>NC_092873.1:86823034-87134957 GCF_028372415.1 Notamacropus eugenii | reverse complement strand
CTAATCTGCATATGAATGTGAATTAATTAACTTCTTACTTAGCAAGTATCCCATCTAAGTGGATCCATCCCTATAGACTTTCTTCCCTAGAAGCCTGTCTTAGGATATGTCAAGTGCTCTTCAGTCTCTGCCTTCATCAAAACCATTTCTGTGTATCATTATTTTCAAAATCCTATGGTATAGTGAGAATGTTTGAGCATTCAGGTGATCTAACCACAGATATCCAAGTCATCTCATAACTGACAAGCAGCTGGGACAAAGCAGGATGTTAAAACCTCTATAATTTGTTGACATTAGAACCACACAGTAGTAGCTCTGTGAGCCTGTCAATGTAGAAGTTTTAAAGAATCATAAAATTTTGTAATTGGAAGAAAGTTTAAAGATCTCCCATTCAACGACTGTATTAGTAGACATGTAGCACCTGGAACACCTCCTTCTCTTTTGTATGACCCTCAAATTAATTACTCAAGGATTATTTATTAAAATAATTCTATAATATATAATTTTTCTATATCTTATATAACTATATAATAATTATTCAAAATAATAGATAATAAGCCCTCATGAATGTTTACTTTTTCCATCTATCAACCAAGAAATGTGACTAGCTCAAAACACAAAAGCATTTAATGAAAAATAATAGTAATAAAAGTAGCAAAGAACCTTTCCTATATAAACCTAGGGCATAGCCTTCCACAAATGCACAAACCATATGTGGGCAGTGTGGTCATGCACAGGTATCACACATGAAGGAACACATGTAACCAGAGCAGATGTTTATAAGGACTTCTCTATAAAGTTCATCCGTGACCAGAGTAGAGGCATGGAAAATCATCTCATGACCCCATCACTGCAGGGCTTCCTGGCTGTTTTGATGACATCTTTGATATGCCTTTTCTCCCTTCTAGATTTTGTTCTATGGTGAGACTATATCACCTTCAGTCACTTCAGGGGATGTGCTAATGATTTGCCACTCTATTCATGGTAATTTTATCTAGCTTTTTCATGTAGGAGCATTCAAACTATCTTTGAATGAGGAAGAAATTCTGTCCTTTCACGTATCTACAAGAGGTGCTTTATATATGTTTGATGAAGAAATGGTATGAATGGATCATATCCCAGAACTGCCAATCTTAGGAGATATTCAAGAAAAAATGGGACATTAGGTGGAAGGTGGAGGAAAGAAAGGTTATATGAAGTGTTAATGTCATAAAAATATTTAAAACTTAGGTCACAGACCGGAAGTAACGTGAAATCTATGAAATTGAATTAATAATATTGTGTGTTCATCCCTCATTGCTGAAGAAGACCATGTCATCAGAGAAATAATGACATGACTTGCACTTGACTTTGTTTTGAGTGAAGGAGGGCTGTGTAGGTCACCAGCCTCACATCTCCTCTGGAGCCATCTGAATCCAGTGAGCAGATATTCATCAGTTTGAATGGAGATGACCCAGGATGAGAAAATTTAGGTTAAGTGACTTGCCCAAGGTCACACAGCTAGTGAGTGTCAAGTGTCTGAGGTGAAATTTGAACTCAGGTCCTCCTGACTCCTGCACTGGTGGTCTATCCACTGTACCACCTAGCTGCCCTAATAGTATTGACAGTAACACTGAATGATATGTAGTGCTCTAATAATAATATATATGTATATAAAATGAATACTAGAGGAGGACATTAGCAGTATCAGAGAATCAGGAAAAAGATTGAAGATCAATCACTTAACAAAGATTAATTAAGTCCATATTGCGTGCCAGACACTATGCTAGGTGCCAAGTATACAAAAACAAAGAAGGAACAATTCCTACTCATATCAGGAACAATTATATTTCATCCCAGACCCACTTCATCTTCTCAGAAAAGGGTCCAATCACGTATCATCTTAAAAAGACAAAGCAGGAACTTTATTGGATTCACTAGGAAAAAAAACGAATTTATTGAGTAGGGGGAATGATGTGGTCAGAAGTAATGCTAAAGGATGGAGGCTTAGAGGAAGGGAAATTATATGAAAGAGAGCTAGTTAAGTAGGTGGAGGACAGATTTCAGGGGACTTCAAATACCTAGCAATGAAACTGTTTTACATGATCAGTCCTTAGTAAGGTTACCTTAAGTAGAGGGTGGATTAGAGAAGAGAGACTTGAACTGATGTTTAATATTAAGTTCATAATAAATCACTTTTTAAATGGAAAAATCTTTTTTTCTCTTAAATTAAAAAGATGGTACAATTAAGGATAATGTTGATATCCAAGACATAACCATCTGATTGAGTTATAAAGAAATAGGGTATGGAAAATAGGGATTCAGATGACTTGGGGATTTGGGATATTTGAAGAGAAAACAATATTTGCACTGAAGTTCTCAAGAATGATAGAAAGGGTAGAGGAAAAAAAGAAACTGTAAGCCAAGATTAAACTGGAAAAGAAGGGTAAATAGCCTAAAAGCTAGAGAATTATACCAAGACTTTTGACTCTTATTGGAGGAAAATAAAGAGGAAGAAGACCTACAATATGCCGGGTGCTAAGGTAATTGCTTTACAAATCTCAGGTGAGCTTCACAATAACTCTGTGAGTTAGGTGCTATTAAGAACCCCGTTTTACAGGGCAGCTAGGTGGCCCAGAGAACAGGACACTGATCCAGGAGTACCTGAGTTCAAATTTGCAATTTTACACTTACTAGCAAGTCACTTAACCCCAATGGCTTCACCATAAAAAGAATCCCATTTTACTGTTGCATAAATTGAGGCAAATTAAGTGACTTGCCCAGGCTCCCACAGTTAGTAAGATTTGAATTCAAGTTCAGTTCCTCCTCTCTCTAGGCCCAGTGTTCTATCTACTGTGCCATCTAGCTGCCTCTCACTTTCTTATTCATTATTCGTCTCATTATATAAATGAAAGCAGATTAAGATAAGTTAAGCGACTTGACCACAGTCACACATGATGCAGCCATGATTTAAATCCAGGCTCAAAGAGTCAGGATTATCTAGCATCAAAGTTAACAGTCTAAGCCTGGATAGAGAATGTATTGAGAACAGCAGCAAAGTGGTTGTCAACATCAATCCAAAGCACACAAAGCTTCAGCACCCACCACCCCCAATACCACAGACAGATTTGTCTCTCAGATCAAAATGTAGAGGAATCTTTACTGATTCCTCAAGCCCTTGATGCATCCTCAATCTCCTTGTAGGTGGAAACCAACGAGACTCTGGCTCTAACCTTGATCAGCCAGGACAACATCAGCAGGGGAATTTTCATATGGTGATAATTGGCTTGGTGGTATTTGTGATTAAATCCACACTTACCACTTAAGTGTGTGACTTGCAGGTGTGTAACTGCTGAAGGTTATCACAGACAGCTCAAAGGCCTTGGAAATGTGAGCTTTTCTGCTCTATTTGCTTAGCAGCTCTGCTCCAGATCAGAAAAGGAAGGAGGATTGAGCAGCCACTCCAATGTACCAGTTCTGAGGCTGTCACATTTCTGTGTTTATTTGGGAAATCAATAAATGAAAGTATCTGCATTCCCTCTCTCTAAACTTCAGGCAGAATGGTGCGAAACTTTAGAGACATCTGATTTCTCTTCACTAAAATCTGCTATATCTGCTGACACTTCTCAGATCTCCTGTCCTAACTTAGAATTTGGCTAAAGTAAAATGTGGGGCAAACTACACTTTAGCATTTTTTTCCAAAAGAGAACAGGGAAGAACAGTAGCCCTGCAGCCTACTCCCACTTAAGGTTATCTAGTAATAAAAATTGTTTACATTTATTTAGTGTTCTATGCTTGGAAAGTGCTTCAAATATATTATTTCATTAGTTCTTAATTTAATTATTTCTTTTAATTTAGTCTTATTAATCTATTTTACCAAGAACAAAATTGAGCAGGGAAAGTAACTTGCTGTCTCTCTGCTTCTGCCTTTATTTGTCTCTATTTGTTTCTGAAGTTTGGATTTTGTCAAAGGGCCTCACTTGAGGACCTAGAAGGCCTCAGATTTGGCACTCCTGCAATATCCCTTTCTAAAAGGTAATGAAGTCTGGCTAACTAATTGTTAACAACTATTAATCATTGGGGAAGTGCTAGCACACTGAGAAAGTCTAGTGAGCTATAATATTAGACTATCAGGTAGCATTTATTAAGTGCTTATTACGGTGACCTCCTCCACACAGGCCCTGAGAGACCCCTAGAACCCTGAGGCAACAAGTAAGCATCTGCCCTTTGAGGTCTGCCAGTGTGAGTAGGAGCTGACTTATACAAACCCAGAGTGCACAGTGAGGGAAGCATAGTATTCCTCACTTAAAAAATTCTATCTAATTACATGGGCAGTTTTTTGTCCTCAGTTTCAAAGAGGACCAATGACATCTCAGGGAGATGCGTTGACTGGTGTATGAATTGTGTCTAAGTGACAAAGCCCCTAAGTCATCCACTGCATCCTGGGCCATTTTTCCTCACTTTTGTCTTGCCATTGGACTTGGATGACTGGGAAAAAGAGGGAGGCTGATAACTTTGTGCAAGCCTGCCTCACATCAGTCTAGCTCCACTTCCTTTCCCATAGCCTTCTCCGTGATGGGTTTAAAAGAAAAGCTTCCTGAGGGTCAGAGGCAAAGGAATGACTGGAGAGAAAGCCAAGGCTGAGAGTGAGGAGGAGGGAGTGTTTATGGAAGAAAGAGAACCTGGGAAATAGTGGTATTGCCCATTAAGAGGGTGGGGGCCAGAAAGATGGGGGAAAAAGGCCTCTCTGCACCAGCACAATAACAACTATTCTCAACAACTACTGGACACACATAATCCACACACTGTGATTCATCACCTAAGAAGAAAGCACGTAAGTCCTATGTGGCTGGCTGTAGGTGTAAGGTTCTAGTCCCTTGCCATACATTATAATGAACATTGTTCTGTCTCATTGACAGAGCAGGAATTGCATCTGTGAGTATAGAATATGTGCTTTCGATGTGCTTATTGAAAGAATAACATGTATGAATAGGCTATATCTTACAAAGCAATGAATAAAATATAAAGTGGAAATTAAGAGAGAGCATGTAAGACAGGGAAGAGGAAGAGCTGCAGGATGAGATAACTTCACAGAAGTATTTTCAGTTTAAGTTATAACCAGTGTGACATTTAAAAAATTTGAGAGACATACTTATCAGGTAATGAATCATTTTGTTAATATGTTAAAACATTATCAATAAAAGGGGTAAATGATATTGTCTAACGCCAAACACCCCTTATGGAACCAACTCAATTCTTATATGAACTTGGAAGAGTGAGAGTTCCTGAGGTGACTCTTCCAATGAGGAGCTGGGGGATATGACTTTGATCATGTGTTTATTTCCAAATCACGCCTAGCCTTGGGCAATTAATGAAAGAATTTATCCCCATCCAGACCTGAGTAGAACACAATGAACAGAAATTTACCTAGATAAGATGGTCTAGATTGAGTAAAATTTTGGCAGAGGTCAGTAATGTCCTTCAAAGACTTCAAAAAAGTGATTATGACAGGGAACGAACCTGAATGTGCCCTGTAGTTGGTTATTAACGATCATTTCTCTCACCAGCTAGGGCAGGGTTATAATATCAAAACAAAGAAGTGAGCTATGATGCAAATTGGGCCATAGACTGGAAGAGAGTAGAAGGGTTGAAAACAGCTAGCATCCTGGATTCAAACTCTTCTGTCCAGCAGAGAGTGAACATGAGATCTCAAAGTCTGGAGGAGCAGGGGAGAAGACTAGCTTATATAGTCTGGTCATTCAAAAGGGAATGTGCTTCTCTGAAGAGGTGTATTCTCTATAAGCCAAAGAATATGACTGGACTCCTTGTAAAGCATCTTTGCTTGCACAGATGTTTTCTCAGCAGTTGAGAAGGCTGACCATTTTATTGATGAAGGGTAACAAAACAAATAAGTCGTACTGTGGGTAAAGGACTGGAAGAAAAGGTAGAGAGAAGGAGCTTAGAGAAATAAACATAGATAAAGGAAGATTTAGGAGTGAGGACATAGGAAAAGAAGGATGAAAGAGGGAAATTTTAGGATTAAAGGTCATGAAGGAGAAACACTTTTGGCAGAAACAAAAATCTCACCCTCATGGGCAAGTTCAAGATAGTGAAAAGTTGTTCACCACAGGTGAAGAGTAAATCCTCAGCATTATTCTCTGAGAATAGAGTGTTTGAGGGTAGGTGAATTTTAAAACTATTTCAAGTATCACAGAAAACTGATTTCACTCCAATTCAATGCAACAAACATTTATTAAGAGATTACTTGTAGCTGATGGTCTTAAAGTGACATCTGAGGGACACCAATCTCAGCTTCATCATACTCCAGGTCCTCAAAAGACATTGGTGGGGCACCTTCTCCCATCCTGGAGTCAAGGAGAAGTCAGGAGACGGACCTAGAAACAGGAGAGTGGAACAGAATTTGCCTGTGTCTAAGGAAAAGCAGGAAGCCTTTGGTGGTGGTCCAGGTGGGTGAAAATGTGTGTTCATCCTTTGTTGCTGAAGAAGATCATGCTATCAGAGAAGTGATGACTTGACTTGCACTTGACCTTGTTTTGAGTGAGGGAGGCCTGTGCAGGTCACCAACCTCACGTCTCCTTTGGAGCCATCTGAATCCAGTGACCAGATATTCATCAGGATGACTGGAGATGAGCCAGGATGAGGCAATTGGGGTTAAGTGACTTGCCCAAGGTCACACAGCTAGTGAGTGTCAAGTGTCTGAGGTGAGATTTGAACTCGGACCCTCCTGACCCTTGCACTGATACTCTATCCACTGTACCACCTAGCTGTTCTGGGTGAAAATAATACCACCTTCAAGACTTGGGTAAAGAATCTTTTCTCAGTCCAGATGCACCAGTGACAGCAATGGGAGCAGGAGTCACTATGATTGAAAGAGGGCTAAGGAAAGGCTTCTCTTTAAATTGAGGATGGGTTGGAGTCCAAGGGGAATGGGAGCCTGGAGGAGGCAGCTTCAGAACCCCAGAACCTGTTCATTTTGTTGCTTAGCAACATCACTGTGGGTACAGTTTTCCCAGGTGTATTTCTGAAAATGTGAATACGAAGAATTCTCAGGTCAATAAGTCTGTTGGAAATCACTCACCTGTGTGTGATTTCCTGTGCTCATCCCATTCATCTGTAGGCTCCAGAGTACTGCCCTCATTCATCTGAGTGACAGAGAGAATTTCAGGCCCAGATAATTTTTCAACATCATCATACCCATCACCCAGAGGATCATCAGGCAAACTTGAGATATCTGAGGGAGAGATGATAGTTTTGCTTTCAACACTATTTTTTGGTAAGTGATGTTCTTGTGCATGTGAAAATAAATATATGAATTCATTTTTTTTAAGATAGAAGGAAGTGTGAAGTGGTGTTCAAAGCTGAATTTAGCTGAAGAAGATTACTTAGAGTTAAGGACCTGACCTTGCAGTAAGAATCACCGAGGTGTGAATGGGGACTAATGCTCCCTCATATAGCACAATGATTTCAGTCCCCTTAATGTTGTTTTCCCTTCATTTCTTTTTGTTTCAAAATTCTCCTCTCTTAATTTCCATTACTCACTCCATATCACTGACTCCAGCTTCAAGAAGAAAATCACTTAACCCAGAACTTTCAGCCCTGTCATAATTCAATTCATTTTGCTGTGGTGTGAATGACCCTGGGACCTACAGCAGAACCTACACCAGAGAGAATAAACTGATTTGTTGGATTATCCTCTGGAATCTGATGTCTCTTTGATCATTTTTCTGACTTTCAAATCAAGCCCTACACCCCTCTGAGGGGTCTAGTCAGCTATCAAACCAAACCTGGTTCCTTTCTTCCCTTTCTCTGAATCATTTCCCTTGTCTCAGTCCAAACCTCTATCTCCCAAGCACATCTGGAGTGAGAGAGTGTCTAACTATTATTGAAAGTATTCCTAAAAGTTTGGTCTAGGGAGGTAGAGGACACCTGAGGTGAGGAGGAGTTGGGACAGCAGAGTAATATTTTAGCTGATGCCTTTCAGGGCAGAAAACTCCTTGGGAAACATGAGTCTTTGCCTGCACCTGCCCTTTCCTGTTACTTGGGGAAAGTGCAGGTTGACTTTTGCCTTCATATTCCTCTGTGTAGTATGAAAGATTGTCTCTCACGTCATTCAGAAGAGACTCTGAGGAGAAGACGAACATGACAGAATTAAAGAGTCCACCATATTGGGTCTGTCCATAGATTAGAACAATATAACCAGGTGTTCTGACACCAGGTAGACCAGCCTTAAACAAGGGATACCTCAATGAAAGGTCTCCAGTGAAAAGGATGATTAGTCAAAGTGTTCTGGATGAGAAAGGAGAACTCCCAGTTGGGGAAACCCTTACACTGCTTTCCTGGAAGTCTCCATATTTAGCTAGTGAAGAACTTAACTGACAAGATGTTAATAATTTAAAACAAGCTATTTTCCAAAGATCACATCACATCATAGATGATATTGTCTTCAGAGAAGGGTTTTGGTCCTCATGCAGCGTAGGGGTAAAAGTGTGGAAATCTGAAAGTTTGTTATTAAGTGAGGGTCTCAGGGGAGAGGTCACTCTCTTCATAAGGATCAGTATAATTCATGAGGTTGGAAAAGTCCTAATGGTATGGAAAGGGGTTTCAACCACAGCTTCATGTTATTATCTTTTAGGGACTTCCAAGCACTTTTTGCTCCAATTCTGTTCTTATCAAGAAAGTTCCTGATTTAGAAGGAATGTTATATTGGTGTTAATCAATTCCATTGAGTAGGCTATTCTCTTAGAGAAATGGAATCATTGCATCTATGGACCTGAAATTATGAGGACCTTATCCTGAAAGTTCAGTAGGCACTATAATCAAGGCAACCCAGACTGACAAAAGAATATCAGAAGGAAAAGAACACAGAGCTCTGGACATTTTCCCTCTAGAGATGAGTTGCAGAGCTCAGATATGGGCTATTGGACCTGCCTACCTATGTAGAGAATGAGAAATGGAAACTAAAATACTATGAGTTTTGAGGAACTGCAGCAGGCAGGTATAGGCAGAGATTTCTGAAGATGACAAGGCCATAGATTCTGATAGTGATCAAAGCAAATAGTTCATATCCAGAGTGTCCAAGGAAAGAGAATGGGCAGAAGATATACATACCTGGGCTTCTCAGAAGGTCCTCCTTGTACCATGTAAGGTAGTAATCAATGTCTTGGTACATGACTTCATAAAGAGAATCCCCATATCTGGGCAAAGATGGAACAAATGGCTATGGATCAGAAACTCAGGGCCTGAGGTCATCATCTGGTATATATTTGTCTTAGAGGTGCTCCTGAATATACTTTCTTTTCATGCTCAAACTACTCCCTAATTCTAATATGGATGCCCAACCCCACTTGTTTGAAATACACATAACTAACACAAGCTTTGTGATCACAACTCAGCCTTTCCTAGACCAATGACAGTCAGAGTTATTTGGGGCTTGAAAACCAGAGCAAAATATGTGGGTCCTATCCACTCCTGAAGTACTTTATTTGACCTTGTCCAAAATCCCTATCCGTATGATTGCCTCCCTTTACTCACCCACATCATTACCCATTTTACTCAGGTTGCCCACCTTGTTGCTGTATTCTCCCTCCATGCATCTGAATCCCTAGCAGAATGAGAACCAGGAAGAGAGGGCCCCTAAAATGAGGCAGACGATCCCAAGTAGAGAGTTCAAAAAAGGTTTAGATCCTTTAGAGAAGAATCATAAGGCTCTGGATTATGGAAGAAGTTGTGAAACTGCCCAGGACAGCTCAGTGAGGTGAGTATGGAGAGGGAAGGGAAATCTGAGGCTCACCCTCAACCTGAAGATCTTCCAACTGGGGAACCTTTCCCCATAACTACCCTGTAGAGGGGCCTGGGATAGGTCTGGATGCCCAAGAAAGGACACTGAAGGAACCATCCTTCCTTTTGGGGACTGAGCTCCAGGCCTCCAAACTGGAAATTGGCAGCAGGTGATATATTCTTGAAGAACATTCTGTGGACCTCCCCGCCCAAGCTCCCCTTCAATCCCCAGCTCACAAGCTTCTCCACAGCTTCTCAAGATACTGGTATAGTAGATCTCCTCAGAGATGAAAGAATCCCACAAGCTCAGCCTTGGGCCTGTGAAGGTTTCTGCTGTCAAATGAACCCAAAGGGGATAGGAGGGGAGAAAGGGAGTGGTAGAGCAGTGTACCTTTTGTGGTAGATGCCAATTGTCCTCTCAATTGGAAGATTATAGGAGAAAAAACATCTGAAAAATGGGCAGAGATCAGGTTGGGTATGACCTCTGGATCCTGCTCTGAACCCCTTATGATGTGAACATCCTCCCTTAATGCTCCATCCAAACATCTTAGGAAGGCTCTTGGATCTCCTCAGTCCCCTTTATCCATGTCAAGCATAAGAAGAGACTTAGAGACTATATGGACTGGAGTCATAGGACCTTTGCTGAAGTCACATCCCAAATTCAGATGCCAAAATAGGAAATTTGTGGAAGGGCCACATATTCTCTAAGAAAGTTCTGTAGGGCCCCACCCACCCCTAGACAAACTTCTAACACAAGTTTCTCAGTAGATTCTCTGACCGAGAGTTAATTTTACAACATATGAAATTTTTTCCCTAGTTGATGGATGTCTCATGTAATCTTCCTCTTGTCCCGTGAACATCTCAAACTCAATGTATCCAAAATAACACTCATTATCTCCTATGATTTCTCCTTCTTACACACTGTAATGTCCTTCCAAACATCCCTAGTACCATTGAAGACACTACCACCCTCCTAATCACTCAGACTGGTGATCTTGGTGCTATCCTTAAATCCTCCCTCTCACTTTCCCACAGATCCAATTACTTGGAATATTTTGTAATTTCCATCTCCCCATGTTCCTTCTTTTCACTAATAGAACCACCACTCAAATTCAGGTCCCCATCACATCCAGGATTATTACAAAGCCTTCTGACTGGGCTTTCACATGACAATAGTCTTTAATCACCTGCTAAAGTTTTAATTCTGGAGCAGGGATTGAGAACATATAATGACTTACTTGGCCCTCTACAATCTTTTAACTGAATGCAAACTCCAAGGAACAGAGATGTTTGTATGTGGTAGGATAGTAGTTAGTAGACAAGAATTGCCTTGGCAAGAAGAAGGGTCATCTCTTTGTGTGTGATGGGGTGAAGGAGAAGATAGTGACAGAGAGAATATGGGTGATGTGATATGTGGAGGTAAGAATAGGTAGCTCTTGATGAATGACTTCAATTTTTTCAATGAAATATGAGACAAAGATGAGAAGGAAGGGGAGAGGAGATTTGAGGAGGGATGAAAAAGTTTGGAAAAGCCACTCTGGAGAAAGGGCTAGTGAATCAATTAGGGAGGCATAAAAGTATTCACTTGCTTTCACATAAAATTATGTAATATTGTAGTGAATTCAGTCAGAATGGCTTCATGATTTTATCCAACTTCATTCAAGTTTCCCTGATTAGAAGCAAATGCATGGTGGGAATAACCTAGGGCTGAGACTTGTAAGGGCAAGTATGGAGATAGTATCAGAGGACAAGAGACATGATAGAAGAGGATAGAATAGAGATGAAACAGTTCACCAAGGAATCAAAGATGAGAGTTTTGTCAGTGCAAGAATGATGACCCTGGAAACATCTGAGGTGTGAAGGACGTGATGAGGATGAAGAATAGTGAGGGGGTTGCAAGGCAGAGGGAGAGGTATAATGACCATTAATTATGATAAGCTAAAGGAAATTCACAGTTCACAGACATAAATGGAATTCTTGTAGGTGATAGCAAGATCAAGAGCATGACCATCTTTTAATGTCTCTGAGTTGGATAGAGATCTGTGGAAATGAATAAGATTACCTGGCAAGTTTCAGTGTTTTGGGGAATATTTAATCCTCTTCTATGAGAGGAATTGTGGAAGGCAGACTGACTCAGAACTTGTTCACATGAAGGTTTTAATAAATGAAAATAAAAAATTTAAAGTCTTTGTTACATAACTCCTACCAGCCTAGGTCTCCTCCACTGTTTCCTTGGATGGATTAAAATAAATTGGGGTTTATATCTTGTCCACAGATTGAATTCACTTGGACTAAAAATTCCATTAAAAAGAAGTCAAATAGAAGAGACAGATGTAGTTACCTTCACATGTGATAATGGTTTCCTCTCCCTGTTGGCAAGAATTTTGGTCCCAAGACTGAGAAGAACAATGCCAGAGGAAAGATTCTTGGCCCTGGCAGGTGATTTTGTCTATTCACCTGGCCTGCAAACTTTTTGGGGGGCTAGACAGTATTTCAATATGTCCTTTGGAACCACAATTCAGGTGTCTGCAAATCACTGATACACTATTGTCACCCATGGAGTTGGAACAAACACGATCCCATGTTCCATTGTAGAAAATCTCTAGCCATACAGAGCACTTATAGTCCTGACTCACCAACCTGAGATCCAGGAATTCTGTAAATGGAGAGGAAGGTATGGCATAATCAGAGGGACATTTGTTCCCATATTCTCTGGGTCTCTTCCCCCTGGAAATTGTATTAGATTCTCTGGCTCTGCTGGGGAGTCTCCACTGGATAGACTGAGATCTATTTTCAGAATGACTTTCTCTATATTTCTGTTCACTTGTCTCTATGTCATTGTCTCCCCTCATTGATAAAGACAGAAATGCCTCTACTGGAGTTCACTACTGAGTTTCACAGTTTCAAAATCAGTGTGTATCTGTGAAACACCAAAGAAAAGCAAATCAACAGACACATATTTTATACATTTTCTGTGAAAACCATTCTACTAGGATATTAAGGTGTAGAAAGCACACACAAACATATGCACATGCACAACACATATGTATCTGTATACATACATATGTACATATATGTGTACACACACATATCTTCATAAACGAGGAGGCCCACCTATACAGTTGCAGGAGCTGAATAAAATCAACCTTCAGATAAAAGGCTTTGTCCTGAAACTGAACTCTAGGGAGGGCTCTGGTTAGAGTAGGAAGTTCTCCCTGTCTGAATCAGCTCCCTTTCCCTCAGGTCTCTAAGTCTCACCTCCTCAGTGCTCCCATAACTCTCAGTGTTAGTGGGATGTGTGTGTCCCAGACCTGAACAGAGGACATCCACATCATCTTTGTGTCTGCAGTTATGCCAACCCCAGCGGAGGAAAGGGCACTCCCCTAGGTGAGATTCATTTTCAGGGCAGTTAAGCTCATCTAACCAGATGGGCCCTGATCCTTGTCCAAAGTGAGCAGAGACCATGGCTTCAAGAGCCACTCCACAGCCTAGCTGCCTGCACACCACGTGGGCATCACTCAGGTCCCAAGAATCATCAGAGATGGTCTCCCAGGTTCCATCATAAAAGACTTCAACTCTTCCAGAGCAGGGTCCTCTTCCATTCAACAGATGAAGTTGTCCATTTTCTACAGGGAGAAATTCAAATTAATTGTACATTTTTCCAAGGAAAGGAAAGGATTTCCTCAGATTGTCCAATTTTTTTTTCTTACCTGAAAATAGAAAAGGTGCCTTTTCCTATCCAGAATGTAAATTATTGAATGTGAGGGACTGTGTCTGATTTCCTGCTAAAAGCAAACACAGCTCAGACCCAGGGCCGGAAATTTTATGCTGAGAGGGGATAAGTAAGGTAAATATGTATCTGGAGGAAAGGCATTGGATGAGGGAAGGAGAGGGTCAGCAAATTACAGAGAAGATAGGTTATGAGGGAGGGACAAAGGGATTTCCCAGTCTAAGAAGGAATATTTTGGCTCTACCAGATCAAACAGAATTATTCTCATCGACAGTTCTATTGTTCCATCCCCAAAGCTCCAAACATACCCTCCATGTACAGAGTGCTCTAAAACTCTGTGATTTTCCATAAAGGAAAGCTTCTGGGAGAAAGACAGTAGCACTTGTAGCTGATCATACTTTCTTAGACTTTGCTCCTCTTTGCTAGGTCTAGCATCTGTGCACCATAGAGGATAGCTTCCTCCTACCATATATCTGCCACTAAACTATGTCTAAACACTAAAACAGGAGATTTTTACTTGGAATACAAGAATTTGTTTTAAAACATATTAATAAACATGGCTTAGGGTGGGGGGCATTGAGGGAGGTAGGAAGGGAGAAAATATGTAACTAATATTTAAATGAATGTTAAAAATTGTCTTGACATGTAATTACGAAAAATATAATATAATTTTAAAAAATATATTGATAACCATATTTCAGTATGCTTGGTCTCTTATTTGTGTAAGGAGAGCCCCACATGTAGCAAGGGCCTACGTGTAGAGAGGTCTCTGAGTGGTGAGGCCTCATGTGTCCAAAGACTGTCCCTGTCACATATAGCATGGAGGTGTCATTGTGTCGCTCAAAGGGAGGAAGAATAGATACCTTTAGCCCTCCTCAGCTCCTCTTGTTGTAGTTCAGTTATTTCAGGTTTATCCAACTCTTTCTGACCCCATTTGGGGTTTTATTTTCAAAGATACTGGAGGGGTTTGCTATTTCCTTCTCCAGGTCATTTTATAGAGGAGGAAACTGAAGCAAATAGGGTTAAATGACTTGGCCAGGGACAAGTAGCTAGTCTGAGGTCAAATTTGAACTCAGGTCTTCCTGACTCCTCATTCTATCCACTGTATCACCTAGCTGCCACTCTACCTAGCTTCTTCCCCTTCCCTTCTTTAAGGGAGACTTTAATTCCCACCCTGAGGGAAAGCAGTAGGTTGGGACCAGAGGCTGCTCTGCTCTCCTCAGAGAGAAGGGGAACCAGGCTAGAATTATTTTTATCTGCTCTCTTGAGTCATTATTGAGTTCAATCAAACTTCTGATTGTTTTGACATTAATTGGAGGGGGAGATCAGTTTAGTCTTAGAAACAGTTGCAAGGTTACACCAAAGGAGGCCATGGCCAAAGAAAGTCAACAATCTCTGTCCTGGAGGCACAGGTGTCTCTCTTGGACTACTTGGACCATATGAATTCCTTCTTCCTCCTGTTTAAGAGAGAAAATGTGGAGGTTTTCAAATACTAGGCAACAAATAAATGTTAGTAGATTGACTTTCCTAAGTAACTGAGGAAAAAGAAAACATAAAAGCAAAAACTCTCCATTTCTACACATCTCTAGAAATGGCGTCTCAAGAGGAAGCTAGTGTAGCACAAGTGAAAGGAACTTCACTAATTCTAACCTGTTTCTAAATTTCTCACCTGCTCTCTGGAACTTTCGTACTGAAGGGACTAGAATAGCAAGTGGTAGTGGGAATTGTATGAACCACAGTAACTCCAACTTGTGATTCAGTTCTAGAGGTGGCTAGATTCTTTTTCTATTCACTTATGGGTCTCGTCCAATTTTTATCTTGTGAGAAAACTTTCTTCAATGTTGGGCATTGGGAGAAAACATTATTGTATCTTTTCAACCTCATCCTGCATGGCTAGGACCTGGACCACCTCTACTTGATGCTTAAGTAAGGACCTAGGTTATGCTGACTAGGAACTCTGTCAGATCCAAAATTTGATGCAAGGATTCTTCTCACAAGCAACCGATATATTTTATCTGAAATCTGGTCCAGTACTATTCAGTAGTTATTATTTTCAAGTTCTTTTGATTGAATGCAGACACTTTGGGAGCATTAGTACACCTCTTTTACTGATGTCAGGGAATTACACCTATTTGTTCTCCCTTTCCAAACTTGGAAAGCCCCTAATCTTTCCTCCAATTAGAAATCAGATAACCAAATTTTTATCCTTATAAATTATTTTGTTTTAATCAGTTGCTCTTATTTGATTGCTTTTAATGCATAAAAATCTGTCTCCCTGTATTCTTACTGCCAAGCTGAGAAAGACCATTGGTCCAGGTTTGTTTAGCAGTTGGCATGTATTGCTTAATAAACTGATAAGTTTGATATCTAGAACCTTTGCTTCCTCAGTCATTTCATCATTCATACACTTGACTATCTCTTCTCTTAAGTTTTCCCACCAGTCTCTACCTGACCTGCACTGACCAAATGGATAGCTTCTTTACCTTGAAGAATCCTGCTCCTCTGAGCCCTGACTTAGTATTTTACTCTGGACATTGATCTATTTGTATGTCTGATGAGAAGATTTTACTCTAATTCACTCTTAGTATCTCTAACAAATTTTCAAAGAAGATAAGATTGTGTAATCTTTGACTCAAGGATCTATTTACATAAGAATCTCTTCATTGGTGGAAACTGATTTCATGAGATAAAGTTAGTGAGAACTGAAGAGAAGAGAGTTGCTGGTCTTTTGTCTCAGTGTCTCTCTTTGTGATCAGGATATCTCTTTTATGCAACTTTCACCATCTCAGATCCTTGTGAAATCAATTTCCACCAATGAGGAGATCTTTTGCAAATGACCCTTTGAGAAAAGATTTGCAATTTTCAAGGAATAAAGTCCTGAAATTTTATTCTTAGATGGCTGTATCATTCTCTACCTAATATTGAATCGTATCCCAGTATCTTTGATCCTCTCTAATCTATTCTGTCCTTGCTGGATGATTTTACCATCTTGCCCTGTGTAAACGTGCTTCTAAATGTGAATTTAGACAATTTCATGTCCTTCCTGTCTAAATTTGTTTATTCTTAATCCTTCCTGCCCATGCCCAGAGCCATTATATCCCTTTTTACTATTGGTACTACACATTAGCATAAGTACACTTTCCTCCAAAGTACTTGATGGATCACAATACATCTTTCCTACTTGGGAAATCCCAAAGAAAATTCATGAATGAATGATAACATATGAAAAGTAATTATGGACAAATGCATGATTCCCAACAACATGGTTAGGACTCTTCATATTTGCTATCAGAAAAAACATGCCATGGCACTCTTATGAATACTGAAAAAGATTACCAGACTACTGATGGGTGTGGACACTTGCATCCTTTTCCTTCCTGCACATATCAATGCTTTCACTGGTCCATCACTGAGAGATATGCTGTGAGTCCAAAATAGAGATTTCCCTTCATTAACCTGAGTAGACCACAGAGGCAACTTTTCCTTTGGAACATGGAGAAGTACCCAAAATAATCACAGAACAATTCCATCAATGGGATTCAGTCCCTGTGCAATAAAATGTGTCCCCTGTGATCTAGAAACTTCCACTGCCAAAGTGTGCATCTTCTGGAGGATTCATGGTAACACCACAGTGGAGCTGATGGCACAGAACATTGGCATCTACCAGGTCCCAGTGGGAGTCACAAAGAGTTCTCTAGATCCCCAAAACTTGGATCTCCACTATCCCTACACATTGGGAGTTTCCATTCATCAGGCAAAAGTCTGTGTACCCTGGAGAGAAGAAGACAAGGCTTTAAACAAGTGAGTGTTACTTTCTAATCTCGGTTTCAAATACCATGTGGGAGCAGGATAAAAGCATTGTGTAAGTTTTCCTTGAACAAATGACTCCAACATCCATGTTGTGATTGCATTTTCTTTGTGGAAGTGGTACTGTGGGGTGTTGTCACGGAAATGGTTCACTTCCATTACACTGGAATTCTTTATCCCAGATGGGTCGATTTCCTCTTTCAAAGTGAGCACTTTTCATGATAGAGACTGCAGTTCCATGTTCTAACTCAGCACAAATGATTTTGGCAGTAGGAAGAGTAAAATACCAATCACAAACCATGCTCAGTTTTATTCCAGAATTGACTTCTTCATGCACATTACAAGGCCTGTCTCCTGAAATCAGCTTCACAAATCCTGGAAAGACAAGAAAAAACTCCAGTGAGTACCCTTGAAGGCCATGATCCCTGTGATGAGGAGAGAGATACAATTATTTATGTTAGACTGTGTCTTCCATATTCCTAAGGGAAAAGCTGAAGAACTTTCTTTAAGTGAGCACGTGACAATTAACACTTTGGAGGCACATTGACTATGATTGAACCTGAAATAAAACTGAAAGTGCATAATTCCTGGTACTTTTTGGGAGAGCATGTTTCATATACGTAGGGAGAGGCATGTGGAAACAGCATAGGGGATGGATGCCTCTTAGTCAAGGAGAAGAAATAGACCCATATGACAGCTCACCATTAGAGAAGTAACCATCTCTTCTGCCCCAAGAACCTGGTTACTCTAAATAGAATTTCTTTTCAATTTTCTGGGGCTTTGTTCATATTTTTTCTTCCTGTTTTTCAGATAACACATGCTTAGATAGCCTATATTTCAGTTGTCTTGGGGTCTTTATAATAGATTTATGAGATGTCCAAAGTTGTTTCTATATTTATGCACCCCATATTTCATTCACAGTTTCTATATTTTTCCATGGTTAATTTCCTGCTACTTCTGGAATGTTTGAGAATTAGGACTCAGGGGCAAAGAAGTAAGGATATTTTAAAACACACACTCCTTTAACTATGAGGGTGTACCAATACAGTAGGATATCAGGAAGGAAGAAAAGAACTTGTCTGAAATACAACAGTAAGTGCACTGAAGATTAATGCGCATATATAGATTTGTGAATTGTAGGACTAGGCCACCATTATTCTGTCAGAGAGACAGAGTAAGAGAAAAACAAAGAGAGAGACAGAAACAGAAAAAGACAGAAAGACAGAGACAGAGAGAGACAGACATAGCCATAGACACACAGAAAAACAGAGAGGGAAGAAGAGGAAAGGAGAGGGAGAGGGAGACTGAGAAAAGAAAGACACAGAGAGAAAGAGAGAGAAAAAAAGAGGAAAATAGGTGACACTTCTATGACTGAAAGTAATCACTTCCAACATTGAATCTATTTTATGATTTGATAGTCCTACTCTCTACAAACCATTCTCCTCAGTCTGTGAGTCCGAAATAAGACCACAATACTTTGTCACTTGACTCTAGCATCTGTTACATTTGCTACAGAGATTTTTATGGATATGATTATGAACAGAAACTGTGAATTTGGCAGTGCACTATGGTAAGGACAGAGTAGATGTTGTTGGCTGCCAGAAAACCATCTTTAGCAGGGATCAGAAAAGCTTCTCGTTTCTTAATAACCAGAAAATAATATGCTGAGAGCAGGAGCCCCAAGATTAATCTCTCTGGGCTACACTGAGAATGTAGATGATGCAGGTTAGCTGTATTAGGTCCCTTCACCCACAGTAATAGTTGCAGCATAGAGACAGAAATAACTAGAGAAAATGAGGAATATCAGTGAATGAAACACTAACTCCAAATGATCTCCTCCAACTTTTGCAGTTACCTTATGGCTGCTGCTCACAATTGTCATACTACTATTTGCTAGGTTTGTTTTCTTTAGAATGGAGACTCTATCTTCCTTTTTCTACCTTTATGATTAGTATAAAACTGCCCACCTGAGGAGGCAGAGTCAAGTTCACAGAACAACAGGAATTTGCACACAGAGTTGCCAAAAAAAACTCCTCCAGGAAGATATACAGAATGTGCCAGACTATATCCTGATACAGAAAATCTAAGAAAAAGTGAGAATGAAACATTTTTTTCCAGCTTGGGTTAGGAGAGTGAGACAGACAGAAAACTCTCCAGATACTAATCTGGCCAGGAATTTGCAGGTCATGGAGAGCTGCAGGAAAGAGAGAGGAGATCTGCCTCAAATACTCTATTCAAGCAGATCAGAAAGGTGCCCCAATTTCATTACATTCTCTGTCCACAATACCTGCCTGGAGAAAACTCTGGAGTACAAAAGAGATATTTTAGTTCTGAGAGCCACAGGACCTGTATTCAAAAATATCCCAGCAAATTATTCATGTTAGTTTATGTGACATTATGGCAGCCAGATTACCTCACTGAACTTCTATTTCCTACTCCATAAGGTAAAGAAGAAGGGGATATGGAGGAGAAATGTTACCAAAGCACCATTGACAGGACTTGGTAACTGATAACTTATTTCAGGGAAAAAGAAAGTGAAAAACTGAGGATGACACTTAGAACTAGGTGACTGTGGGAGAATGGTGGTGGCCTCCACAGTAATAGGAAATAGGAGGTTTAGAGAGAAATAAAAAATTCAATTTTGTATATATTAAATTTCAGATGCCTATAGGACATCTAGATCAAAATGTCCAACAATGAATTGGAGATGTGAGGCCACAAGTCAGGACAGGCTGTTGTTGTTTTGCTTGTCCTTCCTTTTCGAGGAGGATAATGACATCAGGGAAATGATGACATGACTTACAGTTTTGATTTGAGTGAGGTTGGGCTGTGCAAGCCTCCCTTTCTTCTGGTTCAATGACCAAATATTCATCAGGATGACTAGAGATGGCCAAGTTTGCAATGGGAGACCCTGGTCCTTTTAGGTTAAGGCCTTTTCAAATTTTCGCTTTGAGTGAGGTAACACCCATTAAGTGAATAGGCCTCTTTAAGAAGTGAGTCAAGGGATGGTTACTTTAATTTAAAAAAAAATAATAATATTGGAAAGGGAAGCCCTTCAGTGTTGGTGGTCAAAAGAAAAATAGTTACTACTGACATTCAATCTGAGCCAGGAGGGCCCAAAATATAGCCATTAATTGGTGCTTGGGCAGAGACTTATTATAGTCCATTCAATGAGCTCCAGAGGGAAATGGGCTTAAGGTTTAGTCTTTGAGAAAAGGAAAGGAAAGGAAGAAAGAATGAATGAAAGAGAGAAAGAAAGGAAGAAAGAAAGAGAAAGGAAAAGAGAAAGAAAGAAAAGAGGAAAGGAAGGAAGGAGGGAAGGAAAGAAGGAAGGAAAGCATCTAGCCATTAAGCCCCAAGTCAACTGGGCAGCTTCTGGCCATCAGAATTTACTTTCCTTAAAGAAGAGGAAAGGAAGATAATGAAACATAATTAAGCAAACAATTTCGGACATATTAAATTTAAGATGTCTACAGGACATCTAGCTGAAGATATCCAATAGGGAATTGGAGATGTTAGACTGGAGGTCAGGACTGAAAATTATCTGCGCAGAGATGATAATTTAGCCCAGTGGAACTGATCAGATCATCAAGTGAGATAATATAGACAGCGAAGAGAAGAGAGCCCAGGACACAACTTTGGGAAAACATCAATGATTAGTGGGGGTGACCTGAGGAGACTGAGGAGTAGAAGTCAGACAGGTAGGAGGAGAACAAGGAAACAGGAGTGTCATGAAATCTTAGAGAGAAGAAAATAACAAGGAAAAGATAGTGATTGACAGTATCAGTGGCTGCAGAGAAGTTGTAAAGTGTGAGAACTGAGAGAAGTTAATTAGATTTGGCAATGAAGAAATAGTTAATTGTTTTGGAGAGAGCCGTTGCAGTTGGATGATGAAATTGGAAGTCAGATTGCAGAGTAAAGATGAAAATGAGATGAAGGAGAGTGAAGTCACCAATAAGTAGGTAGCCTTCACAAGAATTTTAGCCACCGTAGCTCTGGGCTGGAGGGAATTTCGTCAATTGGGCCAGCTTCCCTGGAAATCCTCTTTGGAAGGTATCTCTTAGATCATTAGAAAGCAGATGAACAATGGACCTTAGGAAATGGTTTTATCAACTGCACTTTGAACAGTAATCAAATATATCAAAATTCAGGCTATTGTTACTCTTGCAGCAAGACAACTTGTCACAATAACTTCCAAATTGGTCTCTGTGCCTCTAGTTTTTCCCTTTCAATTCATCCTCCAGACAACTGCCATGCTGACCTTGACACTACCCTGCTCAAAAATCTCAATTGGCTTTCCCTTTTGCCTCTAGAACAAAATACAAACCCCTCTATTTGATGTTTGAAGACCTTTCCAGTCTAGTTCCAATCTCTCTCTCTGGAAGGATTTCAGATTATTCTTTATTGTCCTGTCTCTGCTGTAGTCACACTAGGCTATTTGATGTTCCCCATACATGGTATTCTATCTCCTGTCTCTTTCCTTTTGCAGTTTGTTCCTCATATTGGGAATGGTCTCCTTCTTCACTAATGACTCTTGGAATTCCCAGATGCCTTCACATCTTACCTCAGATTCTATCATCTAAACCTCCCGATTTCCTGATCATCCAGATTCTTAGAACTCTTCTCACTCCAAAGAGAGTCTGGGTCTGCCCTGAATACATTGTGCCTTTACTTGTCACTGTGCACAGTTCCCTTCCACTTCTAGTGTCTTTGTATCTCCAGTATTTCACTGGTACATAACAGGTACTTAACAGATGTTCTAATCAAAAAGATTCTTACTGGAAATCCAACCCTGTCTCGCCTCCTGAATACATCTAATGTCTGCTTTGTACATCCCACATCTAAAGTAGTATGCATATCCATCCTCTAACTGAGATGGAGATGGAGCAGTAGTGAGTCAAGACAGAGAGTGGGAGCGGGCTATGAAATATTTAACCTTTCAGAGCAGGAAAACTCCTTAGAGAAAATTCCTCCAAGTCCCTCTTTTTTGACAGGAGAGAATAATGAGTTTGAAAGTGGTAAAGTAATTTTCTAAAATTCACATTACTAGAGGGAGAACCAAAGTTTCCTGACAAAAACCAGTCTTTTTTCCACTATGGCTAAGAGTTTATTTTATGTAGGAATAGAAGCAAGTAAGTTTTTCAGTTTCTTCCTTTTGTTAAGGTTAGCACAAAAGAAATCAGTGAATTCATTTTTACTGAGCACTTACTGTAAACAGGCCCAGACATTGCTGGGAATATAGAAAAGTATGTGAAATTCTAAGCACTCACAGGAAGCTTATAATCAATCACTACAGGAAAAAAAAAAAGAGTTTAGTAATTCCTGAACCTCTGGACAGATCTCAGCTCCATCACTCTCTGAACATATCAGTGATTCTGGGGAAACATCACATGACAATACTCACTCTCGGATACGTCATCTATACATGGGGAAGGAATTGACCAGTATCTTAGATGCTGAGATGACTAATTGCAGAGAGGGGAATTCAAAACTATCTTTGGAGCAAAATATTTGCGAAATACTTTGGTTTAGGGAGGGGTGTAAACCCTTATATATAAACTGAGTGTTACAGGTCTTACAAGCACAAACCCTGCATTGGGACTCAGACCTAGGGAGCAGGAACTAAGTTATTTAGATCTTGTAATAGATGATATCAATATCTCTCCTCTCCCAGTCACAGAAGCCATACAAAACCTTCAGATCATTTCACAGACTAATAATGATCTTCCAGCTAGTTACCCAAGGCCAGACCTGCACAGTCTCAATAAAGACTCTTTTAGCTAATGGGCTGAGTGGCTAGATCAGGGCTAGATCTGTGCTTGCTTCATATATGAAGTCATTCTTCCATGAACTCTTACACTGAATTTGACACAAGGCAATGATTTGAAATTTCCTTTAGTCATTTAGAAGGATGGCATGGTACTGTGGTACTTTGACTACAGAAGGTCAAAGGGAGCAGATCAGTGAGCCAAAATGATTCAGTCATGGGTCTTCTATTAGTTTCTTGACCATCTGCCATCTTAGGAGTCACATGAAAGATTAGACCATTCCTGTGACAGTGGGAAGTTTACAATCCAATTCGGGGACAAAATACCATTTCCCCTGATGAATAATCTCCCACCAAACCTAATTGAGAAGGCCTCCAAAAAGAGAAAAAAAAGACATTCAGGCATTGTAATTTTTTTGCATTCCTCAAGACAAATGGCAAATATTGTAGTGTGACTTTCTGACAGATCATTTTTTCCCAAGTTCAGTCCCTCAGTCCATTTCCTAACAATGCAGTCCCTGGGGAATAAGGAAAGTGAAATCTTACCAGAGTTCATTACTAGGAAAGTGAAGAAAAGGAGCACTAGCTTCTGGGCAGTAGGAAGTCTCTCTAAGACCATGCTGACATCACCAGTCCTGTAGCTGTCTTGAAAGTACCAAATCGTCTTGAAAGACCCCAGACTACTGAATGAGAAATATACAGTAACAGGGGAGGAGTATATAGATTCAGCTCCTGACCACACCACCTGTGCTGGGAGCCAATAGAAACTCCTTTTACCATTTCAGACAGTATCAGAGACTTGATCTGCCACAGTCTGAAATTTAAAAACCAATTAAATTCTTACCCCTACATAACTCCTTATATGATAGAAAAGGTCTTTATGATGAAAATTCTGTCTTTGAAGATTGAAATTAGACATGCATGACAGAAGTGGGTGAAAAAGCTACATCTGGGTGACTTTAACTCCCTTGTGGGCACATCTCATTTTCACAATCAGCAAAATATGAATCCAGTCATAATCAGTAATGTGGTCAGTCACTCACTGAACTTCATGGGCCAGATATAGAGTCATCTTTGATATAATTGGGGTTTTTTTTAACATATATTAAGTGGACCACTTCTCATTAGATAAAGTGCAAAGAAACATTTGAAAAAGAAAAAAGTTAATTTCAATATACAATGAAAACCACCAAAAATACACAATTTGGGGATTGGAGAAAATCAATAACCTCAGTTAGGAGTAAGAGTGAAGAATGTAGAATTTTGAGACATGCAGACAAAAGAACCCTAGACAAATAGTACATTGGACTCGAAAATATTTACAGAGATCTCAGTGAAAGTATGATTCAACGGCACAAATGTGTATTAAATGCCAAATATGCACAAGGGATTTGCTCATTCAACATCATTCAACATCACTGGCCTACGGACTGGGTTTTATTGAGTGTATGACTTGCTACCTTACAGAAATCCTCACACCTTGTCCTTATTTTGTTCTCAAGAAGTCTGACTTAAGAGAACAACTAAGAAGACAACTTACTATGAGGGTTTGGGCAACATTAGATGGGACAGCAGAAAAATAAGCCTGTGCTGTGCAAACATTGAGAGTTGGTGATTATCTAATGAAGTGAATTACAGGGTGTGTGTCTGTGTGTGTGTGTGTGTGTGTGTGTGTGTGTGTAAATGTGATTAACTATTAGACATCCTATTCTACCTTCCAAATTCCTTATGGACACTAGTACAGTTTATTCTCTAGGCCCAGAACTTCCTCCCTAATATTTCTGTTTCTTGAATTTCTGTTCTTCCTTCCAAACCCACCTCAGGTACCTCTTTCATGAAACTTTCCCCCTTGTCAAATGTTTTATATCACATTTTGTACTAATTATTATGACTTTACTCAACATCTCAGTGATTTCTTTCACTAAAATACCCCTCCTAGGTCACCACTCCTATACAGGTGTTTTCTTATGTTAGCTGAAGTGAAACTCTTATTTTTAATATTTGTATTTCCTGAGATTAGTAAATATCTGGTACATGTAAAGTAATTAATTGATGGCCATCAATTCATTAATTCGACAGTATAATGTAGTGGAGAAAGCAGTGGAAAATCTGGGGTTCAATGTATACTACATTTGTGACCATGGGCAACAGTAATGTATCTGTTTAGTTATTTATATGTAACCCTTGTCTCAGACCCCACTGACTTGGGACTATTTCTTTATTGGTGGAAATGGAGGCCCTGCCCTACATGAGAGGTAGGACAGAATTAGGGGAACAGGAGAACTCCAGCCTTCTTCAGTCTCTTTGGAATTCTTAATTTCTAGTCTCTTTGGGTGTTTTTGGCTTGCAGCTTTAAGGGGCAAGATGGAAGAAGTCAATCACACTTCAGGTTATTCAAGTAAAAGACTAGAAAAATATGAGAAGAATTGGCAGTTTCCATCATGTCCCCATCCTCAGCTTGCTGCAGGGAAATCTTCAGGAATTTCCCCTTGGGTGAGATTTAGAACTCTCTTCGTTGAGCTGTTAATCTCTTTCCTGAAGGAAAAACCTTTCACTCTATATACACTCTGTTTTCGCTTATGTATGCTTTCTCTGATCTCTGTTTTGTGACTGACTTGGATAAATGTGCTTCTTTGCTGTGTGTGATGTATATTCATCGTGGAACTGGTATTTGGTGGAAAGGGATCAAGAGCTGGATATAAAACTTAGGAATCTCCTCCTCCAACAATAATGACATAGCAATCAGAATTTAAATTGAATCTGATCATATTCTCTAGACAAATATGTTTTTATTAGTATTTTTATTTAAGATTTTGAGTTCCATGTTATATACCCCCTTTCTTTCCCCTCTTACCTCACTGAAGCATCATGCAATGAGATATAGGTTGTACATGTAGAATTAGCAGGACAGCACTTTATTCCATCCAAAGTAAAATACAAGCAAAGCTTAGAGAGATGCAGGATTCCTGGCTCAGTAAGAAGGCAGGTGAAATTCAGTTTTATGCTGATAGTAACAACTCAAAGCACTTTTATGATGGGCCAACGACCTATGGTGCATCACAGCTACTCAGTGCTGATGGAGCCACATTGATTAATGATCAGGATATGATCCTAGAGAGATGGGCTGAACTTCCATAGCATTCTCAACAGATATCATCTATCAGCGCTGAGGCCATTGATCACTTACCTCAGGTCAAAGTCAATCCCTCCAAATCAAGAAGAGGTTTTGAATGCCATTAGGCTTCTTTCACGTGGCAAAGCATCTGGTGCTGATTTTATTCCAGCTGACATTTACAAGGGAGGGGGTTCATTGCTCATACAAAAGCTAACTGAAATGTTTAAGATTATATGGGAAGAGGAGGTTATCCCCCAGAAGTTCAAGGATGTCTCTATTTTCCTTCTCTATAAAAGTAAAGAAAATGTCCTGCAACAATCACAGGGGATCTCTCACTTAATTATTGCTGGCAAGATTCTTACCAGAGTCCTCCTTAATAGACTGATCCTTCACTTAGAAGATGATCATCTACCTCAGAGTCAATGTGGCTTCAAAAATGTCCAAGGAACAGTCAGTATGCTGTTTGCTGCCCAACAAGTGCAGGAGAAATGCCAGGAGCAGAACTTTGTGTCTGTGTACAATGTTTGTAGGTCTGACCAAAGCATTTGATACTGTTAGTCGTGAGGGCTTATGGATAATTATGTCAAAATTTGGTTGCCCAGAGAAGTTCATCAGCATTGTATGTCAATTACATGATGACATGCTTACCCATGATCTAGATAATGGGCAATTCTCTAGTGTCTTCCCTGTCACCAATGGAGTGATAGAAGCCTATGTGCTTGTTCCCATGTTTTTTAGCATAGTGTTTTCAGTTACATTGTCAAATGCTTTCAAGAAGGATGAACACGGCATCAAAGTCAGCTGCCTCACTGATGGTAAATTCTACAATTTGAAAAGGCTACAAGCCAAGACCAAAGCAAAGGGAGTGTTGGTGCATGATTTTCTTTTTGCAGATGAAGGTGTACTCATTGTAGCCTCTGAAGCTGAGATACAACAAAGTATGGATTAATTCTCTGCTGCTTGTGTTAATTTTGGCCTAATAATTAACACCAAGAAAACACAGGTGCTCCATTAACTACCACCACACCATCCATACATGGAACCATCAATTGCAACAACTGGAGAAGTTTTGGATGCTGTGGATAAGTTCACTTATCCAGGTAGTATTCTTTCCAGGAATGTACACATTGATAATGAGGTTGACACATTCATTCATTGCCAGAATTCAGTGCTTGGAAGGCTTCAAAGGAAAGTATGGCAGAGAAGAAGCATTAGACTGATTACCAAACTGAAGGTCTACAGAGCCATTATGCTGACCTCATTGTTGCATGCCTTTGAAACCTGGAGAGTTTATTACACCCATGCTAGGAAACTATTTCATTTCCATATGAATTGTCTCAGGAAGATTCTGAAGATCACTTGGCAGGATAAGGTAACAGACAATGAGGTCCTTACTCAAACTAAACTGTCAAGCATTCAAACTCTGCTTCAGAGAGCACAGCTCTGATGAGCTGACCATGTTGTTTGATGTCAAACATACGTTTGTCAAAAAGACTATTTTATGGAGAACTCACACAGGGCAAGCAATCACACGGTGGGCAGAAAAAGTGATACAAAGACATTCTCAAAATCTCTCTCAAGATCTCTGGAATTGATTGTGCGACAAGGGAGACACTGGCACAAGACCGCTCAGCATGGCATGCCCACATCAGAGAAGGTGCTGTGCTCCATGAGCAGAGCAGAATTGAAGCAGCACAAAGGAAACACAGGAAACCAAAATTTAGAGTATCCACCCCAAATGTTCACGTGGAGTATTTGTGCTGAACCTGTGGTAGGACATTCTGAGCTCATATTGGTCTGATCAACTACAGTCAGACACCTTGAAACTTGACTTCAGCTTAGTGATATCATCCTCTTTAAGAACAAAAGACAGTAACCAATCAATCAGCCATTCCTCAATTGACAGGATTCCTTTGATTTCCATTGCTTAACCTCTGCAAAAAGACCTACTATAAATATTTTTGTACAAGTAGTTCCTTTCACCCTATTTTGGATGTCTTTGGTATATAGATCTAGTACATATATTGCTGGAACAGAAGGTATGCATGATTGTATAGTCCTTTGAGCATGGTTCCAAATTGCTCTCCAGAATAGTTGGATCAGTTCACTATTGCACCAGTAGTGCATTAGTGTCCTAATTTTCTCACATGCCCTCCAACATCCAACATTTTCTTTGTTTTTTGTTATAGATAGATTTGAGTTATTACCTCAGAGCTTTTTTAAAATTTATATTTATCTGACTAATAGTGATTTAGAATATTTTTTCATATGACTATCAATAGCTTACTTTTTTTTGTCTAAAAACTGTTCATATACTTTGACAGTTTATCAATTGGGGAACAGCTTGTATTTTTTTAAAATTTGGCTCTTTTCTCAATATATCTGAGAAAAGAGGCCTTTGTCAGAGATAACTGTTGCAAAAATGTTTTCCCAATTTTCTGCTTTCATTATAATTTTGATTGTATTTATTTTATTTGGGCAAAAACTTTTTAATTTGATATAATCAAAATTATGTATTTTACATTTTGTAATGTTTTCTATACCTTCTTTAATCCCAAATTCTTGCCTTACTCATATATCTGATAGATAAACTATTCCATGCTCTGTTAATTTGTTTATGTTATCACCCTTTATGTGTAGATCATGTACTCATTTTGACCTTATCTTGGTATACAATGGGAAACGTTGGTGTATACCTAGATTCTGCCGTATTGTTTTCCAGTTTTCCCAGAAGTTTTTTTCAAATAATGAGTTTTTATTCCAAAAGCTTGAATTTTTTGGTTTCTCATATATTAGATTATTATGGTCATTTACCGTAATGTAATTGTATCTAATCTGTTCCACTGATCTACTACTCTATTTCTTAGTGAGTCCAAATTTATAGTACAGTTTGAGATCTGATACAGCTAGACCAATTTCTTTTGAATTTCTTTCATTGATTTTCTTGAAATCCTTAAGTTTTTGTTCTTCTAGATGAATTTTCTTATTGTTTCCAGCTCTGCAAAATAATTTTTGATCATTTATACCACTGAATAAATAGATTAATTTAGGTACAATTGCTGTTTTATGCCATTAGCTCAGCTTACCCTTGGACAATTGGTATTTTTCTGATTGTTTAGATCTGAGATTGTGTGAAAAGTGTTTTACATTATGGTAATATACTTCCTGGCTTTGTCTGACAAGTATACTCTTTACTGTTTTATATTGTCTACAGTCATACAAGGACATCCCCTACAAAGGCCTCTCTGTATACATGGGGTTTTATTACAAATAGAATGGGAAGAGTAACACTAGTTTTAACATGGGCATGACCACAGGCAAACTTTCTGAGTCTATGTTGAGTTATTTATGAAATGGGAATAATAACTTCTATACAACTGAAAAGACTGTGGGGAAGAAAATGATTTTTAAACTCAAAGGCATCATTTAAATGAGTTGAGACCTTTGAGACCATGTAGTACAACTCTATCCCTTTACAGATGATGAAACTTGGGTCCCCTTAGGTAAAGTACCATATCCAACATTACACTCAGTGAATAGTCATGTGAAGCAGACCAATGACTTGTGATTTCTTTCCACTAAACCAGGCTATTATCCCCCCAAACCTCTCAAATTACAAATAGGTTTTAAAGATATTCAAAATGTTCTCAGTAATATAGACTACTCTTTCAAAATGTCTAACAATTCAGAAAGGAACAAGATGGCAGTTGACCTATGTACTCCCTATGGAAAAAAACATTTTCTAAGGAAAGGCAAAGAAAGAGTACTCAACCTGGAGCTGATGGCCTTTATTAAAAAAAAAAAAGTTCCCAAGTCAAGATGTTGGCCAAGTGCTCCGCCCATTGGTTTTCACTGGCTGGGCTTGACCACCATTTTAAGCCGCCAGCTGCAGTGGGTAAAGGACATTCAGCACCATAGGAAGGCACATGCTGGTCTCTCAACATAAAGACTAATCAATGCTACCACATCACCACGTTTGGGTGTCTTTGAATCAGTGAGATTCCTGACACTGAGACTGAGTGTCAGCTTCTCAGCAATAAAATTGTACACATTAATTTGTACTGTTCCATTTCATACAAGTTTCCCTTTATCAGACAAAAATGATTATTACCAAATATTAGGAGTATCCTGAATTACCAGGCAGAAAGAGATCAAGAATATTACCAGCTTGCCAAGAAACACCACCCTGACATGAATAAGGATGATCATAAGGCTAAGGAAAAGTCCTCCCAGTTAGAAGAAGCCCATAAGGTACTAAGTGATGAAGTGAAAACAATATGATACTTATGGTCCAACTGGCTTTGATTCTGGAAGGGGAAGTTCTGGACAGAGGTACTGGCAAGATGGCCACTGTTGACCCAGAGGAACTCTTTAAGAAATCTTTGGGAAGTTTTCAGGATCTTCATTTAGAGATTTCTTTGATCAGACTCAGGAATACATCATGGGACTGGCATTCATTCAGGTTGCAAAGGGTGTTAGCAAAGAATTTACTGTGAATATTAATAAATCAGGCAAGCCATGTGACAGCAAAGGAGATGAACCAATGTTCAAGAGTGCCATTAATGTAGTGGCACAGGAATGGAAACCATAAATGCAGTCCCTGTTATGATGCACTCTACAAGTAAGTGACACGGAGGCCTTGGATCCATAATAACTTCTTCTTGTGTGGTATATAGGGAAATAGGACAAGCCAAACTGAAGAAGAAGGTCACGGACTTAGTGCCCACCAGAGTGGCAGATGGCCAGACTGTGAGAATGAAAGGATGGAAAAAATAATATTTTTATAACATTGAAGGTTCAGAGAAGCCTGTGTTTAGGAGGGATAGAGCAGATATCCATTCAGAAAGCTTTATTTTTGTAGCTTAAGCTGTCCTTGGTGAGACAGCCAGAGTTCAGTGGTTATAAGAGATAATCAGTGATTTGATGCTTCCTGGAAGACAGATTGGTCAAAAGATTGGAATGAGTGGGAAAGGAATCTCCTGGATTCATAGCTATGGCTCTGAATATAGCCATATACAAGTTCCCCCTCATCCCCCTAAAGATTAGAATTCCCAGAAGACTGACAAGCAGGCAGCAAAGCCTGATGATGTTTAGCTATGCAGAGGATAAAAATGATGTTGAAGGGACATTCAATGGTTTCACAAATGCAGTTGCTGGCAAATGGTTCACTGGAACTAGACAGAGGAAGTCACAAGGACACATCTTTCTGTCTGTAGAACTGGGAATTAAAGGGACTCCAGATCAACAGCACAGCAGCTGCTTCAGCATCAATAAAATCATGTGGCAAATTTCCCATTAGAATAGGGTTACCAGTGGACAAACTTATCAATAAGATAGGCCTTACCTCTAAAATAGACCCTGATATCTTAATAGATAATGCAAAAGTAACCCAATCCTTCTGACTACACGTGGTAGGTCCATTTAATACTCCTAGTGGAACAAAAATTTTCATTTGAAGTTGGATGTGGTAGGAATTGCAGCTATGAATCTTTTTAAAAAAATTATACAAAATCTCTCCCCATAGTTTAAAATGAAACTTAAAGCTGTATATAGCTATGAACTAATTAATTTCTCATTTAGGAAGTTATTTTGAGGAACAGTCCAAGTGAATTCATAGATATAGGCTTTTTTCCCTGGGAGCCTATACTAGGATGTCTTTTCCTTCAAAAAGGATATGTCAAGAGCTATTCATTCTCTCCCTTCATCACAACCATTTCTGTGTGTCATTGTTCTCAAAATCCTAGGGTTATAGTGAGCGTTCTTGAGCAGTTAACTGATCTCTTAGTAGATATCCAAATCATCTCATAACTGACAAGCTGTGACAAAGTAAGCAGGATGTTAAGACCTCTATAATTCACAGTGATTCAAACCACAAAATAACAGCTCTGTGAGTCTGTCAAGGTTATAAGCTTTGAAGAATCACAGAATTTTGTAACTGGAAGAAACTTCAAAGATCTCCCATTCAGCTACTATATTAGCAGACATGTAGTGTGCGAAGCACTTCCTTTTCACTCATATCGCCCTCAAATTAGCTACCCAAGGATTAAGGTATTCAAGATATTAGATAATAAGCCCTCATAAAGGTATTTACTTTTTTCCCCCAATGAACCAAGGACTGTGACCAGTTAAAAACAAAAAAGCATTTAATGAATAATGAATAGTAATAAATGTAGCAAAGAACATTTCCTCCATAAACCTAGGGCATAGTCTCCCACAAATGCACCAATCATGTGTGGGAAGTGTGGCCATGCACAGATATGACACATGAAAGGACACACAGGGAGAGTGGATGTTTACAAGGAGCTCTATCTAAAGTGCATCCATAAACAGGGCACAGGCATGGAAAAGCTCCTGACCTGTCACCGCAGGGCTTCCTGGGTCTTCTGATGGCATCATTGCTATGATTTTTCTCCCTGCCAGAGGTTGCTCTATGGTGGGGTTGTACCACCTTCAGCCACTTCTGAGAATGTGCCAATGATTCTGAACTCGATTCATATTACAGTTATCTAGTTTTTTCATGTAGGAGCTTTCAAACTATTACTGAATGAGAAAGAAATCCTATCTTTTCATGAATATAGAAGAGGTGCTTTATACATGCTTGATGAATGGATGGTAAGTATGAAAGGACCAAATCCCAGAGTAGTCAACCTTAGGGGATATTCAAGAGGAAATGGGACATTGGGTGGAAAGTGGAGGAAGGAAAGGCTATGTGAAGTGTTAAGGTCACAGAAATAATAAAAACTTAGGTCACAGACTGAGAAATAACATTGAATCTATGAAATGAAATCAATAATGATGACAGTAATATTGAATATACAATGAATACAAGGGAAGGAGAGCATTAGCAGTTTCAGAGGATCAGGAAACCCATTAAAAGTCAATCAATTAACAAATATTAATGAAGTACATATTGTGTGCCAGAAACTATGCTAGGTGATAAGTGCACAAATACAAAGAATGAAACAATTCTTACACATTTCAGGAACAATTATATTTCATCACAGACTCAGCTCATTTCCTGAGAAAGGGTCTAATTATGTATGAGTTTGAATGACAAAGAAGAGATTTTCTTGGATTTTGGATGTAAAAAGGAGTTTATTAAACCATAGAATTTATTGAATAGGAGAACAGGGTCAGGAGTAATCCTAGAGGATGGAACCTCAGAGGAAAAGAAATTATATGAAAGAAGTACAGATTTCAGAGGGCTTCAAATGCCTGGAAATGAAATTGTTTTACATGATCAGACTTTAGTAAGATTATTTCGGGCAGAGGGTGGAGTGGAGAGGAGAGACTTGACTTGATGTTTAATATTAAGTTCTTAAAAATCATTTTAATTGTAAAAATCATTTTTCTTTTAAATTATAAAGGAGGTAAAGTTAAGTACAATGTTGATATCTAAGCTATAACCATGTGATTGAGTTAGAAAAAAGTAGGTTATGGAAAGTGGGGAGGTTGAGGACTCAGGGATTTGGGATAGATGAAGAGACAGTCTCATATGCAATGCAGATCTCCAGGACAAGAGAAGAGACAGAGGAGAAAAAGACTATGAGCTAAGTACTAGACTGGGAACGGGGGAAATGGCCTAAAGCTATAGAATTAAAGCAACTTCTTGACTCCTGGTGTTGTAGGAAGGTGGAGGGGAATAATAGTAAAGAATTTATTACCTACAATATGCCAGGTATTATGTTAAAGGCCTTGCAAATTATCTTGGTTGATCCCTTTGACTTAGGTGCTAATAAGAACCTCATTTTTCAGGGGCAGCTTGCTGGTGCAGTGAATAGAACACTGATCCTAGAGTCTGGACTACCTGAGTTCAAATCTGACCTCAGACAATTAACACTTACCGGCTGTGTGACCCTGGGCAAACCACTTAACCCCAAATGCCTCACGAAAAATAAAGGCCCCCCTATAACAGTTGCAGAAATTGAGGCGGACTGATTAAATGACTTGCCAGGGTCCCATAGGAGTAAGCATCTGAGGCTAGATATGAACTTGAGAGGAATCTTTCATATTTACTCAAGTTCTTGATGCATCCTCACATGAAGAAGATGCAAATACAGTTCCCGCTGGTGGAAACACACCAGACTTTGGCTCCAACTCTGATCAATGAGGACAGTATCAGCAGGAGAATATTTAATAAAGTGATAATTGGTTTCGTGGTGTTTGTGATTAAATCTATGTTTACCAATTATGTGTGTGACTTTCAGGTATGTAACTGCTGGAGATTATCACAGACAGCTCAAAGGTCATGGAAATGTGAGATTTTCTGCTCTATTTGCTTAGCACCTCAGTCCCAGACCAGAAAAGGGAGGAGGATGTATTAACCACTCCAATAAAACCAGTTCTGGAGTTGTCACATCTCTGGGGCTTTTGGGAAATGAGTAAATAAAAGTATATTTAGTCCCTCTCTAGACTTCAGGCAGAATACTGTGAATCTTCCCCTTTACAGGAATCTGATTTCTTTTCTGTAAAATCCCCTGAGTATGCTGACACTTGTCACCTCTCCTGTCCTAACTCAGTATTAATAATATAATGTAACTGGGGCATCCAAGCTATCTTTAACATTTTTCCAACATAGAACAGGGAAGAACAGAAGCCCTGGGGCTCGCCCCCACTTAAGGCTGCCTGATAATAAAAATTACTTGAACTCATTTAGTACTTTTTGCTTATAAAGTGTTTCAAATACATTATTTCTTTAGTCCTTAACTTAATTATTTCTTTTAATTTAATCTCATTAATCTATTTTACCAAGAACAAAACCAAAGAGGAAAAGTAGCTTGCTCTCTCTTTGTCTCTGTCTCTCTGTCTCTGTTGAGCAAAGTTTGGATTCACTCAAAGGGCCACACTTGAAGAGCTAGAGGGCCACATGTGGCCTTAGGGCCTCAGGCTCCCCAGCCCTGCAATATTCCTTTCTAAAAACTGACCAAGTATGACGAACTAACCGATAACAACTATTAATCATTGGGGTAGTGCAAGCACTCTGGGAAGGACTGGAGAGCTATATTAGACAATAAGGTAGCATTATTAACTGCTTATAATGAGCCTGGTGATGCCCCCACAGCCCTTCAGAGGCCTCTAAAACCCTGAGAGGACAAGTAAGCATCTGCCCTCTGAGGCCGGCTAGTGTGAGTAGGAGCTGAGAAATGAGCATGTGCTACAAATGAAAATGTATTTTTGTTTACTGTAATTTATACAAACCCAGAGACCATAGTGAGGTAAGCATAACATTCCTCATTTAAACAAAAGTATCCAATTACATGAGCACTTGTTTGCCTTTAGTTTCTTTTTTTTTCACCAGTTATTTGTTGTTTATTCAGTATTTAGGGTTAGTATGATACTTGAGGAATTGGTTGCATTGTTGTACATATACAGATGTTTTTATAGAATATGGAAATTTGCAACTATTGAGATGTGTGTGTGTGTGTGTGTGTGTGTGTGTGTGTGTGTTTAGGCAGACAAAGATCAGGTCCTCTGGAAAGGTGATACATGGGGCCATGCTGTAGTGCCCTAATGGAGGGGAGCACAAAGGTAATCAATGCATCAATAAAGATTACTACTGTATCATGTTTTGCATCCAGGAGTGTTGTCTTCTGGGCCTAAGGGAACCTGTAGCAACTACATACAAAACAGGTAGTTTGTATATCTGTGGGGCACTGGCTCTGCTTGACACCAACCACTGAGACTATACAACTCCATATCCAGCATCATATGCTAACTGCAACAGGATTCTACTCCCCATTTCTAACTTTAGGAAGAAACTAGAGTGTGTTCACAGATTTTACATTTCTGGTGTTTAGTCACTAATCAGAGGAAGGATTTGGCCTGTTTGAAAAGTGGATCATACATAAGCCCTCAACCTCTGTCATGTTCTCTCGATGGCAGCACATTCAAAGGTTTTAAAATTGCAGCTCCTTCTGCATTCCCCAAAGAGTATCTGCACTCTTCTCCTCCATATTCAGGATGATCTTCACCACTTCTGAAATGACATTCTGCCCCCAGACACATGGAACACTAAGAAAGACGTCCTCATTAATGCCATATAGGCCCTTAATCATGGTGAAAATTGGATGCACTCTCCTAAGATTCTTCATAATGTTTTCTGCCAGATCTGCCACAGACAAGTCAATGGCCCAGGAAATGTAGCCCTTAAGTTTGATTACCTCATAAGCACTTTCAACCACTGTTTATGAGCATCTTTCCAATTCTCTGCATCAGTATCAGTTCCCAAAGAAGGATGAAGGTTCTTTAGAAACACACTGGCAAGATTCACACAGTTCCACACAGGAACACTGAAGTCTCCATATTCTCCAAGGACCCATCCATGACAACTTGAAGAATGGACACGAAGTCTCTTCCCCATTAGGTAATGGAAATGGGCAGAATCTAGATTGCAACCACTTCCAATAACATGGTTTTTAGGAAAGCCATTTAGCTTCCAGGCCACATATGTCTAAATATCCACTGAATTGGAAACAATAAGCACCTTATAATTTAGGTTGTATTTAATAATATTAGGAATGATAAATTTAAAGATATTCACATTACGTTAGAGCAAATTAAGATAACGTTTTCCCACCTGTTGACATGCCCCAGTCATAACAATGACCAGTTTTGAGTTTTCAATCACACTGTAGTCTTTGCCAGAAGCAATCTTTGGTGTTTTGAAGAAAAGGCTGCCATGTTGGAGATCCATCATTTCTCCCTTTAGTTTATCTTCTATTACATCAGCTAAGGCAAATTCATCAGCCAATTCCTTTGTTAAGATACTAATGGCACATGCCATGCCAAGTGCACCAATTCCAACAAGACTGATCTTGTTCCGGTGAATCTGGTCTTCCTTTAGGACATTCAAGATAAGCTCATCCTTGACAGTTGATGCCATTTTGGAGGATGTCTGGGGGGATAGCCAAAATCGAACCAAGGTTGTTGGTCAGACTGTGAAGGTTCTGAGTTAGATGTGAGGTTGCTGCTCCCAGGCTGGCACCTGTCTTTAGTTTCATAGAGGACCAATGACATCCCAGAAGACATGTTGACTTGTGTGTGAATTGTGTTTAAGTGACAAAATCGCCAAAGTCATCCACTGTATCCTGGTCCATTTGTCCTGACTTTGTCTTGTCACTGGATGTGGATGACTCTGGAGAAGAGAGTGAGGCTGATGATTTTGTGCAAGCCTGCCTCACTTCAATCCAGTGCAACATCCCTTTCCATAGTCTTCTCCCGGATGGATTTGAAAGAAAAGCTTGCCCAGTGGCAGAGGCAAAGAAATGACAAGAAAGAAAGCTCAGGTTGACAGTGAGGCAGGGGTGGGGCGGGGTGAGGTAGTAGAGCCTGGGAAACAGTGATGCTGTGCATTTGAGGTTGGGGGCCAGACAGAAGGGTGAACAAGGCCTCTCTTCCCCAGTACAATAACAACTATTCTCAACAACCACTAGACATACATAATGCATACACTAGGATAGCTGACCCTAGAAGAAAGCACCTCATAATCCTATATGACTGGCTATAGATGCGAGGCTATAATGAACTGCCATGCATTATAATGTTCATTCTTCCGTATCATTGACAGAGCAGGAATTCAAATTATGAATACATGAAACAGGTGCTTTCAATGCGCTTGTTGACAGAAGAATATGCATGAATTGAGCATAAAGTAATGAACGAAGTATTGTATGGGACAGAGGGGGTAGGACAGGGCTTGGAAGGGGCAGGGAAAAGGAGGAGCTGTGAGATGAGTTAATTTCATAGAAATATTTTCACTCTAAGTTATAACCAGTGAGACTTTTAAAAAATTCAAGAGACACAGTTTCTGGGTAATTAGTCATTCTATTAATAATGCTAGTATATTAACAATAAAAGGGGTCAGTGAAACTCTCGATTGCTAAGTAGCCTTATGGAACCTTTTCGGTGTTAATAAGAACTTGGAAGAGAGGGTTTTCCTGAAGTAACTTTGATGAGTTAATAAGTAATGAAAGAGAATGAATATTATACTAAGAGGTGGACCTGTTCCAACAAGGGATGGAGGGTATGACTTTAATCATCTCATTTACTTCTAAGTCACACCCAGCTTTGGGCAATTCAATCAAAGAATTTACTCCCACTTAATCCTGAGTAGAATGCTATCAGCAGGAATTCACCTAGATAAGATGGCTTAAGTGGCTTCTATTTTGGCCAAGGTCAATCATGTCCTTGAACAACTTGGTTTCAAACAAGTAAATGGGACAGGGAACCAGCCTGAATCTCCCCCATACTTGCTTATTAATAATCATTTGTCTCACCAGTCAGTTCAGAGGTAAAATGTTGAAGCAAAAATCTGAGTTCTGATGCAAATTGGACCATGGATGATTCCTGAAAGAAGGGAGGCTCTTATAGAAGATAGCAGTAGAGAATGAAAAGAACTAAGATCAAGGATTCAAAGTCTTCTGTCCAGCTGAGAGTGAACAGGAGATCTCCATGTCTGCAGGAGTAAAGGAGAAGACTAGCTTACGTAGACTGGTAATTCAACAGAGAAGGTGCTTCTCTGAAGAGGTGTATTCTCTATAGTCCAGAGAACATGCCTGGACTGCTGATAAAGCACCTTTGCTTGCACAGAAGTTTTCTGAGCAGTTGAGAAGGCTGATCATGCCATTGAGGAAGGGTAGCAAGATAAATGAAGTCACAATGTGGGTAAAGGAAGGAAAGACAGAGAGTAGAGATCAGAGAAAAAGATAGAGGTGAAAGGAGGTTTAAGAATGTGGACACAGGAAAACAAAAAGGTTAAATTTCAGAATTAGAAGTTCTGAAGGTAAAACAGTTTTGACAGAGGCAAAAGTCTTACCCTACTGGGTAAGTTTAGGATAGTGGAGAGCTGTTTACCACATGTGAAGAGGAAACCCTCTGACATCTCAGGATAGATTGTCTGAGGGCAGGTGAATTCTAAAAGTATTCCAGGTAACACAGGAAACTGATTCTACCTCAATTCAATAAACATTTATTAAGAGACTGTTTGTAGCTGACAGTATTAAAGTCACATCTGAGGGACACCAATCTCAGCTTCATCATATCCCAGGTCCTCAGTGGACATTGGTAGGGCATCTTCTCCCATCCTGGAGTCAGGGTATCCCCCAGAGAACTCAGGAGACTGACCTAGAAACAGGAAAATGGGGCTGAATTTGTAGCTGTGTCTAAAGAGAAGAAAGGAACCTTTGGTGGTGTGACAGAGGAGGGTAAAAATAATGCCTCCTTCAAGACCTGGGTAAAGAGTCTTTTCTCAGTCATGATGCACCACTGAGAGCAAAGGAGTAGGAGTGGCCAGAACTGAGACTGGGCCATGCAAATTCTTCTCTTTCCAATGAGGGTGGATTAGGGACAAAAGGAATGGGAGCCTGAAGGAGGCAGTTTCAGAACCCCAGGGCCTGCTCATTTTCTTACTTAGCAGCATCATTGTGGGTACAATTGTACCAGATATATATGACAAATGTCATTATAGAGAATCATTGATGTACTGATGAAATCTTTTTGTTGTATTATTTATTTGTGTGTATAGAGAGAAACACATATCTATACAATTGAATGTATATAAGCACGTGTATATCTGTACATGCATGTATGCATCCATGTGAATAGATAGTCATACCTGTATATAGACATGTTTGTGTTTGCACATGTGTATGTGTAGTCAGTGTCACCCCCCTCCTCTTCCAAAACAAGTTAACCCACAACTAGAAATCTCACTTGTCAGTCTGTTGAAAACCACTCACCAGTGTTTGACTCCCTGTGCTCATCCCATTCATTGGTAGGCCCCAAAGTACTGCCCTCATTCTTCTGGATGATAGGGGGAATTTCAGGCCCAGATAATTCTTCAGCATCATCATACCCATCACCTGGGGGATCATCAGGCCAACCTGAGATATCTGAGTGAGAGATGATAGTTTTGTTTTCAACCTAATTTTTCTGAAAGTGAGGAGAGGTCCTTGTGCATGTGAAAACAAGTGTAATTTTATTTTTTAAGATATAAGAGAGTGTCAGGAGATGTTCAAAACTGAATTCAGGTGAAGAAGAAGAACACAACATAAGGACAGAGTTAGAGACTTTATCTTGAACCCAGAAACACCAAGGTGGGAAAGTGGACACATGTCCCTCATATAGGACAATGATTTCACTCCCCTTAGTGTTATTTTCCTTTCATATATTTTAACTACAAAAGTCTACTTTCTTAATTTTTGTTATCTAACTACTTATCACTGGCCCCAGCTTCAAGGAGGAAATCACTTAGCCCAGAATCTTCAACCCTGTCATAATTCGATTCATGTTGCTCTGATGATAGTGACCTTGAGACAAAATATACCAGAGAGAGTGAGCTGATTCCCTGAATCATGCTGCAGATTCTGATGCATCTTTGACCATTACTCTGACCCTGAAATTCTGCCCTGTCACCCACTCAGGGGCCTAGTCACCGATAAAACTAAACATGGCTCCCATCCTCCCTTTCCCTGAATGATTTGTCTTGTCTCAGTCCACATCTCTATCTCCCAATCACATGTTTGAAGCAAGAGAGTATCCAGTTGCCATTGAGAGTGTTCTAAAAACCTTGGCCTAGGGAAGTACCGAAGCAGCTCTTATGCCATTTTCCTCAAAGTCTCCAAATCTGGGTAGTGAAGAGCTTGATTGAAAGGCAATAATAATGTAAAACAAGGTAAGTGTTAAAAGATACAGCATGTCACTGGAGATTGTGTTTAAGAGAAGCGTTTTGTTCTTCCTGGAGAGTAGGGGCAAAAGTATGGAGAACTGAAAGTTTGTTAGTGACGGAAGGTCCTGGAACTAGCCAGGGGAACACTGTGGCTCTGCTCATAAGGAACGGTATAATTCATGTGGATGTAGAAGCCCTAAGGGTATCGAAGGCGGTTTCATCCAAAGCTTCACGCTATTTACTTTTAGGTAAATAAAAACTTTCTTTCTCCAATTCCGTTCTTACCAAGAAACCTCCAGATTTAGAGGGAATGGTATAATAGTGCTAACTAAGAATGATGTTGTTGAATTGGTTATCCTCTTAGATAAATGAAATCATTGCGTCTTTGAAATGGCCCTATCCTGAACTTCTAGGCACTATAATCAGAGGTATCCCAACTGACAACAGAACATCAAGATGAAAAGAACACAGAACTCTGAACACTTTCCCTCTAGACATGAAGCTCACAGCCCAGAATTGGACTGGTGGACCTGCCTGCCCATGTAGAGAATGGGAAATAGAAACAAAAATGTTATGGGACCTGGGGAAACCACAGGAGGCAGGTACAGGCAGAGATTTCTAAAGATGTCAAGGCCATAGATAATGACCAAAGGATATAGTTTATGTCCAGAATGTCAAAAGGAGGAGGATGGACAGAAAATAGCCATACCTGGGCTGCTCAGAAGGTCATTCTTGTCCCCTCTCAGGTAGTAATCAATCTCTTGGTAGACAGCTTCATAAGAAGAATCATCATATCTGGACAAAGCTGAGACAAATGGCCATGGATCAGAAATTTGGCCAGAGACCACTGTCTGACATATATGTGCCTTAGGGGCCCTCCTCAATATACTTTCTGTTCACACTCAGGACTCTCCATCTTTCTAATATAGATGAGTAGCTCTGCCCAATCCCATGTTGTATGACCTTGGTTGGAATCTCATACCTAACACAAGCTATGCTCACAGCTCAGCCTCTTCAGGGTCAATGAGAGTTGGAGCAACTTGGGGCTTGAAAACCAGTGGAAAGCATGTGAGTCACATCCAGTCCTGAAGTACTCTATTTGACCTTGTCCAAAATCCCTATCCCCATCATTTCCTCCCTTCATTCACCCACACCCTTGCCCATGTGATTCAGTGCCCCAGAGGTTGCCCACCTTGTTGCTGGATTCTCCCTCTGTGTATCTGAATCCCTAGGAGAATAAGGACCAGGAAGAGAAGGGCCCCTAAAATGAGGCAGATGATCCGAAGCAGAGAGAATGTGCCAGAATTCAAATGGGTGGAAACTGTCTTAGTGATTGGTCCTTTGGAGAAGAAGAATCATAAGGCTCTGAATCCTGGAAGTTGTCAAAAGCTCCAGGATATTTCACTGAAGTGAGGATGGAGAGATGAGGAAAAACTGAAGCTCACCCTCAACCTGAAGATCCCCCAACTGAGGAATCCTTCCCTCCCCTAACTGCCCTATAGAGGGTCCTGGGATAGAGCTGAATGCCCAAGAAAGGACCGTGAAGGAACCATCCATCTTAATGGGGACTGAGCTCCAGATCTCCAAAATGGAAATTGGCAGGACAGTGATATATTCTTGAAGAACATTCTGTGCACCCTCCCAATCTCAAGCCCCACCTTGACCCCTAGCCCACAAGCTACTCAGCAGATTCTCAGAATTCTGGGACAGTACATCTCCTCAGAGATGAAAAAATCCCATAAGGTCATGCGTGGGCCTGGGAATGTTTCTGCTGCCAAATGAATCCAGTCATGGAAGGAAAGGATTAAGGGAATGGTAGAGCAGTGTACCTTTTGTGGTAGATGGCAATGTTGTCCTCCCAACTGAAAAAAATAGGAGAAAAAAGACATCTGAAGAATGGGCATAGACCAGGTTGTGCATGGCTTCTGGATTCTGCTTTGAAGCCCCTATGATATGAACATCCTTCCATAATGCTCCATCCAACAACCTAGGAAGGTTATCAGATCTCCTCAATCCCCTTCATCCAACTTAAGCTTGGGAGACATAGACTCCTTATGGACTGGAGTAAGAGGACCTGTGCTAAAGTCAAATACCAAATCCAATTGCTAAAACTGGAAATTTGTGGAAGGACCACATGTTCTCTAAGAAAGTTCTATAGTTCCCCCCACTACCCCCATCCCAACCTCTAGCTCACAAGTTTCTCAGCAGATTCTCTAACCTAAAAGAATTAATTCTCTAAGATGTGAAAGATTCCTTTGGGAATGCTTGTCTCCTTTAACCTTCCTCCTTGCCAATAAATATCTCAGGCTCAGTGTGCAAAATAGCACTCATTATCTCCTGTTATTTCTCCTCCTCACACCTTATTCACCTTCCAATCTTCCTGGTTACTATTGAAGACACTATCACCCGCCCAGTTACTTAGACATACAATTTTAGTGCTCTCTTTAAACCCTCCCTTTCACTTTGCCCATAGATCCAATTAGTTGGAAAATCTTGTCATTTCTATGTCCCCAAATTCCCTTCTCTCCACAATACAGCCACCACTCTAGTTCAGGTCCCCAACATCTCCAGGACTATTGTACAGATTTCTCATTGGTCCTCCCCATTCAAATCTATCCTTGAATCAGCAGCTAAAGTGGTCATTCCAGAACAGGGGAGGAGCAACTGAGACCTCAGGCTACACATGATCCTCTAGGTCATCAAGTGCAACCCTTTGCCTAAATCCAAAATTCGGAGACCAAATCCTCTTACTGAAACGATTTATGCTGTTAAAGTTGGACTGAGTCAAAAGAACACATCCAAGGACCTGGAACGAAATATGTGGACTCAAGACCACAGGTTTGCCACTCCTGTTCTAGAGAATACTTTTGGCCTCATGATTTTTCTTCTTGCTAAATCAATTTTCAATCATGTGTGATTCTCTGTGACCCCAATTGGGTTTTTTTTGCCAGGTATGCTTGAGTGTTTTGTCGTTTCCTTCTCTACCTTATATTACACTTGATGAACTGAGGCAAACAGAAATAAGTTACTTGCCTAGGTTCACACAGCTAGAAAGTGTCTGAGGCCAGATACAACTTCAGGAAGATGATTCTTCCTGACTCCAGTTCTACATCACCTACCTGCCCACATCATGTTCAACAAAGTCTTATACTTCCCTGTGACTTCCAGGATGCAATAGAATTCCCCTGTGCTCCACATTTCTTCTCAACTTGGTCTCATGATACCTTTCCCCAATTGTTATATACCCCTCCACTCTCCACATTCTACTGATCAGCTATAGAGGCCTATTCCCTGTTCCTCACTTATGATACTCCATCTCTGTACCTGAATAGTAGCTTTCTGGCTCTCCTTACTGGAAATGCTCACCCTTCTTACCTCCACCTCTTGATGTGCTGAGCTTACTTCAAGATTTAACTCAAATACTTTCTTCTAAAGAAAGATTTCTGGAGACATTCCAGATGCTTAAGTTTTCCTTTCCAGCTTGCCTTCCTTCTACTCTGCATATATATTCTACGAATCTAGTTATTTATCTGTTGTTTAGACCATCATATTGTAAGCTGCCTGAAAGCAAGGAATGTTTTTGCCTGCCTTTTTATTGCCAAGATTTAACATAGTGTCTAGTACATTGTAAGCACTTATGAGTAAATTCTAATAGATTCATTGGTTGTGAGCCACTCTGAGGTAGTCTAGAGCTGAAGGGGAGGGTGGCTGAATATTGTACCTTATTTGATAGCAGAGAGGTACCAGGTGGTACAATGGATAGAGCCCAGGGCCTAGTAGATGAGGAAGACCTGAGGTCAAATACAGGCTCCTGCCCTACCTGTGTGATCCTGGGCAAGTCACTTTACCCTTATTGGCTTCAGTTGCTCATCTCTCAAATGAGAACACACTGGAGAAGGAAATGGCAAACTGCACCACTACCTTTCCCAAAAAAGTCCCATGGAGTCATGAAGAGACAGACACAAATTAATAACCTGATAACAAGATAATCCTATCCTTTTCACTGGAAAGAAAGAAACCAAAACTGGAGTTGGGGTAGAGAACACACTGGACTGTGGGCTCTGAATTTTGCTGGAGTCATCTCATGTAAAGACCTGCCCAAGTTACACTAACCAACCAGCTCAGAAAGGTTCCCAAATCCCTCCATACCTTCCCCCCAGCACAAGCTTAGGGAGAGAGTTGGAGGGCAGAAAAAGGATTGTAAGTTTGGCAGTCACAGGACCTATGTTCAAAAATATCCCAGGAAGTTATACTTGCTAGCCTCTGGGACCTTATAGAAGTAACATGACCCCAATGGACATCTACTTCATCCTCTGCAAAGTAAAGAGATGAGAATGATGACCATTCATTTTACTTTTACTTTCAGTTTTAAATTCTATGACCCTGGGATCAAATTATAGTCTTCCCTGGTACCAGAGGACAGACCTGTGGGAACTCCAATTACATGCTCATTCTAACACATATGTTCCAGCTCAGTGTCTGTCCTCAGAGCTACCAGCCCCATCTAATGCCCGTCACACTCACCTGAGCACATGACACCAGCATCCTCCTCATGCTTACAGTCATTCTGCCCCCAGGGACTTGCAGGGCAATCCCACAGAGAGGACTCCATCCCCCTGCACTGCACATCATCCAACCAGATGGTCCCATTTCCTGGGCCAAATGCAGGCCATTCCAGGTCAGCCAGAGCAGAGCCACAGCCTAGCTGCTGACAGACCACATTAGCATCTGCTAGATCCCATGAGTCATCACATACTGTCCCCCAGGAGCCATTGTGCCAGATCTCCACTCGTCCAGAGCATGGAGTCTCTCCTCCCCTGAGTCGGAGTTTGTCTTTGTCTTGAAAGGAAGCAGAATTGACTGGTAAACTCTCAGCTAGTAAATGAGCAACCTCGGAGAGCCCCAGATATAGAGAGAGATGAAATGAGATACCTGTGCAGGGACCAGATGTTGGGCAGTCAGTTACCTTCATTCCTGCAGGGAGAAGATATTGGGAAAGTTTGGGTTAATAATAATCCTAAAATATCATTTGGGTGCTAGATTTTGATATTTCAGGGAAATTTAACCAAAGATGCTTTAATTTACTCCTGAAATACAGAATAGCACCACCTTCACCTTTGTGACATTCAGTGATCAGTTGAATTCATACTGTAAGCTATTGACTGAGTAAAAATACATGTGTAAATATAAAATACTAAGTGCCTGTCTTTAAGGAGTTCAGAGTGTGATTAGAGAGGAGCGACCTGAACATAAAGTGGAGACTATGTAAGGAAATAGGTCAAAGTAGCCCAGGGAGAGAGTGAAGAAATCTGAGACAAAGGAAGGCTGCCTGCTAGATAAGACAGTGCTGGAGAAAAGATGAAGAGAGTGAATAGCCATGGGGATGAATAGTGATATCCTTCTTTTTGTAATAAGATGAAAAGAAGAAAAATGGGTCCTGTTACAAAGAAGTTTTGAAGACTATGGGATAGGAGCGAAATGAATGCCAGTCATATCTCATCAAACTGCTCAGAGAAGTAGATGGCTCAGTTGTTTGCTCTAAATATTCAATTCTGGGTTTGAGGAGAGCAAAAGTCAAAGTGAATGTGTCAAAAACCATTTTTTAAAAAACTAGTATTTTTGGGAGGAATCATAAAACAAACCAAACTGTAATACAAAAGACATTGATCTGCTACATTCTGCAATCCATTTCCACAGTTCTTTCTCTGGATGTGGAAGGCATTTTTCCTTAAGAGACCACTGGAAATTTTCTTAAGTCCTTGCATTGCAATGAACATTTATGATTTCTCCTATTCATTTAATTATTCTGTGCAATATGACGAATGTGAAAATGTATTTCATAGCAATGTAAGTGTAGAACCTATGTAAAATTGTATGCCATCTCAGGGAGGGAGGGGAGAGAGAGGAGAGAAAGATGAAAAGAGGAAAAAAAAATTCAAGTTATATGTTAGCAATTGTAGAACACTGAAAACAAATTAAATAACAAAAAAAAAAAAACCAGTGTGTTCCAGTCACTGTACTAAGCCCTGGGGATACAAAGAAGCTGAAAGTCTAATTGGAGGAGCCAATATGAAAACAGCTTTGTGCAAAAATGATATATACAGAAGAAACTGGGGAAAATTAATTAATAAAGGGTCAGCACTAGCATTAATGGGGGATTATAAGAGGTTTCTGTTTGAAAGGTAGGAGTATAACTGGGACCTCATTGAAGCAGCTAGGTGATGCAATGGATAGAGTACTGTGTCTGGAATCAGGAAAGTCATCTTCCTGAGTTCAAATCCCACTTCAGACACTTACAGGCTGTGTGACCTTGGGCGAGTGACTTAACCCTGTTTCTTGCAGTTTCCTTATCTGCAAAATGAGCTGAAGAAAGAAATGGCAAAAACACTTTGACAAGAAAACTCTGAATGGGGTCAGGGGTAATTGGTTATGACTCAAATGACTGAATAACAACATCAACAAATGAAGCCAGGGAAACAAGAGGATGAGGAAGGAGAGAATTACAGACGAGGGGAGGATCAGTGAAAATGCACAGTCAGGAGACAGAGTGACTTATACACAGAACAGCAGAGATTAATTAATTCACTGAAATAAATGGTATATAGAGGGAAGGAAAGTGTTATGAGAATAGAAAGAGAGGAGGAGGTCAGGAGAGGAAGGGCTTAAAATGAGGGTATGTGATGTGGTATCCGAGAGGGAAAAAGGAGTCCCTAAATATATTGCTTGGGAACAGCATGATCACGTGGTCAGATTTGTTCTTTAAGAAGATGAATACAACACTTGAGCAGATGATGGACTGGAAGAAAGAGAGACAGAGTGATCAACTAGAAGGCTCTTCCAAGCACCCAGAATGGAACTGGACCAGTGTGGCAGAACAGTCAGAAAGAAGAAGGGAGTGTAGATGAGAGATGGTACAAAAAGAGCATCAACTGGACTTGCAGCATTGCATGTGGGCTAGTGTATCAATTAGGGAGGCGTAAAAGGATTCACTTGCTCCACTGAAGGTCCAGTGAAGCATAGCTCACATACTGTGATGAATTCAGTTAGGATGATTTCACGATTTTCTCCAGTTTCATTCAGATTTCTCTGAGTAGGAGCAAAGGCAGTGGAAGGTGGAAATAAACAAAGAATGAGACTTAGGATGGCAAGTTTGGACATAGTAAAATGGGCAAGAAACCGAAGAGAAAAGGATGGAAAGAGAAATGATCCAGTTCACCAAGGAATCAAGGAGGAGAGTTTAGCCAATACAAGAATCATGACCTTGGAAAAAGCTGACGAATGAAGGTCATGCTCTGGATGAAGAACAGTGTAAGAAGGCAGAAGGAGAGGTGTAATGACTGTCAATTATGATCAGATAAAGGAATTTCAGAGTTCACAGACATAGAAGTAGAACTCTTGTAGGTGATACCATGATCAAGAGTATGACCATATTTTGTTGTCTTTGAGTTGGATAGAGACCTTTGGAAATGAATCTAGTGAAGAACTGAGAGTTTAGGTTGTTCGAGGGAACAGGAATGGGATAGGGAATGTGCTGGAAAGGCTGACTCAGAACTTGTTCACATTAAAATATTGATATGCAAAAATAAAAAAAAAATTTGAAGTCTTTCTCCCATTACTGCTACCAACCTAGGTCTCTTCCACTCTTTACTTGGATGGATTAAAATAAATTGGGTTTTATATCTTGTCCACAGATTGAATCCACTTGGACTAAAAAAAAAACTCATCATTAAATATGTACCTTCACATGTAATAATGGCTTCCTCTCCCTGTTGGCAAGAATTCTGGTCCCAGGATTGGGAAGGACAATGCCAGAGGAAAGACTCTTGGCCCTGGCAGGTGATTTTGTCAATCCACCTGGTCTTCAAATTTCTTGGAGGTCTAGACTGTGTTTCAATATGTCCCTCAGCACCACAGCTCAGGTGTCTGCAAATCACTGATAAAGTACTGTCGTCCATGGAGTTGGAACAAACACTACCCCATGTTCCATTGTAGAAAACTTCTAGCCAACCAGAGCACTTACGGTCTTCACTCACCAATCTGAGATCCAAGAATTCTATAAATGAAAAGGAAAGTATGGCACAATCAGAGGGGACATTTAATACACTATTCTCTGGGTCTTTTCCCTCTGGAAATTGTATTAGGCTGTCTGGCTCTGCTGAGAAATCTCCATTGGAAAGACACAGACCCCAGATTTTCTTTTTCCACTGTTACTTGTTCTATATTTCTGATCATTTCTCTCTGTTTTGCTTCCACCTCTAATAAAGACAGGAATGTTTTTATTGTGATTTCACTACTGAGTTTCACAGTTTCGAAATCAGTGTGAATTTTTTAAGCACCAAAATAAAGCAAATTAGTAGACACATATTGTATATGTACTCTGTGAATAGCACTCTACTAGGAATACAGGTATAAGGAGTACACACATGCATACACACATAACTGGACATATGTGTATGTATTTGTATACAGACATACATATGTATATATATGTATATACATGTATGTGTATATATATATATATATATATATATATATATACAGACACACATAAAGCAGTAATACACATACGCAAATAAAGGAGTAGGCCAACACATGCAATTGTACTAGCTGGAAATTTCTCTCTTCAGATAAGGAGCCTGGCCCTGAAAATGAACTCTAAGGAGAGCTGTGCTTGGGTCAGGAAATCTTCCTTCCTCTATGAATCAGCTCCTTCTCCATCTCTAAACCCCACCTCCTCTGCGTTCCCATAGTCCCTCAGTGTTACTGGGGTGTGTGTAAACCAGACCTGAGCAGAGAACACTTGCATCCTCTTTGTGTCTGCAGTCATGCATTCCCCAATGGAGAGAAGGGCATTCCCCCAGGTGGGATTCATTTCCAGAGCAGCTAAGCTCATCCAGCCAGATGGGCCCTGAGCCTTGTCCAAAGTGAGCAGAGACCATGGCTTCAAGGGCCACTCCACAGCCCAGCTGCCTGCACACCACGTGGGCATCTCTCAGGTCCCAAGAATCATCACAGATGGTGCCCCAGGTCCCATTGTAAAAGACTTCAACTCGACCAGAGCAAGGCCCTCTTCCATTCAACAGACGAAGCTGTCCATTTTCTACAGGGAGAAATTCAAATTGATTGTTCGTTTTCCCAAAGAAAGAGGAGGGTTTCCTCAGATTCTACAGCTTTCTTTCTTACCTGAAAAGAGGACAGGTGTCTTTTCCTGGTCAGACTGTGAATTATTGAATAGGAGGGACTGTGTCTGGTTTCCTGCAAAAAGCAAACACACTTCAAATCTAGGGCTGGAAGTTTAAACTGGGAAAGGAAAAGTAAAGTAAATATGTGCCTTGAGGAAACAGACTGGATGAGAGGAGTCAGCACATTGGTGAGAAGACAGGTTGTGAGGGAGGGACAAAGGGATTTCTCAGTCTAAGAAGGCAGGTTTTGGCTCTACCTAGCCAAACAAGATTGTTCTCATTGACAGTTCTGTTGCTCTACTCCAAAGTTCCAATCACACCCTCCATATGCAGAGTGCCTTTCCATAAGGAAAAACTCTTGAGACAAAGATTGTAGCACTTGTACCTGATCAGACTTCCTCAGAATTTGCTCCCCCTCTGCTAGGTCTTTGAATTGTATAGGGTAGCTTCCTCCTACCACATTTCTGCCACTAGACTTTGTCTAAACACTAAATGAGGAGATTTTTACTTGGAGTATCTGAATTTGCTTTTAAATATATTGATAAACAAGGCTTAGGATGGGGGCGATTGAGCAAGGTAGAAAGGGAGAAAATAGAAAAATAATTTTTAAATGAATGTTAAAATTGTCTTTACATGTAATTATGAAAAACAAAATATAGTATTTCAGAAAATGTATTCTTAATTATATTTCAATATACTGTGTCTCTTATTTGTGTAAGGATGGCCCCACCTGCAACAAGATCCTGTGTGTGAAAAGGCCTCTGTGTGGTGCGCCCTCACGTGTACTAAGGCTTTCCCTGTCACATGTGGCATGGGGGTGTCATTGTGTGGGTCAGAGGGAGGAAGAATAGACATCTCTAGCCCTTCTCTTCTTCTCTTGTAATTCTGTCTTTTCAGTCATATTCATCTGTTTCTGACTCCATTTGGGGCTTTGTTGGCAAAGATCCTGGAGACGTTTGCCATTTCCTTCTCCAAATCATTTTACAAGAGGAGGAAACTGAAGTAAAAAGGGTTAAATGACTTACCAAAGGATATGCAGCTAATCTGAGGCCAAATTGGAACTCAGATCTTTCTGATTCCTGGCCCTGTACTCTGTACACTGACCAACCTAGCTGCCACTTTTCCAACATTCTACCATCCCGCTTCTCCAAAGGAGACTTTAATTGCCACCAGGAGGGGTAGCAAGAAGTTGGGGACAAACCGCATTCTACTCTGGTCAGAGAGAAGGGGTATCAGGCCAGAATTATTTTAATCTACTCCCTTAAATATAGTTAATCTATGGGTCATTATCAAGTTCAGCTGAAGTTCTGATTTTTCTGACATTAATTGGAAGGGGAGAACAGTTAAAAACAATATTCTCAGAAGCATTTGCAAGATTACACCAGCGAAGGTCATGGGGCAAAGAAAGTCCAGAATCGCTGCTCTAGAGGGATAAATATCTCTCTTGGACTAGCTAGATAGGAATTCCTTCTTCACCCTGCTCAAAGTAGAAAATGTGGAGGTTTTCCAATAGTAAGCACCTAATAAGTGTTAATAGATTGATTTTCCTAAGCAAATGAGGAAAAAGAAAGCATAAAAGGAGAAGCTCTCCATTTTTACATACCACTAGAAATGAGGTCCCAAGAGAATGCTGAAGTAGCACAATTGAACAGTTTCTAAATTTCTCACCTGCTCTGGGGAACTTTCCTGCTGAAGGGTAGAATAGCACACAGTACTGGAATTGATTGAACCACATGAACTCCAACTTGTAATTCAATTCTGGAGCTAGCTTGATTTTCTTTTTATTCACTTTTGGGTCTAGTTCAATTTCTATATTGTAACAAAATTTTCCTCAGTGGTGGGAATTGGGAGAAACCATTATTGCATCTTTTCAAACTCATCTTCCATGAGTGGGACCTGCACACCTCTACTTGATGCTTAAATGAAGACCCATGTTATACTGACTAGGAACCCAGTCAGACCCAAAGATTGATGCAAGGAGTTTTCTCACAAACAACCCATATATTTAATCTAAAATTGTCCCAGTACTATTCAATAGCTACTTTTTCCAGGTTTTTTGTTTTTTGTTTTTTTATTGAAGGCAGACACGTTGGGGGCAGTAGGACACCTCTTTTTCTGATTCCAGGAAATTGCACCTTTTTGTTCTTCCCTTCCCAACTTGGAAAGCCCGAAGTCTTTCATCTAATTAGAATTCAGATGCGCAGATTTTGTTTTCAAATGTATGTAAATGTATTAATTATTTGTTTTAATTATTGGTCTTATTTGATTAGTTGTTCTTAATGCATAAAGACCTGTCTCCCCTGTATTTTTATTGCAACCTGAGGAAGATCACTGGTCCTGATTTCTTTAGCAATTGACATGTATTGCTTAATAAATTGATAAGCTTGGAAGCTATAACCGTTGCTACCTCAGTCATTTAATCATTCATACGCATCACCATCAGTTCCCTCAAGCTTTCTCCCCAGTCTCTTGCTGACCTGCACTCAAGTAATGGATAATTTCTTTATCGGGAGCCCTAACTTGACATTTTACTCTCGACCCTGACCTATTTGTATCTCTGATGAGAATATTTTAACCTAATTCACTCCTAGTATCTCTAACAAATATGCTAAGGAGATAAAATTGTGTAATCATTGACTCAAGCATCTATTTGCATAAGAACTTCATCAGTAATGGAAATTGATTTCATGAGATGAAGTTAGTGAGAACTTGAGAGAAGAAAAATCCTGGTCTTCTGGCTCAGTATTTCTTTCTTTCACACCAGGATCTCTCTTTTCTGCAACTTTCACCTACTCTGACCCTCATGAAATCAATTTCCACCAATGATAAGATCTTTTGCAAATGGCCCTTTGAGACAAGGATGCCAATTTTCAAAGAACAGAGTCCTGGAATTTTTTTCTTAGGGGACTGTGACTGCCTAATGTTGAATTATATCTCAGTATTTTTGATCTTCTTTAATCTATTCTATCATTGTTGGTTGATCTTACCATTTTCCTCTGGGTAAACAACCATCGTGTGAATTTGGACATTTCTTAGTCCTTCCTGTGTAAGTTTGTTTATTTTTAGTACTTCCTACAAATGCCCAGAGCTACTGTATCCATTTCCACTATTGGAACTACATATTAATGTAAGCTTAATTTCCTTTAAAGTACTTAATAGATCACAATGCATCTTCCCTACCTGGGAATTCCCAAAGAAAATTCATAAATGAATGATCACAGACATAAAGTAAATATGTACAAATATCATACAGGATTCCCAACAATATGGTTAGAATTCTTTATATTTACTATCAGAAAAAAGATGCCATGATACTCCTCTGAATACTGAAAAGGATCACCACATTACTGACACTTCTATTTTTTTCCTTCCTGCACATATTAATGCTTTCACTGGTCCATCACCTAGAGATATCCTTGGAGTACATATTATAAATTTACCTTCACTAACCTGAGCAGACCACAGAGGCAACTTTTCCTTTGGAACATGGAGAAGTCCCCAGAACAGTAACAGAACAATCCCATAAATGAGACTCAATCCCTGTGCAATAAAATGTATCCCCTATGATCTGGTCACTTCCTTTGCCAAAATGTGCATCTTCTGGAGGTTTCATGGCAACACCACAGTGGAGCTGACGGCAGAGAACGTTGGCATCTGCAAGGTCCCAGTGGGAATCACAGAGAGTTCTCCAGGTCCCCAAAACTTGAATCTCCACTCTCCCTTCACAATGGGAGCTTCCATTCATCAGACGAAAGTCTGTGTACCCTGGGAGAAAAAGATAAGGTTTTAAAAAAGTCATTGCTACTTTGTAATCTAAGTGTCAAGTACAATGTGGGAGATGCATAAAAGTATTGTGTAAGTTTTACTTGAACAAATGACTCCAACGTCCATGCTGTGACTGCATTTTCCTTGTGGAAGTGCTGCTGTGGGACACTGTGACAGAAATGCTTCACTTCCATTGCAATGAAATTCTTTATCCCAGATGAGTCCATTTACTTTTCCAAAGTGAGCTCTTTTCATGATGGAGACTGCAGTCCCACATTGTAACTGAGCACAGATGACTTTGGCAGTAGAAAGAGTGAAATTCCAATCACAGACTGTGCTCTGTTGTGTTCCAAAATTGACTTCTACCCTCCCATTACAAGGCCCATCCCCTGCAACCAGCTTCACCAATCCTGGAAAGGCAAGAAAAAACACCAGTGAGTGTTCCTGAATGCCAAGATTTCTCTCATGAAGAAAGAGACACAATTAATTATCTGAGATTTTTGTCTCACATGTTCCCAAATGAGAAGAAGCTGAAGAAGTTTCCTTAACTGAGCACAGAACAATTAATCCCTTGGAAGGGTTTTGACTCTGATTAAACCTGAAATCAAACTGAATATACTTAATTCCTGGTACTCTTTGGGAGAGCATGTCTCACGTATGTAAGGAATTGCAACCTTGCTACTCTTTTCGGCAGGGGAGAGATGTGGAAACAGCTTGTATGGATGCCTTCCAGCCAAGGAGGAGAAATCAACCCATATGATATCTCACAATTAGAAAAGTAACCCTCTCTTCCACCCCAAGAACATGGTTACTCTGAATAGGATATATTTTTAATTTTCTAGTACTATGTTCTTTTATTCTTCCTTTAATTCGGTTAAAACATGCTGAAATAGCCTATATGTCAGCTGTCTTCTGGTATTCATGAAAAGGTTTCTGAAATGTCCAAGGTTGTGTCTATATTTCTGTACCCCATATTTCAAATACAGTTTCCATATTTTTCAATGGTTAATTTCCTTCTACTTCTGAAACGTTTGAGCATTAGGACTCAGTTTCTAAGCAATGAGGATATTATTAAACAATCACTCCTTTAACTATGAGGGCCCATTATCACAGTAAGAAATCAGGGAGGAAGAAGAGAAAAGAACTTTTTTGAAAGACAACAGCAAGTACACTGAAGATGAATAGTTTAATAAACGTATATAGCTTGGTGAATTGTGGGGTTAGGCCATCATAAATCTGTCAGAGAGACAGAGACAGTCAGAGAGAGACAAAGAGAGGGACAGAAACAGAGAAAGATAGATGAACAGAGACAGAGACAGACAGGGAGAGGTAGAGACACACATGAACATAGACACAGAGAGAGGTGTAGAGGGAAGGACAGGAAAGGAGAGGGAGAGGGAGAAAGAGTAAAGAGATAAAAAGAGATAGAGCATGAGATAAAAAAGAGGAAAACAGCTGACATTTCTGCTGACTTGGAAAAGAAGCAATCACTTCTGCCATTGAATCTCTTTTATGATTTGATCGTCCTACTCTGTACAATCTATTCTCCTCAGTCTCTGAGTCTCAGACAAACCCACAATACTTTGACACTTAACTCTAGCAACTGTTACATTTGGTGAGGAGATTTATGTGGATATGATTATGAGCAGAAACTTTGTGGCTTTGGTGATGGACTATGGTAAGGACAGAGTAGATGTTGTTGGTTGCCAGAAAACCATCTTCGGCACGGATCAGAAAAGCTTCCATTTTCTTTACAATCAGAAAATTATGTACTTAAAGCAGGAGCCCCAAGATCAATCTCTCTGGGCTACACTGAGGATGTAGTTGATGCAGGTTAGTTGTATTAGGTCCCTTCACCCAGGATTAGTAGCAACATTGACATAGAAATAACTGCAGGAAATGATTGATAACAGTGAATGAAACACCAACTCCAAATGATCTCTTCCAACTTCTGAAGTTAGTCTTATGACTGCTACTCACAACGGGCATATTCCGATATGCTAGGCTTGTTTGCTTTAGAATGGAGACTCTATCTCCCTTTGTCTACCTTTGTCCTTATTGACCTGAAAATATTTCCTTAGAAGAAAAACAGGCAAACGTACACACACACATGCACACACACATATATATATATATATATATATATATATATATACATTTATTCACATGTGTGTGTTCATTTGTATGTATATATACATATATGTGTGTGTGTATATATATATGTATATATATATATATACATATATATATATGTATATATATATATATATCCATTATTTGTTCCTTTAAACCTAGCAGTTACATGATGATGGAGTCAGAAGGAAATCTCTGACTGCCTGGTACAAGGATGTTGAGGCTTAAATATGTTCTCTAACATTCCCAAGATCTCTGTGTCCTTCAGATTTCTAGTCCCCATATGTTTTAACTATATCATGAGAAAGGATTTTCCTTAGTTGAATAGGTTGTAACACAGTTGATACAGGACAATTGAAAAGTAGAGTTAGATGGAGATTAAGACCCCAGAATGTCTGTTTCCTCTGTCTCTGTGTATTAAGATAAAAAACAATTCCACCACTCTGGTTGTAGGCATCATGTCATAAACAGGTCCTTGAAGTTACTGACACAAGAAAGGATATTTTTAGAGAAAACCAAAGGGTCTGCTTGGTTAGTGCAGGCTTTTGACCTTTTTATAAGAACAAAAATCATATTAAATGTTATCATTCTTTAGCATAAAACTGCACAACTGCGATTTAGAGTCAAGTTCATGCAAAAACAGCAATTAGCACACAGAATACCCTCTGAAAAACTCCTTCAAGCAGATATACAAAATGTGACAGATTTTATTCTGATAGAGCAAATCTAATAAAAAGTGAGTATGAGACTTTTTTTACATCTTAGCTCAGGAGGGTGCGCCAGACAGAAAAATCTCCAGATAGTAGTTTGGCCAGGAATTTCTACATCATGGAGAGCTCCAGAAAAGGGATGGGAGATCTGCCCCAAATACTTTATTAAAGCAGATCAGAAAGGTGACCAAATCCCCTACATACTGTCTCCACAATACCTGCCTGGAGAAAGCTCAAGATGACAGAACAGATATTTTAATTCTGAGTCACACCATCTGTGTTCAAAAATTTCCCAGCAAATAATCCTTGTTAGTTTGTGCGACCTTATGGCAGTCAGATACCTTCACTGGGCTTCTACTTCCTCCTCTGTAAGGTAAAGACGTTGGGATGATGACCACCCATTTTTCTTTCAGTTCTAAATTCTGACCCCAGGATCAGATTACAGCTCCCCTTGGTATCAGAGGACAGATTTGTGGAAGTTCTATTTACATGCAGACTCTAGCTCCATGTTTTCCAGATCAATATCTATTCTCAGAGCTCCCACCCCCATTTTATGTCCTTCACACTCACCTGAGCATATGACAGCAGCATCCACCTCATGATTACAGTCATCCTGCCCCATGGATACTGTAGGGCAATCCAAAAAAGAAAACTCATCCCTTACGCATACTGCATGATTCATCCAGATGATCCCATTTGCTGGGCCAAATTCAGCCCCTCTAACAGCAGCCACAGCAGAGCCACAACCCAGCTGCTTACAAACCACATTGGCTCCCATTTGGTCCCACAAGTAACTACATACAGTCCCCCAGGTGCCATTGCGCCAGATCTCCACTCGACCAGAGCATGGGTTCCCTCGTCCCGTGAGTTGGAGTCTGTCTTTGTCTGGAAAGGAAGAAGAATTTCCTGCTAAACTCCCTGCTAGTAAATGAACAACCTCGGAGAGCCCCAGGTATAGAGAGAGAGGAACGGAGATGAGATACCTGTGCAGGGACCAGAGGTTGGGCAGTCAGTGTCCTTCTTTCCTGCCAAGAGAAGACATTGGAAAAATCTGGGTTAATAATTATCCTATAATATCATTTGGGCCCTACATTTTGCTGTTTCATGGCATGATGCACAAAGATCCCTTAATTTACTCCCAAAATACACAATAGCACCATCTTCATCTTTATGACATTCAATGATTTGTTGAATTCACACTACAAGCTACTAATTAAGTCAAAATACACATATAAATAAAAAGCATACAAGGCCTGCCTTTAGGGAGAGGAGAGTGTAATTAGAGAGGAAGGATGTGAACATAAACTGGAGACTCTGTAAGGAAAAGATCAAAATAGTCCGGGGAGAGAGAGTGAAGAACTCTGAGGCAAAGGGAGGCTGCCTGCTAGATGAGGCAGTGCTGATAAAAGATGAAGAGAGAGAGAGCAACCACAGTGATGAGTAATGATGTCCTTCATTTTGTAATATGATGGAAAGAAGAAAAGTAAGTGACGTTGCCAAGAAATTTTGAAGACTACGGGATGGGAGGCAAATGAATTTCAGTCAGATCTCATCAAACTGCTTAGAGAAGCAGGTTGATTAGTTGTCTGTTCTACATGTGCAGTTGAGGGTTTAAGGAGAGCAAAAGTCAAAGGGAACAAGTGAATAACCATTTTCTTAAGAAACTACTATATGCCAGGCACTGTACTAAGCCCTGTTCACGCAAAGAAAAGCCAAAAACAGTTTCTGCATTCAAGATGCTCAAAGACTAATTGGAGGAGCTGATGGGAAAACGGCTTTGTGCAAACATGATATATATAGGAGAAATTGGAGAAAATCAATAGAGGAACTATGTGTGTCTTCGTCCTTCGTTGCTGAAGAAAACCATGCCATCAGAGAAATAATGACATGACTTGCACTTGACTTTGTTTTGAGTGAGGGAAGGCTGTGCAGGTCACCAGCTTCATTTCTCCTCCACAGTCATCTGAATCTAGTGATCAGATATTCATCAGGATGACTGGAGATGACCTGGGAAGAAGAAATTGAGGTTAAGTGACTTGCCCAAGGTCACACAGCTATAGAGTGTCGAGTGTCTGAGGAGAGATTTGAAATTAGATTCTCCTCACTCCCGCACTGGTGCTCTATCCACTGCACCACCTAGCTGTCCCCAGTAGAGGGACAGCACTAGTATCAATGGGGAGAAATAAGAGGTTTCTGTATGAAAGGTAGGACTCTAACTGGGACCTGTATGAAGAAGCTGAAGATACAGTGGATAGAGTGCTGGGTCATCTTCCTGGGTTCAAATCTCACCTCAAACATGAGCTGTGTGACCCTGAGCCACACACTGATCCCTGTTTGCCTCAGTGTCCTTATCTGTAAAATGAGCTGTAGAAATGGCAAAAATATTTTGAAAAGAAATCTCCAAATGGGATCAGAAGTAATTGGATATGAATGAAGTGATTGAAAAACAACAGCAACAACACCAAATGAAACCAGAGAAGCCAAGAGGATGAGGAAGGAGAGAATTACAGACATGCAGAGAAACAGTGAAAATGAACAGTCAGGAGATAGAATGTCTTGCACAAAGAAGAGAAGAGACTGATGTCATTGAAATGAAGAATATAGAATGGGAAACAAAGTGTTATCACATCAAAAAAGGAGGAGAGGTTCAGGATAGGAAGGACTTAAAATGAGAGGATGTGATATTGTATCGCTGACATAAAAGAAGTCCCTAAAGTTAGTTTGGGAATGATGTGATGACACCGTCAGACTTGCTTTTTAGGAAGGTGAATGTAACAAGTGAGTGGAGGATGGACTGGAAGGAAGAGAGACAGAATGACCAAACTGAAGGTTCTTCCAAGCACCCAGAGTGGGTCTGGACCAGTGTGGCAGCAGTGTCAGAAAGAAAATGGGGTGTGGATAGGAGATATCACAAAAGGAGCATCAACAAAACTTGTAATATTGCCTATTGCAGGGCGAAAGAGAGAGAAGAATTGAGGATGCCACTTATGATGACGTGACTAGGAGGATAGCAGTGTATTCCACAGTAGTAAGAAAGCTAAAACAATAGGAAGGTTTAGGGAGAAATATATTCAGTTTTGGACATATTAAGTTTAAAATGTCTGCAGAAGATCTAGGTCCAGGTGTCCAGTTGAAGATGTGAGAATGGAGCTGAGGACAGAACGAAGGGTTAGATAGGTAGATCTGAGAATCATCTACATGGATGCTGTGGATGCAGAACCCTGTGGAGCTAAAATCATTAGAGCTGATGAGATCATTAAGTGAGATAATATTGAGTGTGAAGAGAGCCCAGCACATACCCTTGGAGGAGCATCAAGGATTAATGGAGGTGATCTAAAGAGATTGAGAGGGAGATGTTGCACAGGTAGGAGGAGAACCAGGAAACAGCAGTGTCATGAAATCCTAGGGAGAAGATCAAGAGTGTCAATGACTGCAGAGACACTGTAAAATATGAGAATTGAGAGAAGTCCATTAGATTTGGCAAGAAATCATTGACTATCTCCACCTATTGTAGATAGTCTTCACAAGGATTTCGTTCACCATAGAGAGAGAAAATGTACAATGGAAGCTAGTAGGAATGAGTGTATTAAGTGAAGATTTTTTTTAAGATTGGAGAGGCTATGTTTTATGTGGTAGGGGAGTTGTGAGTATCAAGGAATTGCTTCGGGAAGAAGGGTCTTATCTTTGGGTGAGACAGGGTGAAGGAAGAGATAGTAACAGAAAGTATCTGGATGATATGATATGTGAAGGGAAGAATAGGGAGAACTTGAGGGATGGCTTTAATTTTTTCAGTGTAACATGAGACAAGGATGAGAGAAAAGGGGAGACAAGATTTGATGAGGGGTGAAAAAGTATGGAAAAGCCAGTCTGGAGAGGGGGCTAGTGAATTAATTAGGGAGGCATGAAAGGATTCCCCTGCTGTAGTGAGGGCCCTGTGAAGATTAGGTAAAACACTGTGATAAATTCAGTTGGCATGATTTCATGATTTTCTCCAACTTCATTCAGGTTTCTCTGAGCAGGAGCAAAAGCAATGGATGGTGGGAATAAACAAAGAATGAGTTGTGGGAGGGCAAGTTTGGACACAGTAAAAGGGGCAGGAGACTCAGTAGAAGAGGACAGAAAGAGAAATGACCAAGTTCACTAAAGAATCAAGGAGGAGAATTTGACCAGTTTAAGAATCATGACCTTGGGAAAAAGTGAGGAATGGAGGTCATGCTGAGGATGAATAATAGAGCTAGGGGATTGCAAGACAGAAGGAGAGGTGTAATGGCCATCAACTACGATTAGATAAAGGAATGTCAGAGTTCACAAAGGATAAATGCAACTTATACAAACATATAAGTGTAGGTGATAGCAAGATTGAAAGTATGACAATCGTTTTGTGTCTCTGAGTTGGAAAGAGCGCTTTGGAAATGAATATACTGAAGAAGTGAGAGGTTAGATTGTTTGAGGGAAGATTTAATCTTCTATTAGGATAGGAAATGTGGAGGAAAGACTGACTCAGAACTCATTCACGTTAAGGTTTTGATAAGAGAAAATAAAAAATTTGAAGTCTTTGTCCCATCACTGCTACCAGCCTAGGTCTCTTCCACTGTTTCCTTGGATGGATTAAAATAAATTGGGATTAATATCTTGTCCACAGACTGAATACACTTGGACTAAAAAAAAATCCCATTAAGAAGGAGACAAACAGAAGACACAGAAATAGTTACCTTCACATGTGATAATGGCTTCATCTCCCTGCTGGCAAGATTTCTGGTCCCAAGATTGAGAAGGACAATGCCAGAGGAAAGACTCTTGACCTTTACAGGTGATTTTGTCAATCCACCTGGCCTTCAAACTTTTGGGGGGTCTAGACAGTGTTTCAATATGCCCCTCTGCACCACAACCTAGGTGTCTGCAAATCACTGATAAGGTATTGTCGTCCATGGAGTTGGAGCAAACACTACCCCATGTTCCGTTGTAGAAAATTTCTAGCCAGCCAGAGCACTTACGGTCTTCACTCACCAATCTGAGATCCAGGAATTCTGTAAATGGAAAGGAAAGTATGGCACAAACAGAGGGGACATTTGATACACTATTCTCTGGGTCTCTTCCCTCTGGAAATTGTATTAGTTTCTCTGGCTCTGCTGGAAAGTCTCCACTGGGAAGAGTCAGATCTCAGACTTTCTTTTTGCAGTATTACTTACTCTATATTTTTAATCATTTCTTTCTGTTTTACCTCCACCACTGAGAACAACAGGAATGCTTCTACTGTGATTTCACCAATAAGTTTCACAGTTTCAAAATCAATGTGAATTTTTGAATTGCCAAAGTAAAGCAAATTAGTAGACACATATTGTATATGTACTCTGTGAATAGCACTCTACTAGAAATATAGTTATTAGGAGGACACATACACACACACACATACACACACACATACACACACACATGTATTTGTTATACAAACATATATATTTATATACATATAAATATATATATACACATATACACACATAAAGCAATAATGCACACACACAAATAAAGGAGTAGACCCACCCATACGATTGTATTAGTTGAATAAAATCACCCTTCAGATAGGAGGCCTGGCCCTGAAACTGAACTCTAGGCAGAGCTCTGCTAGGGTCCTCCCTCTCTGAATCAGTTCCTTTTCTCTCGGGTCTCCAAACCCCACCTCCTCAGTGCTCCCACAAGTCCCTCAGTGTTAGTAGGGTGTGTGTAAACCAGACCTGAGCAGAGAACTCCTGCATCATCTTTGTGTCTGCAGTCATGCTGACCCCAATGGAGGGAAGGGCAATCTCCTAGATGGGATTCATTTCCATAACAGCTAAGCTCATCTAGCCAAATGGGCCCTGATCCTTGTCCAAAGTGAGCAGAGACCATGGCTTCGAGAGCCACTCCACAGCCCAGCTGCCTGCACACCACCTGGGCATCTCTCAGGTCCCAAGAATCATCACAGATGGTTCCCCAGGTCCCATTGTAAAAGACTTCAACTCTTCCAGAGCAAGGCCCTCTTCCATTCAACAGACGAAGCTGTCCATTTTCTACAGGGAGAAATTCAAATTGATTGTTTTCCCAAGGAAAGAGAAGGGTTTCCTCAGATTCTACAACTTCCTTTCTTACCTGAAAATAGGACAGGCATCTTTTCCTGATCAGATTGTGAATTATTGAATGTGAGATCCTGGGTCTGGATTCCTGCAAAAAAACAAACACAGCTTAAATCTAGGGCTAAAAGTTCTAACCTGGGAGGCAATAAGTAAAGTAAATCTGTGCCTTGAAGAAACACACCGGATGAGAGGAGAGGGTCAGCAAATTGCTGACAAGACAAGTTGTGAAGGAGGGACAAAGGGATTTCTCAGTCTAAGAAGCCATGTTTTGGCTCTACCAAGTCAAACAGAATTGTTCTCATTGACAGTTCAGTAGTTCCACTCCCAAAGCTCCAAACATAACCTCCATATACAGAGTGCCCTAAAAAGTATGTGACCTTCCATAAAGAAAACCTTCAAAGAGAAAGACTGTAGCACTTGTAGCTGATCATATTTCCTCCAACTTTCCTCCCCCTCTGCTAGGTCTAGTAACTATGAACTGTATTGGGTAGCTTCCTCCTACCATATATCAGCCACTACACTACGTTGAAACACTACATCAGGAAATTTTTACTTGGAGTACATGAACTTGTTTTAAAATATATCGAAAACAAGATTTAGGGTGGGGGCAATTGAGGGAGATACAAAGGGAGAAAATATGAAAATAAATATTTTTAAATTAGTGTTAATATTGTCTTTACATGTAATCATGAAAAATAAAATATATTTAGAAATTATATTCATAGCTATACTTCAATATGCTGGGTCTCTTATTGTGTAAGGATGGCCCCACCTGTAACAAGATCCTGTGTGTGAAGAGACCTCTGTGTGATGAGACCTCATGTGTACAAAGGCTGTCCCTCTCACATGTGGCATGGCGTGTCATTGTGTGGCTCAAAGGGAGAAAGAATAGACATCTCTAGCTCTCCTCTCCTCCTCTTGTAGTTCAGTTATTTCAGTTGTGTTCAACTCTTGCTGACCCCATTTCGTGCTTTGTTGGCAAAGATACTGGAGGGGTTTGCCTTTTCCTTCTCCAGATCATTTTACAAAGGAGGAAACTGAAGCAAATAGAGTTAAATGACTTACCAAAGATACGTAATTAGTCTGGGGTCAAATTTGAACTCAGATCTTTCTGATTCCTGGCCCTGTATTCTATTCACTGGCCAACCTAGCTACCACTCTACCTAGCTTCTACCATTCCCCTTCTCCAAGGGAGACTTTAATTCCCATCAGCAGGGGAAGCAGGAAGGTGGGGACAAACACCATTCTACTCTGCTCAGGAAGAAGGGATATCAGGCTACAATTATTTTAATCTGCTCCCTTAAATGTTGTTAATCTGTGGGTCATTATCAAATTTAGTCGAAATTCTGATTTTCCTGACATTAATTGGAAGGGGAGATCAGCTAAAAACAATATTCTCAGAAACAATTGCATGATTATGCCAAAGAAGACTATTTAGCAAAGACAGTCGAGAATCTCTGCTCTAGAGGGACAAATATCTCTCTTGAACTAGTTAGATAAGAATTCCAGCTTCCCCCTGCTATAGAGAGAAAATGTGAAGGTTTTCAAATAGTAGTCACTTAATAAGTGCTAGTAGACTGATTTTCCTAAGCAGCTGAGGAAAAGGAAAACATAAAAGCAGAAACTCTCCACTTTTACACGCTGCTAGAAATGAAGTCCCAAGAGAATGCTAATGTAAGTAAACTGAAAGAGGCATTCTCTAACTCTAAACTGTTTCTAAATTTCTCACCTGCTCTCTGGGACTTTCCTACTGAGGGGATAAAATAACACATGGTAGTGGAACTGAGTGAACCACTTGGATTTCAACCTGTGATTCAGTTCTGGAGCTAACAATTCTTTTTCTATCCACTTTTGGGTCTAGTCCAATTATTTTCTTGTAACAAAATGTTCTTCAGTGGTGGGAATTGGTAGAAAACATTATTGCATCTTTTCAACCTCATCCTGCATGGCTGGGACCTGGACCACCTTTACTTCGTACTTATGTGACATCTTAGGTTATACTGACTAGGAATCCAGTCAGATCCAAAGATTGATGCAAGGAGTTTTCTCAAAAGCAACCCATATATTGAATCTGAAAATTGGGCCAGTACTGTTCAATAGTTACTGTTGCTAGGTTTTTTTTTAATTTAACGAAGACACTTTGGGGATAGTAGGACACGTCTTTTTTGGATTTCTGGGTATTTCACCTATTGGTTTTCCCTTCCCAACTTGGAAAACCCCTAATCTTTCCTCTAATTAGAAATCAGATAACAAAATTTAGTATCTAAATGTATTAGTTATTTGATTTAATTAATTGGTCTTATTTAAATAATTGTTCCTAATGAGTAAAAATGTGTCTCCCCTGTATATTTAGTGGAACCTGAGAAACATCACTGATCTTGATTTGTTTAGCAATTGGCATGTATTGCTTAATAAATTGATAAGCCTGGGAGCTAAAACCTTTGTTACCTCAGTCATTTCATCATTCTTACACCTCACTATCACTTTCCTTAAGCTTTCTCCCCAGTCACTGGCTGATCTGCACTGAACTAATGGATAAATTCTTTTCCTTGAATCCTGACTTGACCTTTTACTCTGGACCCTGACCTATTTGTATGTCTGATGAGAAGATTTTTCCCTGATACGCTCCTAGTTTCTCTAATAAATATGCAAAGAAGATGAAGTTGTGTAATCTTTGACTCAAGGATCTATTTGCATAAGAATCTCTTCATTAGTGGAAATTCACGAGATAAAGTTAGTGAGAACTGGAGAGAAGAGAGAACCTGGTCTTCTGTCTCAGTATCTCTTTCTTACACACCAGAATCTCTCTTTTCTGCAAATTTCACCAACTCTGACCCTCACGAAATCAATTTCCACCAATGAGAAGATCTTTTGCAAATTGCCCTTTGAGACAAGGGTGCCAATTTTCAAGGAACAAAGTCCTGGAATTTTATTCTTAGATGATTGTGACATAGTCTGCCTAATATTGGATTGTATCTCAGTAACTTTGATCTCCTTTAATCTAGTCTGTCCTTACTGCATGATCTTACCATCTTGCTCTGGGTAAAAACATATCATATGAATTTAGATATTTGCTGGTCCTTCCTGTCTAAGTTTGTTTATTTTTAGTCCTTCCTACCAATGTCCAGAGCTACTACATTCCGTTTCACTATTAGTACTACAGATTAACAAAAGTTATGTCTACTTTTCTCTAAAGTTCTTGATGGATCACAATACATCTTCGCTGCCTGGGAATTCTCAAAGAAAATTCATAAATGAAGAACATATATAAAGTAAATATGTACAAATTCATACATAATTCAAAACAATGTGGTTAGGATTCTTCATATTTGCCATCAGAAAAAAAGATGCCATGGCACTCCTCTCGATAATGAAAAGGGTCACCTTATTAGTGATATGTGTAGACACTTCCATCCTTTTCCTTCCTGCACATATCAGTTCTTTCACTGATCCATCACCTAGAGATATGCTTGGAATACAAATTATAAATTTCCCTTCACTAACCTGAGCAGACCACAGAGGCAACTTTTCCTTTGGAACATGTAGAAGTCCCCAGAATAGTCACAGAACAATTCCATAAAAGAGACTCAATCCCTGTGCAATAAAATGTATCTCCTATGATCTGGACACTTCCTTTGCCAAAATGTGCATCTTCTGGAGGCTTCATGGCAACACCACAGTGGAGCTGATGGCAGAGAACATTGGCATCTGCCAGGTCCCAGTGAGAGTCACAGAGAGTTCTCCAGCTCCCCAAAACTTGGATCTCCACTCTCCCTTCACAATTGGACCTTCCATCCATCAGACGAAAATCAGTGTACCCTGGGGAGAAGAAGACAGGGCTTTAGAAAAGTCAATCCAACTTTCTAATCTCAGTGTCAAGTACAATGTGTGAGCAGGAAAAATATATTGTGTATGTTTTACTTGAACAAATGACTCCAACATCCATGCTGTGACTGCATTTTCCTTGTGGAAGTGGTACTGTGGGGCACTGTGTCAGAAATGGTTCACTTCCATTACACTGGAATTCTTTATCCCAGATAGTTCCATTGCCTTGTCCAAAGTGAGCTCTTTTCATGATGGACACTGCAGTCCCACATTCTAACTCAGCACAGATGACTTTGGCAGTAGAGAGAGTGAAATTCCAATCACAGACTGTGCTCTGTTGTGTTCCAGAATTGACTTCTACCCTCCCATTACAAGGCCCATCTCCTGCAACCAGCTTCACAAATCCTGCAAAGACAAGAAAGAACAACAGTGAGTGGCCCTGAATGCCAAAATTTCTCTGAGGAAGAAAGAGACACAATTAATTATGTGAGATTCTGTTTTGCATATGCGCAAGGGAGAAGAAGTTGAAGAGCTTTCCTTAACTGAGCACAGAACAATTAAGACCTTGGAAGCACTTTGACTCTGATTAAACCTGAAATAAAACTGAATGTGTTTAATTCCTGGTACTCTTGGGGAGACTATGTCTCACATATGTAAAGAAATACAATCTTGCTTCTCTTTTAGACAGGGGAGAGACATGTGGAAACAGCAGAGGAGATAGATGCCTCTCAGTCAAGGAGGACAAATAGACCCATACGAGATCTCAGCATTAGAGAAGTAACCATCTCTTCTGCCCCAAGAACCTGATTACTCTAAATTGGATTTATTTTCAATTTTCTAGGACTGTGTTCCTTTTTTCTTCCTTTTATTCAGATAAAACATGCTGAATTATCCTATGTGTCAATTGTCTTGGGGTATTCATGAAAAGATTTATAAAATGTCCAAGGTTGTTTCTATATTTCTGCACCGTATATTTCAAGTATAGTTTCCGTATTTTCCCATAATTTATTTCCCACTACTTCTGGAATGTTTAAGAATTAGAACTCAGGTGCTAAGAAATAAAGATATTTGAACATACACACCCTCCTTTAATCATGAGGGCCCATCATCACTGTAAGAAATCAGGGAGAAAGATGAGAAAAGTACTTGTTTGAAATACAACCGCAAGCACATTGAAGTTTAATAAGCTTTTGTAGATTTGTGAATTGTGCGGCTAGGGCATCATAATTCTGTCAGAGCGACAGAAACGGAGTCAGAGAGAAACAAAGAGAGGGACAGAGACAGAGAAAGACAGAGAGAGACAGCAACAGAGATACAGGGAAATACAGAGAGAGACATGGACAGACACAGAGAGAAAGGGAAGGAGAAGGAGAATGGGGAAACAGACAAAAAGAGATGGAGAGTGAGAGAAAAAAAGAGGAAAATAGGTGACATTTCTTCTGACTTGGAAAAGAAGTAATCACTTCTGCAATTGAATCTATTTTGTGATCTGATAGTCCTACTCTGTACAAACTATTATCTTCAGTGTGTGAGTCTGAAACAAGCCTACAATACTTTGACACTTGACTCTGTTACATTTGCTACAAAGATTTTTGTGGATATGATTATGAGCAGAAACTTCGTGGCTTTGGTGGTGGACTATGATAAGGACAGATGTTGTTGGTGGCCAGAAAAAAATCTTTAGTAGGGATCAGAAAATCTTCTGTTTTCTTTATAATCAGAAAATAATGTACTTAGAGCAGGAGCCCCAAGACTGATCTCTCTGTGATACACTGAGAAGGTGTGTATTCATCCTTCATTGCCAAAGAAGACCATGCCATCAGAGAAATGATGACATGACTTGTACTTGACACTTTTTTTTTGAGTGAGGGAAGGCTGTGCAGGTCACCAGCCTCACTGAGAATGTAGTTGAGGCAGGTCAGTTGTATTAAGTCCTTTCACCTAAAGGAATAGTAGCAACATGAAGTTAGAAATAACTAGAGGAAATGATTGATAACAGTGAATGAAACACTAGCTCCAAGTGATCTCTTCCAACTTCTGCAGTTAGCCTTATGATTGTTACTCACAACTGGCACACTCCCATTTGCTGGGTTTGTTTACATTCAAATGGAGATTCTCTCTCTGTCTACCTTTATCCCTGTCGACCTGAAAATATTTGCGTAAGAGATGAAATAGGCAAATTCATAAATATATGTGTATATGTATGTATGTATATGTATGTATACACATTAATTTATTTACATGTGTGTGTATCTGTATATATATGTGTGTGTGTGTGTGTGTGTGTATGCATGTATGTATGTATTACTTATTCCCTTAAAGCTAGTAGTTACTTGATGATGGAGTCAGAAGGAAACCTCTGACTGCCTGGTACAAGGGTGAGCAGGCTTAAACGTGTTGTAGAACAATTCCCAGACCTGTGTGTCCCTCAGATTTATGGTCCCCATGTGTTTTAACTATACCCTGAGAAAGGATTTCCCTTAGTTGAATAGGCTGTAACACAGCTGAGATAAGACCATTGACAAAGTAGAGTCAGTTGGAGAGTAAGATCCCAGGATGTCTCTTCCCTCTGTCTCTGAGTATTAAGATAAAAATATATTCCACCACACTGGTTGTATGCATCATATCATAAACAGGTCTTTGAAGTTGCTGACACAGGAAAGGGCATTGTTGGAGCACACCAAAGGAGTCAGATTGGTTAGTTCACGCTTTGGGCCTTATTAAAAGTCCAAAAATGATATTAAATATTATCATTCCTTAGTACAAAACTGTACAACTCAGAAGGTAGAGTCAAGTTCATGGAACAACACGAATCAGCAAGCAGAGTAGCCCCTGAAAAACTCTCCCAGGCAGATATACAAAATATGACAGCCAATATTCTGATAGAGAAAATACAAGAAAAAGTGAGGATTACACATTTTTTTTTCCATCTTGGATCAGGAGAGTGGGTCAGACAGAAAAACCTCCAGACACTAGTCTGACCAGGAATTTGTACATCATGGAGGGCTCCTGAAAAGGGACAGGAGATCTGCCCTATATATTCTATTAAAGCAGATCTGAGAGGTGTCCAAATCTCCTACATACTGACTCTACAAAACTTGCCTGGAGAAAGCTCAGGAGGACAGAACAGATATTTTACTTCTGAGTCACAGCATCTGTGTTCAAAAATTTCCCAAAAAATGATTCTTGTTAGTTTGTGTGACCTTATGGCAATCAGATAACCTCAATGGGCTTCCATTTCCTCCTTTTTAAGGTAAAGACGTTGGGATCATTACAATTAGTTTTACTTTCAGTTCTAAATTTTATGATGCCAGGAGAAGATTACAGCTTCCCTTGGTACCATAGGACAGATTTGTGAAAGTTCCATTTAAATACAATCTCTATCTCCATATCTTCCAGATCATTATCTATTCTGAGAGTTCCCACCTGCATTTTATGTCCTTCACACTCACCTGAGCATATGACACCAACATCCACCTCATGAGTGCAGTACTTCTGCCCCCAGGGTATGGTAGGGCAATCCAAAAAAGAAAACTCATTCCCTTCACATACTGCGTGATTTTTCCAGATGATCCCATTTGCTGGGCCAAACACAACCCCTCCAACAGCAGCCACAGCAGAGCCACAGCCCAGTTGCTTACAAACCACATTAGCATCTCTTTGTTTCCACAAGTAACTACATACAGTCCCCCAGGTGCCATTGCGCCAGATCTCCACTCGACCAGAGCATGGGGTCTCTCCTCCCCTGAGGCGAACGTTGTCTGTATCTAGAAAGGAAGCAAAATCTCTTGTTACCCTCCCAACTGGGAAATCAGGAAGCTTTGAGAGCCTCAGGTATGGACATGGAGGAGCTGAGATACCTGTGCAGTGACTAGAGGTTGGACAGTCAATTTCCTCCTTACATATATCATCTTAGCACAAAGTTCTTTTCATCTTATCTCCCCCAATAGAATTTGAAATCCTTGAAGGCAAGGATTGCTTTCTTGCCTTTCTTGATATCACCAGGGCTTAGTACAGTGCCTGGCACATAGCAGTAGCTTCAAAAATGATTACTGATTTTGCACAAACAAGCTATACAGAAGACAAATTTGACACCTTTGATGTGGCAGATTCAAGATGATGGAGGAAAGGAAAAGACTCACCTAACCTCTCCCAAATTCCTTTCAAAACAACTTTAAAATGATTCCTCAAAATAAATTCTGGAGCAGCAAGACCAATAAAAGCAGTGGGTGAAACAACATTCCAGCCCAAGACAAATTAAAAAGATGAGAGAAAAGTTCTCTCTCAAGGTCAAGAGGGAAATCCAGGGTATGCCACACATGAAAGTGAGGCCCAAGGTCCTTGAACAAGGCAGATGTAGCAAACCAGACCCAGAAGTAGCCCACAGCAGACCTTGGTGGCAACTGTATTCATGACAGTATCTTCCAGAGCTCTCAGTCTACAGAGGATAAGAGTATTGGACAATTGGTGACAAGGAGATTGCAAGAGACTCTTTGCTGGCACTGAGTGCAGAACTCTGCTGCATTGCTCATACTCAATTCCAAAGTCACAGTCCTAGGGCAAGGAGGAGCATGTACACATTTGAGATCCTAGCCAAAGCAAAGTGGAACCTTAGTGGGAATTCCCGGACAGGAACTGCAATTATGGTCACTCACAGAGCAGAACACAGGTCAAGTGAGCAGTGCTGTTTCAGATAGTGTCCTCTGCACCATGGGGGCAGAGACAAACTTTGACATAGAGTTAAACATTGATAAGTGAACAAACCCCTATAAAAAAGAAGAGAGCACAGTGAGTTAAAAACCAGAATCCTACAATATGTTATTGACACAAAATACACTTGAAGCAGACACATATATGCTGAGTAAAGGTAAAAGACTAGACCAGAATCTATTATGTTTCAAATGAAATAAAAAAAAATTTAAAAACAGAGGTAGCAATCATATCTCAGGCAAAACAAAAGGAAAAATAGATCTAATTAAATGAGAAAAGCAAGGAAACTATATTTTGTTACAAGCTTCTATAGATAATCAAGTCATATCACTAATAAATATATATGCACCAAACTGTATAGAATCCAAATTTTTCAAGGAAAAGTTAAACGAATTATGGGAAGAAATAGACAAATGAAACTATACCACTGGGGGACATCAGCTTTCCCCTCTCAGTATTAGGTAAATCTAACGAAAATGCAAGCAAGAGAGAAGTTAAAAATTTGAATAGGATGTTAAAAAACTAAAATATAATAGACCTGTTTCTCAGCAGTACATGACATCTACAGAGTAAGCAACCATGTATTAGGGCATAAAACCTCAGAACCAAACGCAGAAAAGCAGAAACATATAAAGAAATCCTTTTCAAATCTTAATGAAATAAATATTGCATTCAATAAAGGAATATGGAAGCATTCATTAAAAATTAACTGGAAACTAAATGATCTAATCCAAAAGCATGAGAGTGTCAAAGAAAAAATTATAAAAAACAGTGGTTTTTATTAACGAGAATGACAATGAGACAACATACTAAAAGTTAAAGGATGCAGTCAAAGCAGTACTTTGGGGAAATTTTATATCTCTAAAGGTTTACATCAACAAGCAGGGAAAGAAAAAAGCAATGAAGTGAACATACAAATTAAAAACACTATAAAGAAAACAAATTAAAATCCACAATATAAAATCATGAAAATCGAAAGAGAGATGAATGACATTGAAGCTAAGAAAAAGATTAAAGAAATAAATATAGGACCTATTTTTGGGGGTAGGGGAAATAAAAATAATTTATCTTTGGTAAATTTGATTGTTTTTAAAAAAAGAAAGAAGAAAACCAAATCACAAATATAAAAAATGAAAAAGTCGAATTCTTCACCAATGGAAAGAAAATTAAAGCAACTTAGGAGCTATTTTGCCCAATACTCTGCCAATACATCAGACAATCTAAGCGAAATATTTGAATTTTATAATGATATGAATTTCCCAGATTAACACAGTATGTATAGAATATCTAAATAATCCTATAAGTTTTAAGAAGCAAATGTTAAAACTGTTTTTCCATGTAAATGGGAGAAAATAAAAGACTAAAAAAAAATTTTAAGTCCCCTTGTTTTAAGTCCTCATGGTTTGAGACCATCCAGTCTCAAACACTTGACACACTTCCTAGGTGTGTGACCTTGGGCAAGTCACTTAACCTCAATTGCCTTACCTTCCCCTCTCCAAAAAAAAAAAAAAACAAAAACAAAAAAAAACTCCCCAGAACCAGATGGATTCACAAGTGAATTCTGCCAAACAGCAATTAATTACAATGCTGTCTAAACTGTGTGGGAAAATGAGCAAAAAGGAATTCAAACTAATGCCTATTGTGACACAAGTATGACCCTCTTACATAAACCAGGAAGAGTGAAAACAGTGAAAGAAAAGGATAGATCAATTTCCCTAGTGAATATTGATGAAAACATTTTTAAATAAAATACCAGCAAGGAGATTACAGAACTATGTCATAAAGTTATTAATACACTACAAGCATGTGGGATTTATACCAAGAATTTAGGGTTCTTTTAACATTCAGAAAAACATGACAATGATTGACTATATAAATAACAAAACAAAAATCTTATGATTATCTGAATAGATGCAAAAACATTTGGACAAAGTGCAACACTCATTCTTCTTAAAAACTTTAAAAATCACATGAATAAATAAAGATTTCCTAAAAATGATGTGACATTTATCTAAAACCAATAGTATTATCTGTAATGGGGATAACTTAGAAGCCTTCCCAATGAAATCAAGAATGAAACAAGTATGGCCATTCTTAACACAGTATTATTTTACGTTGTAACAGAAATGCTAGCTATAGCAAAAAGCAAGAAAAGAAATTGAAGGAATAAAAGAGGCAACGAGGAAACACAATCATCACTCATTACAGATGATGTCTTTATATACTTGGAGAATCCTACAGAGTCAACTAAAAATTATAGTTGAAATAGTTAAAACTTTAGCAAAGATACAGGATACAAAATAAATCCACATAAATCATCAGTATTTCTGTATATTACCAACAAAGTCCAGCAGCAAAAGATGGAAGTAGAAAGCTCATTTAAAATAATGGCAGATAATATCAAATACTTGGGAGTCCACCTGCCAAGACAAACCCAACAACTGTATGAACATAGTTACAAAACACATACCACGCAAATAAAGTCAGATTTAAACAATTGGGAAAAAATTACTTGTTCATGGGTAGGATGAGTCAATAAAATAAAGTGACAATTATGCCTAGACTAGTTTACTTATACAGTACCATACCAATCAATCTACCAAAAATATTTTTAAAGCTACATAAAGTGATAAAATTCATCTGGAAGAAAAAAAGGTCAAAAATAAAAAGGAAATTCATGTGAAAAAATTGTGAAAGGAGGTGATCTAGCCATACTAGATCTCAAGCTGTATGGCGAAGTAGGAAACATCAAAACAATCTGGTACTGGTTAATAAAAAGAGTGATGGATCAGTGGAATAAATCAAATAAAACCTACATAGTAATAGGTGATCATAGTAATTTTGTGTGTGAGAAAAACACTAACATGCAGACTTTTGAAACAAGAAATTACTATTTTTGACAAAGCTGCTGGAAAAACTTAAAAGCAGTTGGACAGAAACTAAGTATAGTCCACTACATAGCAAAATAAGGTCAAAAGACATATACTATTTAGACGTAAAGGTTAATTTCATAAGCAAATTAGGGAAGCACGGAATAATTTCTCTGTCATCTTTAGAGAAGGGAAGAATTTATTACTAACCAAGATATAGAGAGCATTATAGGATGTAATTACATTATGTAATATGTAATAGAGAGCATTCCGGGATATAAAATGGACAAATTTAATTATATTAAATTTTAAATTTTTTTCCACAAGCAAAAACAATGCAGTCAATACTAGAAGCAAGGCAGAAAACAGGAAAAAGTGTATAACAAGTTTCTCTGATAAAGTTTCTCAAATATATAGAAAATTGGTCAAAATTCTAATAATACAACTTCTTTCCTAACTGATAAATGATCAAAGGATAGCAACAGAGAGTTTTCAGATGAAGAAATCAAAACTGCCTATACTTATATGAAGATATTCTGTAAATCACTATTGATCATAGAAATGCAAATTAAAAGCACTCTGAGGTACCACCTCATACCTGTCAGATTGGCTTATATGATAGAAAAGAAAAATGATAGATGTTGGAGGAAAGGTGAGAAATTTGGAGCACTAATGTACTGTGGGAGTTGGGAACTGATCCAAGCATTCTGGAGAGCGATATGGAACTATGCCCAAAGGCTTAATAAACCGTGCATACCCTTTCATCCAGCAATAACACTACTGAATCTGTATGTGAAAGAAATCAAAGAAAAAAGGACCCATTTACACAAAAATATTTTTAACAGCTATTTTTGTGGTTGCAAAGTATTGGAAATTGAAGCAATACCCACCAATTGGGGAATGACTGAACAAGTTGTGGTATATGATGGTTAGCAAATGCTAACTATTTTACTGTAAGAAATGATGAGCAGAATGCTTTCAGAAAAACTTAGAAAGAATTACATGAACTGATGCTAAGTGAAGTGAGTAGAACCAGGAGAATGCTATATACAGTAACAATAATACTGTATAGTGATCAACTGTGAATGCCTTGCCTATTCCCAACAATATAAAAATTTAAGATAGTTCTGAAGTACCTATGGTAAAAAGCACTGTTCATGTCCAGAGAAAGAACAGGTGTAATCTGAAGGCATATGAAAGAATAATGTTATTTTACTTTATTGGGGGGGAGGGGGTTTGTGGGTTTTCTTTCACAATAATGATTAACATAGAAATGTATCTTGTATAAGTGCATATGTATAACCTTTATCAAATTGCTTGCCTTCTGAATGATGAGGGAAGACAGAGAGGGTGGGAGAGAATTTTTATGTCAAAATCATAAAAAATATGAGTTTAAAAAAATTAACATTTAATTGGGAAAAATAAAATGTTAATTAAAAAAGATAAATTGAAGATAATCAATAGAGGGACAGCACGAGCATTAAGGAGGTGGGTAATAAGAGGTTTCTGTGTAGGCAGTAGGACTTCATCTGGGACCTGAATGAAGCCAGGGAAGGCAAGAGATAGAGATGAGGAGGGATGGAAATACAGGTATAGGGAAAACCATTGAAAATACCCAGTGAAAAGGTAGAGTGTCTTGTACCAAGAACACCAGAGATTAATGTCACTGCATTACAAAGTATGTGGAGGGAAGTAAAGTATTAAAAGTCTAGAAAGCTAGGGGACAGCTGGGATATGAAGAGCTTTGAATGACAGAGAATTTGATATTTGATCCTTGAGGTGTGAAGCCACTCAAGGTATTGTTTGGGGTTTGGGAGATAGCATGGTCAGACTTGTGCTTTAGGAAGATAAGTGTAAGAGCTGAGTGGAAGATGGACTGGAATGGAGACTTGAGACAGAGTGACCAACCAGAAGTCTCTTGCAATGGTCCAGGCATCAAGTATTGGGGGCCCACAACAATCTTAGCAAAAAAAAAAAAAAAAAGAAGGGGGTGTGGAGGACAGATGTCACAAAAGCAGCATCTTCAGGACTTGGCAACTGATAACACATTACAGGGCAAAAGAAAGTGAAAACCTGAGGATGATACTTAGGACTAGGTGACTCTGGGAGGATGGTAGTGACCTCCACAGTAACAGGGAACGTAAAAAGATGAGAATGTTTATGGAGAAATAATAAACTCCATTTTGGACATATTAAATTACAAATGACTACAGGACATCTAATTCAAGATTTCCAATCGGGAATTGGAGATATGAGGTCACAGGTCAGGACAGGTTGGTTTTGTGTTTGTCCTTCCTTTTCAAAGAGAATCATGATATCAGGGAAATGATGACATGAATTAGAGTTGACTTTGATTTCAGGAAGATTGGGCTGTGCAAGATCAGCAGACACATGTTCTTCTGCGTCCAGTAGCCAAATATTCATCAGGATGACTGCAGATGTTCAACTTTTCTATGGAAGACCCTGGCCCTTTTAGGATAAAGCTTTTTCAGTAAGAGATGAGACAGGAATATGTTGGGAGGAGAAAGGGACAAATGATATGGGGCAAATTGTCTCTCATAAAAGAGGCAAGAAAAAGCTTTTTTAATGAAGGAGGAAAGGGAGGAGGTGAGAGGGAAAAACTGAAGCTTACTCTCTTCACATTTGACTTACGGAGGGAATAACATGCTCACTCAATTTGGTATGACAATCTATCTTACACTACAGGAAAGTAGGGGAGAAGGGGACAAGTGAAGTGATGATAGAAGGGAGGGCAAATGGGAGGAGAGAGTAATTAGAAGTAAACGCTTTTGAGGAGGGACAAGATCAAAAGAGAGAATAGAATAAATGGGGGGAGGGAAATATAATTAGTCTTACACAACATGACTATTACGGAACTCTTTTGCAAAGCTACATATACGTAGCCTATATTGAATTGCTTGCCTTCTCAGTGGGATGGGTGAGGAGGGAGGAAGGTAGAGAAGTTGGAACTCAAAGTTTTAGGAACGAATATTGAGAATTGTTTTTACATATAACTGGGAAATAAGAAAAACAAGTAATGGGTATGGAAATCTATCTTGTCCTACAAGAAAAGAGAGAAGATGGGGATAAAGAAGGGAGGGATATGATAGAAGGGAGGTCATACTGAAGGAAGGGGTAATCAAAATGCAAAGTATTATGGAGAGGGGAGAGATGGGGAGAAAATTTGGAACTCAAAATTTTGTGGAAATGAATGTTGAAAACTAAAAATAAAGAAAGAAATTAAAAAAAAAAAAGAAGTGAGTGAAGGAATGGCGCCGTTAATTAAAAAATAAATAAATAACCAGACTGGTAGGGGAAGCCCCTCAGGGTGTTGGTCAGAAGAAAAATGGTTACTACTGACATTCACTCTGAAGCACGAGGGTCCAAATATAGCCATTGATTGGTACTTGGGAAGGAACATATGGCAGTCCAATCAATGAACTCCAGAGAGAAATGGGCTTAAGATTCAGTATTTCAGAAAAGAGAAGGAAAGAAAGAAAGAAAAAAAGAAATGAAGGAAGGAAGTACTCTAGCTAGTAAGTCCAAAGTTAACTGGGCAGTTTCTGGCCATCAAAATTTACCTTCCTTTAAAGAGGAAGAGAGGGAGAGGAAGATAATAAAACATATTTAAGCAAACAATTTTGGACATATTAAATTGACGATGTCTACAGGACATTTAGTTGAAGATGTCCAAAAGGGAATTTGAGATGTGAGACTGGAGGTTAGCACTGAAAATTATCTGCACAGAGATGATAATTTAACCTAGTGGAGCTCATGTGATCATCAAGTGAGATAGTGAAGAGAAGAGTGTCCAGGATACATCTTTGGGAGAATATCAGTGATTAGTCAGGGTGGCCTGAGGAGACTGAGGAGAAGATGTCAGACAGATGTTAGGGGAAGAACTAAGAAACAGCAGCGTTATGAAATCCTATGGTGAAGAGAATAACAAGGAGAACATGGTGATTGACAGTATCAGTGGCTATAGAGAAATTGTTGAGTGTGAGAACTGAGAATAGTTAATTAGATTTGGCAATGAAGCGATAGTTAATTGCTTTGCAGAGAGCAGATTCAGTTGAATGAAGAAATTGGAAGGCAGATTGCAAAATAAAGGAGAAAAGGAGTTGAAGGATAGTGAGTCACCTCTAGTAAGTAGCCTTCACAAGGATTTAAGCCACCATAGCTCTGGATTGCAGGGAATTTTGCCAACTGGACCACGTTCCCTGGAAAACCTCTTTGAAAGATATCACTTAGATCATTAGAAACTAGATGAACAAGGACCTTAGGAAACGGTTTTATCAACTGCACTTTGAATATTAGTCAAACATATCAAAATTCAGGCTATTGTTACTCTTGCAGCAAGACAACTTATCACAATAACTTCCAAATTGATCTCTGTCCCTCCAGTTTTTCTCCTTCAATCTATCCTCTACACAGATGCCATGCTGACCTTGACACTACCCTGCTCAGAATCTCAGTTGGCTTTCCCTTTTTTGCCTCTAGGAAAAAATACAAACCTCTCCATTTAATATTTGAAGATCTTTCCAATCTAGTTCCAATTTCTCTTTCTAGAATGATTTCAGATTATTCTTTGTTCTGTCTGAATTTCAGTCACACTAGACTATTTGACGTTTCCTATACATGGTATTCAATCTCCCATCTCTTTCTTTTTGCAGTTTGCTCCCTATACTAGGAATGGGTCCCCAATTACAGTAATGACTTTTGGAATTTCCAGATCCCTTCGCATCTTACCTCAGGTTCTGTCATCTAAACCTACTGATTTCCTGATCACCCAGATTTTAAGAACTCTTCTCCCTCCAAAAACAGTTACTTTTGGTCTTACCTGAATACAGTTTGCCTTTACTTGTCACTGTGCATGTTTCCCTTCCACTCCTAGTATCTTTCTATCTTCATCATTTTGTTGACACATAGCAGGTGCTTTACAGATATTCTAATTAAATAGATTCTTCCTGGAATTAAGCCCCATCTTGCCTCCCGGAAACATCTACTTTCTGCTTTGTAAATCCCTTAGCTAACGTAGCAGTAAAGGGCCAAGACAGATAGTGGGAGAGGGTCATGAAACATTTTACCTTTTAGAGCAGGAAAACTCTTTAGAGATAATTCCTCCAAGCCCCTCTTTTTTTGACAGGAGAGAATAATGAGGTTCAAAGAGGTAAATTAACTTTCTAAAACTCACATTACTAGCAACAGAATCAAGGTCTCCTGGCTACAACCAGTTTTTCTCCACTATGGCTAAAAGTCTATTTTATGAAAGGAAAAGAAGTCCGGAAGTTCCTCAGGACAAAAGAAACCAGTGACTTCATCCTCACTGGTCACCTACTGTGAACAGGGCTTGACAATACTGGCAATATAGAAAAGTATCTGAAATTCTAAGCACTCACAAGAAACTTATAGGAGATCACTTTGGAAATATAAAACGAGGAGCTAATTAGGGGAGTTTAGGGATTCCTGAGCCTTGACCAGATCCCAGCTTCACTCTTCTCTGGCCATTACAGTCATCCTGGGGAAACATCAGGTGACAATACTCACTCTCAGATGCATCAGTTATAAAATGAGGGTGGGACTGAGCAGTACTTTAGACGCTGGGACAACTCATTCCAGAGAGAGGAGTTCAAAACTAACTTGGAGCAAGCTACTTTGGTGAAGGGAGGGATGTAAGCCCTTTTAGTTAAACTTATTGGCACAGGTCTCAAAAGCACAAGCCATAGATTGGGGTTCAGACATAGGCAACAGGAGCAAAGGTATTTAGATCTTGTAGTAGTTGATATCTGTATTTCTCTTCCCCCAGTCACAGTAGTCATATAAAACCTTCAGGTCATGTCACACACTGACAATGATCACCCAGCTAGTCAACCAACGTCAGACCAGCACAGTCACAACTCAAGGCTTTTTTGGCTAATAGGCTGGGTGGCTAGATCAAGGCATCTCTTAGCTTGCTTCATGTATGAAGCCTTCCTTCCACATACTCATACACTGAATTTGATACATGGCAATGGGCTGAAATTTCCCTTAGTCTTTCAGAAGAATGGCAAGGCATTGACATGACAACCCTGAGTAGATCAAAGGCAGCAGGTCAATGAGCCAAAATGATTCAGTCATGGATCTTCTGTTAGTTTCTTGACCATCTGCCATTTTAGGAGTCATATGAAAGCTCAGAACATTCCTGGGACAGTACGGACTTCACAGTATAATTCTGCGACCAAACACTCTCTCTCCTGATGAATAATACCCCTCCATGCCTAATTGGGAAGGCTTCCAAAAAGAAACAAAAAAGCATTGTGATTTCCTTGCATTCCCCCAAACAAATAGTAAATAATAAATAGTAAATATTGGAGTGTGACTTTCTGATGGATCATTTTTTCCCAAGTCTAGCAACCCAGGCCACCTCAGTCCAATTCCTAATAGTGTAGATACTGTGAAAGAAGCAAAGTGAAATCTTACCAGAGTTGGTCACTAGGAAACTGAAGAAAAGGAACACCAGCATCTGGGCAGTAAGAAGTCTCTCTAAGACCATGCTGATAGCACCAGTCCTATAGCTGTCTTGAAAGCACCAAATTGTCTTGAAAGACCCCAGAGCACTGAATGAGGGATGTACAGTAAAAGGAGAGGAGTATATAGAGTCAGCTCCTGACCACGCCACCTGTGCTGGGAGCCAATAGAAACTCCCTTTGCCATTTCAGACAGTATCAGAGACTTGATCTGCCACAATCTGAAATTCAAAAACCAATTAAATTTCTACCCCTACAAATCTCCTTAGATGAGAGAAGAGGTCTTTGTGATGAAAATTCTGTCTGTGAAGATTAGAATTAAGCATGCATGACAGAAGGGGGTGAAATAACTACATCTTTGTGACTCTAACTCATTTGTGAGGTCCATCTCACTTTCACAATCAACAAAATATGTATCCAGTCACAATAGATAATGTGGTCGGTCACTCAGTGCACTACACGGGCCAGAACAAGAGTCATCTTTGATATAATTTTTTTGAACATATATTAAGTGGACCACTTCTCATTAGATACAACCCAGGCAACGTATGAAAAAGAAAAAAAAAAAGTTGATTTTGATATACAATGGGGACCAAGAAAAAGAAGTAACTTGGGAATTGGAGAAAATCAATAACCTCAGCTAGGACTAGGAGTGAAGAATGTAGAATTTGGAGGGAAGCAGACAAAAGCACCCTAGACAAATAGACCACCAGACTTAAGGAATTTGTGCAAGGATCTAAGGGAAACTGATTCAATGGCACAAATGTGTCTTAAATATGTCTTAAATATGTAGAAGGCCCTGTGCTGAGCTCACACCTAATATGGACATCACTGGCCTCTGAAATAGGTCTTATTGAGCTGCATGTGACTTGCTACCTTACAGAAATCCACACACCTGTACTATTTTTGATTCCAAGAAGTCTGACTTAAGAGAACAATTAAGAAGAAAACTTTCTATGAGGATATGGGCAACGTCACCCAGGGGACAGCCAGAATAGGTCCTTGGGCAATGGTGGGAAGGAAGAAACAAGGACACAAAAGGCTGTGCTGTATAAATATTTAGAGCTGGTGGTAATCTAATAAAATAAAATATGTATGTGTGTGTGCATATGTGTATGTGTGTATGTATAAAAACGTGATTAAACTATTCTGCCTCCTCCATTTCTTACGGGGACTAGCAGAGGTTATTCTCTAGGCCTGGAACTTCCTCCCTTGTGTTTCTGTTTCCTTAATTCCTGCTCGTCCTTCCAGACCCACCTCAGGCTCCTCTTCCATGAACATTTTCAAACTTTTTCTATCACCTTTTCTAGACTTCTCTTTTGTAACAATTGTTGTGACTCTGTTCAACATCTCAATGACTTCTTTCACCAAAATACACCTCCTTGGTCACCACTCCTATAAGGGTGTTCTGTTTTCTTAGTAGAGGTGAAACTCATTTTCTGTATCTGTTATCTTGTGAGATTAGTAAATGTCTGGTACATGTGAAGGGACTAATCAATGACCATCCACACATTCATTCCACAGTATTAAATAGTGGAAAGAGCAGTAGTAATTTTGGGGTTCAGTGTGTACTAGATGTGTGACAAAGGGCAACATCACTGAATCTCAATAGAGTTGTTTATATATAACCTCTGGTCCAAAGACCACTGGCTTGGCACTCCTTTTTTGGTGGAAATGGAGGCCCTGCCCCACATGAAAAGCAGGGTAGAATTGGGAGCCTTCTTCAATCTCTTTGGGACTCTTCAGCTTCAAGTCACTTTGGGTGTTTTTTGTTTGCAGCTCTAAGGGCAAGATGGAAGAAGTCAATCACATTTCAGGTTCCTGAAATAAAAGACTTTAGAAAGACATGAGAAGAGCTGGTAATCTCCATGACATCCATGTCCTCAACTTGCTACTGTGGAATCCTCAGGCAGTTTCCCCTTGGGTGAGATCTATAAATCTCTTTCTTAAGCTGAGTTAATTTCGTTCAGGATGAAAAAATCTTTCACTCTATATACACTCTATATTCTCCTATGTGTATCTTCTCTGATCTCTGTTTTGTGACTGATTTAGATGAATGAGTTTCATTGCTATGTACATTCATAGTGCAAATGGTATTTGGTTTGAAAAGGATCAAGTCCTGGATAGAAAACTGGGGATTCCCCTCCACCTTCCCCAAGAATAATCATATAGTGATCAGAATTTAAATCGAATCTGACCATATCCTCCACACAATTTTTTAGCATTTTTGTTTAAGATTTTGAGGGTTTTTTTAGATCCCTGCCTCTCTCTTTGCCCTCTTCCCTCCCTGAACCAACATGCAATCAGATATAGGTTATACAGGCAGAATTATCTATAACATTTCTATATTAGTCATTTTGTACAAGACGGTTAAGATGAGAGAAAAATAAATAAAAGAAAGAAAGTGAAAAATGGCATGCTTCAGTCTGTATTCAATTAATATCGTTTCTTTCTCTGGAGTCAGAAAATGGTGTATAGCACTGTGTTTGCTCATCTGGATCAGAACACTCTCAAAGACTGGTTTGATGAAAATGGAGAGGAAATTTCAAAGCTGCTAAATGAAAAATGAGAACTCCATGGCATTTACCAGCAGGAGAGTTCAACCATCTCTAAGAAAGCAACATTTATCTCCATCAAAAGGAAAGTACAAGCAAAGCTTGGAGAGGTGCAGCTTGCCTGGCTCAGCATGAAGGCAGATGAAAATCAGTTCTATGCTTATAGTATCAACCGCAAGCATTTTTATAATGCCCTGAAGGTTATTTATGGGCCAAAGATCTATAGTGCATCAAAACTACTCAGTGCTGATGAAGCCATATTGATTAATGATAAGGACAAGATCCTGGAGAGACAGGTTGAACTTCCATAGTATTCTCAACTGACCATCATCAATCAGTGCTAAGGTCATTGACCATTTATCTCAGGTTGAAGTTAATCCTATCTTCCCTGAAGTTCCAACTGAAGAAGAGGTTTTGAGGGCCATTAGGATTCTTTCATGTAGCAAAGTACATGGTGCTTATTTTATTCCATCTGAGCTTTACAAAATAAGGGGTCCATTCCTCATCAAAAGCTGATAAAAAATTTTCAAGGTTATATAGCAAGAGAAGGCTAATCACCAGGAGTTCAAGAATGCCTCTATTGTCCTCTATAAAAGTAAAGAAAATAGATTGTCCTGCAACACTCACAGTAGGATATGATTCTTGCCAGTGTCCTCCTTAACAGGATGATCCTTCACCTGGAAGATGGGCTGTTACCTGAGGGCCAGTGTGGCTTCAGAAATGGCCAAGGAACAGTAAGAATGGTATTTGCTGCCCAACAACCACAGGTGAAATGCCAGGACCATAACTGAGGTCTCTAAACAACATTTGTAAATCTGACAAGAGCCTTTCATACTGTTAGTCAAGAGGGCTTATGGGAAAATGTGTCAAAATTTGGTTGTCCAGAGAAGTTCATCAGCATTGGACGTCAATCTCATGATGACATGTTTGCCTAGGTTCTAGACAATGGACAGTGCTCTTGTGCCTTCCCAGGCACCAATGGATTGAAACAAGGATATGTGCTTGCTCCTATGCTTTTTAGCATAATGTTTTCAGCCATGCTGTCACATGCTTTCATTGAGTATGAACACGGCATTAAAGTCAGCTACCTCACTGACGCTAAATTCTTCAATTTGAAAAGACTACAAGTCAAGACCAAAGTGGAGGAAGTATTGGTGCATGACTTTCTGTTTGCAGATGATTATGCACTTAATGCAGCCTCTGAAGCTGAGATGCAAAAAAGATATGGCTTAATTCTCTGCTGCTTGTGCTAATTTTCACCTAACAATGGACATCAAGAAAATACAGGTGCTTCACCAGCAATCACCACACCATCCATATGTGAAACTATCAGTGCAGAAGTTTGGAATGCTGTGGATAAGTTCATTTACATCCAGGGATGTGCACACTGATAATGAGGTTGATACATGTATTGCCAGAACTCTGTGCTTTAGACGCTCCCAAGGAAATTTTGGGAGAGAAGAGGTATTAGACTGACTACCAAATTGAAAGTCTACAGAGCTGTTGTGCTGACCTCATTGTTGTATGCCTTTGCAAAATGGACAGTCTATCAGAGCCATGCCAGGAAATTGAACTGTTTGCATTTGAATTGCCTTAGAAGGATTCTGAAGATCACCTGACAGGATAAGGTACCAGACACTGAAGTCCTTACTTGAACTAAATTGCCAAGCATTCAAACTCTGCTTCACAGAGTGCAACTCTGACAACCTAGTCAGGTTGTTTCAATGCAAACGTACACTTGCCAAAAAGACTATTTTACAGAGAACTCACACAGGGCAAGTGGTCAGAGGGTGGTCAGAAGAAATAGTACAAGGACACTCTCAAGGTCTCTCTCAAGATCATTGAAATTGATTGTGTGACATGGGAGACAATGGCACAAGACCTCTCAGCATGGAGTGCCCACATCAGAGAAGGTGCTGTTCTCTATGAGCAGAGCAGAATTGAAAAAGTTGAAAGGAAATGCAGGGTGCAAAAATTTAGAGTATCCACTTTAAATGCTCACATAGACTATATGTGCCCAACCTGTGGTATAGCAGTCTGAGCTTGTATTGGTCTGATCAGCCACAATCAGACACATTGAATCTCAACTTAAGTATAGTGATATTGTCCCCTTTGAGAATGAAAGACAACAATCAATCAACCAGCCATTCCCCAATTGACAGAATCACTTGGATTTCCATTTCTTAACCTCCACAAAAAGAACTGCTATAAATATTTTTGTATCTGTAGTTTCTTTCACTTTACTTTGGATGTCTTTGGGATATAGACCTAGCAGTAATATTGCTGTGGAGGTGGGGTAGGGACAGAAAGGTATATGCAATTGTATGGTCCTTTGGACATAGTTCCAAATTGCTCTCCAGAAGAGTTGGGTCAGTGAACAGTTTCACCAACAGTCCAATAGTGTCTTAGTTTTCCCACATCTCCTCCAACATCCAACATTTTCTTTTTTTTTGTCATATTAACCACTCTGATAGATTTGAGCTCAGTTTTTTTTAAATGTCTATTTATCTCATCAATAGTGGTTGAGAATATTTTTTATATGACTATCAATAGCTTTCATTTTTTTAAATTAAAAACCATTCATGTCCTTTGACTATCAACTGGGGAATGACTTGTATTTTTCTAGATATGACTCAGTTCTCAATACATCTGAGGAAGGAGGCCCTTATCAGTGTTATTTATTTCAAAAAACAGTTTTCCAGTTTTCTACTTTCATTATAATTTTGGTTTCATTGGTTTTCTCTGTGCAAAGCCTTTTAATTTTACATAATCAGAAATTGTCTATTTTACATTTTCTATTGCTCTCTATATTTTCTTTGGTCCCAAATTCTTCCCTTATTTATAAATTTGACAGATAAATTTTTTCATGTTCTCTTAGCTTGCTTACATTATCACCCTTTAAGTGTGGGTCACGTACCCATTTTTACATTATCGGGTACATACTGGGATATGTTGGTGTACACCTAGCTTGTGCCATACTGTTTTACAGTACTTTTTCCCAGATAATGAGTGTTTATTACAAAAGCTTAAATCTTCGGGGTTTCTTCTATACTACATTATTATGGTCATTTACTACAACGCAATTTGTATCTAATCTTGCACTGATCTACACTCTATTTCTTAGCCAATACCTCTTTATAAATACAGTTGCAGTACTGGTACAGCTAGACCAATTTCTTCTACTTATGTGGGCTGTAGGGGAACAGGACAAGCCAAACTGAAAATGGTAGTGGTCTCAGCGCCTATTAGTTTGGTAAATGGTCAGACTGTGAGAATGAAAGGATGGAAAAAAATGAAATTTTTATAACACTGAAGTTTAAGAGAAGTCCCCTGCTTAGGAGGAATAGAACCAATATGCATTCAGAATGCTTTGTTTCTGTAGCTGAATCTGTCATTGGTGGGATAGCCAGACTCAGGGGCTATAAGAGATAATCAATGTCCTGATCCCTCCTGGGATACAGGTTGGCCGAAAGATTCCAAAGAATGCGAAAGGAATCTCCTGGATTTGTATCTATGGCTATGGTGACCATTACGTTCACCTAAAGATTAGAATTCCCAGAAGACTGACAAGCAGATGGCAAAGTCTGAGGATATTTAGCTATGCAGAAGATCAGACTGTTTTCAAAGGGAAAGTGAATGGATTCATAAATTCAGCTGCTGGCAAATGGTCCACTGGAAACCAGACAGAGGAAGTCGCAAGAATCCACCTTTCTGTCTGTTGGACGGGGAAATGAAACAATTCCAGACCAACAGCATAGTAGGTGCTTCAGCATCAATAAAATCATGTGACAAATTTCCCATTAGAATAGGTTTGCCAGTGGATGGATTAGTCAATTAGATGGGACTTAACTCTGAGATAAACCTTGATATCTTAACAGATGATGCATATTTTCTCCCCATACAAATGGAACTCAAAACCTTCTGATTGCACATAGTAGAACCATTTAATACTTCATGTGGAACAACAATTTTCATTTTAAATCCAATGATAGGAATTGTAGCATTGAAATTTTTAAAAAATGAAGACAAAGTCTCTGCCCACAGCTTAAAATGAAGCTTAAAACCATAAATAGCTAGGAACTAATTAACTTCTCACTTGGGAAGTTATTTGAGGAACAGGCCAAGTGAATTCATAGGTATACGCTTTATTCCCTATGAGCCTTTAGTAGGATGCCTTTTCCTTCAAAAAAAGTACAACAAGAGCTATTCAGTCTCTCCCATCATCACAACCATATTTGCGTGTCATTATTTTCAAAATCCTAGGGTTATATTGACTATTCTTGACTAGTCAGCTGATCTATCTACAGATATCCAAGTCATCTCATAACTGGCAAGCAGCTGTTCCAAAGTAAGGAGGATGTTAAGACCTTTGTAATTCACAGTGATTAAAACCACAGAATAACAACTCTGTGAGGCTGTCGTAACTTGAAGAAACGTTAAAAATCTCCCATTCACCTACCATTTTAGTACACATGTAGTGCCTGGAATATCTCGGTCTCACTCATAGGTCCCTCAAATTGGCAACACAAGGATTAAGGTATTCAAAAATAATAGATTATAAGCTCACATAAATAGGTATGCTTTGATCCATTAATCAAAAAAGATATGACAACTTCAACACACAAAAGCATCGATGAAAAATGAATAATAATAAAAGTAGTAAAGAATATTTCCTCCATAAATCTGGAGCAGAGTCTCCCACAAATGTACAAATCATGTGTGGGAAGTGTGACCATGCACAGATATAACACATGAGTGAACACATGTAGCAAGAGCAGATTTTTATAAGTACTTCTCTATAAAGTGCATCCATAACCAGGGTGCAAGCATGGAAAAGCAGCTCCCAACTGTGTCAGTGCAAGGCTTCTTGGGTCTTCTGAGGACATGACTTCTATGTTCTTTTTCCCTGCTGGACGCTCCTCTGTGGTGGGGTTGTAACTCCTTCAACCACTGCAGAGAATGTGCCAATGTTTCTCCACTCTATTCATGATAACATTATCTAGCCCTTTCATGTCAGAGCATTCAAACTATTGTTGAATGAGGCAGAAATCCTATATGTTCAAGAATCTACAAGAGGTTCATTATATATGCTTGATGAAGGGATGGTAAGAATGAAAGGACAATATAACAGAGCTGCCAACTTCAGAGATAATCACAAGGAAATAGGACATTGGGAGGAAGGTGAAGGAAGGAAAGGCTATGTGAAATGTTAATGTCATAGAAATATTAAAACTTAGGTCACAGACTGAGAACTAATGTTGGATCTATGAAATTAAATCAATAATATTTACAGTAATGTTGAGTGACACGTAAAGTATATAAAATGAATACAAGGGAAGGATGGAGTTAGCAATTTCAGAGGATCAGGAAATGCATTAAAGATCAATCAATTAAAAATATTAATAAAGTATATACTGTGTACCAGACACTATGCTAGATGCAAAGTGCACAAATACAAAGAATGAAACAATTCCTACTCACTTGAGGAACAATTATATTTCATTGCAGACCCTGATAATTTGCTCACAAAGGGTCTAATCATGTATGAGCTTGAAATGACATAGGAGGGACTTTATTGGATATTAGATGTAAAAAAGGAGTTGAATAAACCCTGGAATTTATTGAGATGGAGAAATGATGAAGTCAGAAGTCAGAAGTAATCCTAGAGGAAGGGAGCCTTAGAGGAAGGAAACTTATATAAAGAAAGACAGATTTCAGAGGGCTTCAAATGCCTGGAAATGAAACTGTTTTCTCTGATTAGATTTTAGGAAGATCATTTTGGGCAGAACGAGTAGAGAGGAGGGACTTTAACTGATGTTTAATATTATGTTCATAATAAATCATTTTCAAATGTAAAAGTCATTTTTCTTTTAAATGATGAAAAAGGTACACTTAAGTTTAATTTTGATCTTATAGCTATAACCGTCTGAATGAGTTAGAAAGAAGTGTTACAAAAAGTGGGGAGGATGAGGACTCAGGGATTTGGAATATTTGAAGAGACAGCAATATGTTTAGGGAAGTTCTTTAGTATGGAAGAAGAGTCAGAGGAGAAAAAGACTATGAGCCAAGAACTAAACTCTCCCTTGAAAGCTAGAGGATTATATCCAACCTCTTGTCCCTTATTGTTGGAGAAAGAGGAGGGGAAGAATGGAAAAACATTTGTTATCTACCTACAATATGCCAAATACTATGCTAAGTGATTTGCAAATATTATCTCAGGTGATAATCTGTGAATTAGATGCTAATAAGAATCTCATTTGGGGCGGGAGCAACTTGGTGGTACAGTGAATAGAACATTGAACCTGCAGTCAAAAGGACCTGAGTTCAAATGTGACCTCAGACACTTGACACTTACTAGAAGTGTGACCCTGGGTAAATGAATGAACCCCAAATGCTTCAATAGAAACAAAAGACCCACTATAGCAGTTACAGAAATAGAGGCAGATTTATTAAATGACTTGCCAGGGTCCCTCAGCTCATAAGCATCTGAGGTTAAAATTCAACTCAAGAAGAATCTTTAATGTTTACTCTAACTCTTGATGTGTCTTCATATGTAGAAGACACAAAGAGAATCTCCTGGCAGGAGGAAAACCAAAAGACTTTGCCTCTAACCCTAAGCAGCCAGGACAGTGTCAGCAGGAGGATGTTCGTATGGAGATAATTGGCTTGGTGATATTTGTGATTAAATCCACATTTACCAATTACATGTGTGACTTGCAGGGGTGTAACTGACAAAGGATATCAAAGACAGCTCCAAGGCCAGGGAAGTGTGAGATTTTCTGCTCCATTTGCTTAGCAGCTGAGTCCCAGATCACAAAAGGACGGAGCAGTTATTACCAACTCCAATACAACCAGCTCTGGGGTTTTTTGAGAAATCAGTAAATGAAAATATCTTCATTCCCTCGTTTAAGGCAAAGTTTTCCTGACTCTTCTCACCTCTCCTGCCCTACTTGAGTAGGTTACTTAGTATGTGGTAAGTGTCAATAATGTAAGGCAGACTCTGGGGCAACCTACTCTTCAACATTTTTCCAACACAGAACAGGGAAGAACCATAGCCCTGGGGCCACCCTCACTTAAGGTTGTCTGGTAATAAAAATTTCTTATATTTATTTGGTACTTTATGTTTGTAAAACGTTTCAAATATATTATTTCCTTAGTCCTGAATTTAATTATTTCTTTTAATTTAGTCTTATTAATCTATTTTACCAAGAAAAAAACCAAGAGGGAAAGTAACTTACTCTCTACCTGTCTCTGTCTCTCTGTCTCTATTTGTTGCACAAAGTTTGGATTCACTCAAAGGGCCACACTTGAAGAGCTAGAGGGCCACGTGTGGCCTTCAGGCCTCAGGTTCCCCAGCCCTGCAACGCCCCTTTCTAAAAACTGACCAAATATGACTAATTATCTGGTAACAACTATTCATCATTGGAGTACTGCAAGCACACTGGGAAGGACTGACGAGCTATAATGTTAGAAAATAAGGTAATATTTATTAACTGCTTCTAATGAGCCTGGTGATGCCCCCGGAGCCCTGCAGAGGTCCCTAAAACCCTGAGAGGACAATAAGCATCTGCCCTCTGAAGCCTGTTAGTGTGAGTAGGAGCTGAGGGAATGTGCTCCGGAGCATGTACTACAAATAAATATGTATAATTTTGTTTGCTGTGATTTATACAAACCCAGAATCCATAGTGAGGTAAGCATAGCATTCCTCATTGAAAGAAAGATATTCAATTACGCTAGCAGTTGTTTGTCTTTAGTTTCATAGAGGACCAATGACGTCTTGGGGAGATGTGTTGACTTGTACGTGCATTCTGTTTTAAGTGACAAAACCACCAAAATCATCCACTCCATCCTTTTCCATTTGTCTTTACTTTTGTCTTGTCTCAGGACATGGATAACTCTGGAGAAGAAAGAGAGGCTAATGACTTTGTGCAAGCCTGCCTCATTTCAATGCAGTCCAGTGTCCCTTCCGATAGCCTTCTCCCTGATGGGTTTGAAAAGAAAAGCTTGCCCAGTGACAGGCAAAGAAATGACTAGAAAGGAAGCCCAGGCTGACAGTGGGAGGGGGGCAGGTAGGGAAGAAGAAGAAGAACTTGGGAATGAGTGTTGTGGCCTTTTGTGAGTTTGGGAGCCAGACGGAAGGGTGAACAACTCTTCCTCTCTTCCCCAGTACAATAACAACTATTCTCAACAACCACTAGACATACATAATGCATACACTAGGATACCCGACCCCAGAAGAAAGCACCTCATAAGTCCTATATGACTGGCTATAGGTGTGAGGCTGTAATGAACTGCCATGCATTATAATGTTCGTTCTTCTGTATCACTGACAGAGCAGGAATTGACACTATGAATGCATAAAAAGGGTGCTTTCGATGTGCTTGTTGAGAGAAGAATATGTATGAATCGAGCATAAAGCAATGAACAAAGTATTGTATGGGACAGAAGGGGTAGGACAGGGCTTGGAAGGGGCAGGGAAAAGGAAGAGCTGTGAGAGGAGTTAATTTCATTAAATATTTTCACTCTAAGTTATAACCATTGAGACTTTTAAAAAATTCAAGAGACACAGTTTCTGGGTAATTAGTCATTCTATTAATAAAGCTAGTATACTAACAATAAAAAGGGTCAGTGAAACTTGCGATTGCTAAGTAGCCTTATGGAACCTTTTCGGTGTTAATAAGAACTTGGAAGAGAGGATTTTCCTGAAGTGACTTTGATGAGTTAGTAAGTAATGAAAGAGAATGAATATTATACTAAGAGGTGGACCTGTTCCAACAAGGGATGGAGGATATGACTTTGATCATTCAGTTTACTTCCAAGTCACACCCAGCTTTGGGCAATTCAATCAAAGAATTACTCCCACTTAATCCTGAATAGAACACTATGAGCAGAAATTCCCCTAGATAAGACGGTCTAAGTGGCTTCTATTTTTGGCCAAGGTCGAAAATGTCCTTGAACAACTTTTTTTCAAACAAATAAATGGGACAGGGAACCAGCCTGAATCTCCCCCATACTTGCTTATTAATAATCATTTCTCTCACCAGTCAGTTCAGAGGTAAAATGTTGAAGCAAAAATCTGAGTTATGATGTGAATTGGACCATGGATGATTCCTGAAAGAAGGGAGGCTCTTGTAGAAGATAGAAGTAGAGAATGAAAAGAACTAGGATCAAATATTCAAAGTCTTCTGTCCAGCTGAGAGTGAACAGGAGATCTCCATGTCTGCAGGAGTAAAGGAGAAGACTAGCTTATGTAGACTGGTAATTCAACAGAGAAGGTGCTTCTATGAAGAAGTGTATTCTCTATAGTCCAGAGAACATGCCTGCACTGCTGATAAAGGACCTTTCCTTACACAGAAATTTTCTGAGAAGTTGAGAAGGCTGATCATGCTATTGAGAAAGGGTAGCAAGATAACTGAAGTCACAATGTAGGTAAAGGAAGAAAATATAGAGAGCAGAGATTAGAGAAAAAGATAGAGGTGAAAGGAGGTTTAGGAATGTGGACATAGGAAAACAAAAAGGTTAAAATTCAGAATTAAAAGATCTGAAGGTAAACCATTTTTGCTAGAGGTAAAAGTGTTACCTGGCTGGGCAACTTTAGGATAGTGGAGAGGTGTTTACCACATGTGAAGAGGAAACCCTCAACATTGTCTTCTCAGGATTGATTGTTTGAGGGCTGATGAATTCTAAAACTATTCCAGATAACACAGGAAACTGATTCTACCTCAGTTCAATAAACATTTATTAAGAGACTGTTTGTAGCTGACAGTATTAAGGTCACATCTGAGGGACACCAAACTCGGCATCATCATATCCCAGGTCCTCAGTGGATATTGGTAGGGCATCTTCTCCCATCCTGGAGTCAGGGGATCCCGCAGAGAACTCAGGAGACTGACCTAGAAACAGGAAAATGGGGCTGAATTTGTAGCTGTGTCTAAAGAGAAGAAAGGAACCTTTGGTGGTGTGACAGAGGAGGATGAAAATAATGCCTCCTTCAAGACCTGGGTAAAGAGTCTTTTCTCAGTCATGATGCACCACTGAGAGCAAAGGAGTAGGAGTGGCCAGAACTGAGACTGGGCAATGCAAATGCTTCTCTTTACAATGAGGGTGGATTAGGGACAAAAGGAATGGGAGCCTGAAGGAGGCAGTTTCAGAACCCCAGGGCCTGCTCATTTTGTTACTTAGCAGCATCATTGTGGGTACAATTGTACCAGATGTATATGAAAAATGTCATTATAGAGAATCACTGATGTGCTCATGAAATCTTTTTGTCATATTATTTATTTGCGTACATATGCATATATAGAGAGAAACACATATCTATGCAATTGAATGTATATAAACGCATGTGTATATGTGCACATGCACGTATGCATCCATGTTAAATCATACCTTTATAAAGACATGTTTGTGATTGCATGTGTATGTGTAGCCAGTGTCACCCCCTCTTCTTCCAAAATAAGTTAACCCACAACTAGAAATCTCACTTGTCAGTCTGTTGGAAGCCACTCACCAATGTTTGACTCCCTGTGCTCATTCCATCCATTGGTAGACCCCAAAGTACTGCCCTCATTCTTCTGGGTGATAGGGGGAATTTCAGGCCCAGATAATTCTTCAGCATCATCATACCCATCACCTGGGGGATCATCAGGCCAACCTGAGATATCTGAGTGAGAGATGATAGTTTTGTTTTCAACATAATTTTTCTGAAAGTGAGGGGAGGTCCTTGTGCATGTGAAAACAAGTGTAATTTTATTTTTTAAGATGTAGGGGAGTGTCAGGAGATGTTCAAAACTGAATTCAAGTGAAGAAGAAGAAGACAACTTAAGGACAGAGTTAGGGGCTTTGTCTTACACTAAGGATCACCAAGGTGGGAAAGGAGACACATGTCCCTCATATAGGACAATGATTTCAATCCCCTTAGTGTTCTTTTCCTTTCATTTATTTTAGTTTCAAAAGTCTATTCTCTTAAATTCTATTATCTCGCTACTTATCACTGCCCCAGCTTCAAGGAGGAAATCACTTAGCCCAAAATCTTCAGCCCTGTCATAATTCTATTCATGTTGCTCTGGTGATAGTGACCTTGAGATAAAATATACCAGAGAGAGTGAGCTGATTCCCTGAATCGTGCTGCAGATTCTGATGCATCTTTGATCATTACTCTGACCCAGAAATTCAGCCCTGTTACACACTCAGGGGCCTAGTCACCGATCAAATCAAACATGGCTCCTGTCCTCCCTTTCCCTAAATCATTTGTCTTGTCTCAGTCCAAATCTCTATCTCCCAATCAAGTTTGGAGTGAGACAGTATAAGGCTGCTGTTGAGGGTGCTCAAAAAAGCTTGGCCTAAGGAAGTACTGAAGTCTTGATGGAAGCTTTTATGCCATTTTCCTTAAAGTCTCCAATTTGAGTAGTGAAGAGCTTGACTGAAAAGACAATAATAATGTAAAACAAGCTATGTTCTAAAAGATACAGCATGTCACTGGAGATGTTGTCCTAAGAGAAGCATGTTGTTCTTCCTGGAGAGTAGGGGCAATGTAAGGAGCACTGACCAGCATGACATCTGGGACGCCACACTGAGGGACATCAGGTAAACTGAGTCCAGAGCAGGGAATGGTGAACAAGATGGTGCTGGAAGGGACGGTCCCATCCCTGGTTTGTGTTTGTTGCTATAGTTTCAGCTTGTGTTCATTACTATAGTTTCAGGTTTGTTTGTGTGTGTTGCCATGGTTCGTTGGGCTGACTGGCAGAGACTATGTAACCAGAGTGCTTGCTTGAATAAATCGGAGTTGCTTCATGACCCGCTCTCCCACCTCATTCTTTTACTCGCGAGCTCCACAGGAGGACGAGCAGCCTGCTGACTAGGCATAAGACTTGCTGCTCTCAGTGTGCTATGCCATTACCATAGCAGGGCAAAAGTGTGGAGAACTGAAAGTTTGTTAGTGAGGGAAGATCCTGGAAGTGGCGAGGGGGAAGCTGTGGCTCTGCTCATAAGGAACAGTATAATTCATGTGGATATAAAAGCCCTAAGGGTATCAAAGAGGGTTTCATCCAAAGCTCCATGTTATTTACTTTTAGGTAACTTAAAACCTTCTTCCTACAATTGTGTTGTTACCAAGAAACCTCCAGATTTAGAAGGAATGGTATAACAGTGTTAACTAAGAATGATGTGATTGAATTGGTTATCCTCTTAGATAAATGAAATCATTGCATCTTTGAACTGACCCTATCCTGAACTTCTAGGCAAAATAATCAGAAGTATCCCGACTGACAACAGAACATCAGGAAGAAAAGAACAGAGAGGCCTGAATACTTTCCCTCTAGAGATGAAGCTCATAGCCCATAACAGGACTGGTGGACCTGCCTGCCCATGTAGAGAATGGAATATTGAAACAAAAATATTATGGAACCAGGGAGGCTACAGGGGGCAGGTACAGGCAGAGATTTCTAAAGATGCCAAGGCCGTAGATAATGACCAAAGGATATACCTTATGTCCAGAATGTCAAAAGGAGGAGGATGGACAGAAAATAGCCATACCTGAACTGTTCAGAAGGTCCTTCTTGTCCCCTGTCAGATAGTCATCAATCTCTTGGTAGACAGCTTCATAAGGAAAATCGCCATACCTGGACAAAGCTGGGACAAATGGCCGTAGATCAGAAATTTGGCCTGAGACCATTGTCTGACATATACTTGCCTTAGGGGCCCTCCTCAATATACTTTCTGTTCACACTCAGGCCACTCCACCTCTCTAATATCCATGGTAGCTCTGCCCAATCTCATGTTGGATGACCTTGGTTGGAATCTCATACCTAACACAAGCTGTGCTCACAGCTCAGCCTCTTTGGGGTCAATGAGAGTTGGAGCAACTTGGGGCTTGGAAACCAGAGCAAAACATGTGACTCACATCCAGTGCTGAAGTATTTTATTTGACTTTTTCCAAAATCCCTATCCCCATCATTTCCACCCTTCATTCACCCACACCCTTGCCCATGTGATTCAGTGCCCCAGAGGTTGCCCACCTTGTTGCTGGATTCTCCCTCTGTGTATCTGAATCCCTAGGAGGATGAGGACCAGGGAGAGAAGGGCCCCTAAAATGAGGCAGACGATCCCAAGCAGAGAGAATGTGCCAGAGTTCAATGGGGTGGAAACTCTCTTAGTGATTGGTCCTTTGGAGAAGAAGAATCATAAATCTCTGAATCCTGGAAGTTGTCAAAAGCTCCAGGATATTTCACTGAGGTGAGGATGGAGAGGTGAGGAAAAACTGAGGCTCACCTTCCACCTGAAGATCTCCCAACTGGGGAATCATCCCCTCCCCTAACTGCCCTGTACAGGGTCCTCAGATAGAGTCAAATGCCCAAGAAAGGAGAGTGAAGGAACCATCCATCTTTATGGGGACTGAGCTCTAGATCTCCAAAATGGAAATTGGCAAGACGGTGATATATTCTTGAAGAATATTTTGTGGACCCTCCCAGTCCCAAGTTCCACCTCGACCCCTAGCCCACAAGCTACTCAGCAAATTCTCAGAATTCTGGGACAGTAAGAATCCCATAAGGTCATGCATGGGCCTCAGAAGGTTTGTGCTGTCAAATGAACCTAGCCATGATAGGAGAGGTCTGAGGGAGTGGTAGAGCAGTGTACCTTTTGTGGTAGATGGCAATGTTGTCCTCCCAACTGAAAAAAATAGGAGAAAAAAATATCTGAAAAATGAGCAGAGATCAGGTTGGGCATGGCTTCTGGATTCTGCTTTGAACCCCTTATGATATGAACATCCTTCCATAATGTTCCATCCAAACAACTTAGGAAGGTTCCCAGATCTCCTAAATCCCCTTCATCCAGCTCAAGCTTAAGAGACATAGGCACCATATTGACTGGAGTCAGAGGATCTGTGCTAAAGTCAAACACCAAATCCGGTTGCTAAAACTGAAAATTTATGGAAGGACCACATATTCTCTAAGAAAGTTCTATAGGTCACCCCACTATCCCCACCCCAACCTCTAGCTCACAAGTTTCTCAGCAGATTCTCTAACCCAACAAAGTTCATTCTCTAAGACATGAAAGATTTCTTTGGGAATGCTTGTCTCCTTTAACCTTCCTCCTTGTCCATAGAAATCTCAGGTTCAGTGTGTCCAAAATAGCGCTCATTATCTCCTGTTATTTCTCCTCCTCACGCCTTATCCACCTTCCAATCGTCCAGGTTACTATTGAAGACACTAACACCCTCCCAGTCACTCAGATATACAATCTTAGTGCTATCCTTAAACCTTCACTTTCACTTTGCCCATAGATCCAATTACTTGGAAAATCTTTTCGTTTCTATGTCCCCAAATTCTCTTCTCTCCACAATACAGCCACCACTCTAGTTCAGATCCCCAACTTCTCCAATACTATTGCACAGCTTTCTCATTGGCTCTCCCCATTCAAATCTATCCTTGAATCAGCAGGTAAAGTGGTCATTCCAGAACAGGGGAGGAGCAACTGAGACCTCAGGCTACACATGATCCTGTAGGTCATCAAATGCAACCCTTTGCCTAAATCCAAAATTCGGAGAACAAATCCTCTTACTGAAAGGATTTATCTTATTAAACTTGGACTCAGTCAAAAAAACACATCTAAGGACATGAAACGAAATATGTGGACTCAAGACCACAGGTTTGCCATTCCTGTTCTAGAGAATACTTTTGGCCTCATGATTTTTATTCTTCCTTAATCAATTTTCAGTCATGTGTGATTCTCTGTGACCCCAGTGGGTTTATTTGGCAGGTATGCTTGAGTGTTTTGTCGTTTCCTTCTCTACCTTATATTATACTTCACGAACTGAGGCAAACAGAAATAAGTTACTTGCCTAGGTTCACACAGTAGAAGGTGCCTGAGGCCAGATACACCTTCAGGAAGACGATTCTTCCTGACTCCAGTTCTGCACCACCTACCTGCCCACATCATGTTCAACAAAGTCTTATAGTTCCCTGTGACTTCCAGGATGCAGTAGAATTCCCCTGTGCTTCCCATTTCTTCTCAACTTGGTCTCATGATACCTTTCCCCAATTCTTATATACCACTCCTCTTCACTCATTCTACTGATCAGCTATCGAGGCCTGTTCCCTGTTCCACACTTATGATACTCCATCTCTGTACCTGAATGGTAGCTTTCTGGCTCTCCTTATATGTAATACTCACTCTTCTTACCTCCACTTCTTGAAATGGTGAGCTTACTTCAAGATCCAACTCAAATACATTTCTTCTAAAGGAAGATTTCTGGAGACATGCCAGATGCTTGAGTTTTCCTTTCCAGCTTATCTTCCTTCTACTCTGCATGTGTCTTCTATGTATCTAGTTATTTACCTGTTGTCTAGGTCATCATATAGTAAAGCTGCCTGAAAGCAAGGAATGTTTTTGCCCGTCTTTTTATTGCCAGGGCTTAACATTGTGTCTAGTACATTGTAAGCACTTATGAGTAAATTGGATTGATTGGTTGTGAGCCACTCTGAGGTAGTCTAGAGCTGAAGGGGAGGGTGGCTGAATATTGTACCTTATTTGATAGCAAAGAGGTACCACGTGGTACAATGGGTAGAGCCCAGGGCCTAGAAGATGAGGAAGACCTGAGGTCAAACACCGCCTCCTATCCTACCTGTGTGATCCTGGGCAAGTCACTTTAACCTTATTGGCTTCAGTGGCTCATCTCTAAAAGGAGAACGCACTGGAGAAGGAAATGGCAAACTGCACCAGTATCTTTCCCAAGAAAGTCCCATGAGTTATTCTTCATGGAGTCATAAAGAGACATGAATTAATAACCTGATCACAAGATCATCCTGTCCTTTTGACTGGAAGGAAAGAAACAACAACTGGAGTTGGAGTAGAGAACACACTGGGCTGTGGGCTCTGATTTCTGCTGAGTTGTCTCATGTAAAGATCTGCCCAAGTTACACTATCCAAAGAGCTCAGAAAGGTTCCCAAATTCCTCCATGCCTTCCCCCCAGCACATGCTTAGGGAGAGAGCTGGAGGGCAGAAAAAGGATTGTAAGTTTGGGAGTCAAAGGACCTACGTTCAAAAATTTCCCAGGAAGTTATACTTGTTAGCCTCTGGGACCTTAAGGCAGTAACATGACCCCACTGGACATCTATTTCCTCCCCTGCAAAGCAAAGAGATGAGAGTGATGACCATTCATTTTACTTTTACTTTCAGTTCTAAATTCTATGACCCTGGGATCAAAGTACAGCCTTTCCTGGTACCAGAGGACAGATCTGTGGGAACTCCAATTAGATGCACATTCTAGCACATGTGGTCCAGCTCAGTATCTGTCCTCAGAGCTCACAGACCCATCTAATGTCCTTCACACTCACCTGAGCACATGACACCAGCATCCTCCTCATGCTTACAGTCATTCTGCCCCCAGGGACTTGCAGGGCAATCCCACAGAGAGGACTCCATCCCTCTGCACTGCACATCATCCAACCAGATGGTCCCATTTCCTGGGCCAAATGCAGGCCATTCCAGGTCAGCCAGAGCAGGGCCACAGCCCAGCTGCTGACAAACCACATTAGCGTCTTCTAGGTCCCATGAGTCATCACATACTGTCCCCCAGGAGCCTCTGTGCCAGATCTCCACTCGACCAGAGCATCGGGTCTCTCCTCCCCTGAGTCGGAGTTTGTCTTTGTCTGGAAAGGAAGCAGAATTGACTGGTAAACTCTCAGCTAGTAAATGAGCAACCTCAGAGAGCCCCAGATATAGAGAGAGATGAAATGAGATACCTGTGCAGGGACCAGATGTTGGGCAGTCAGTTACCTTCATTCCTGCAGGGAGAAGACATTGGGAAAGTTCGGGTTAATAATAATCCTAAGATATCATTTGGGCACTAGATCTTGCTATTTCAGGGAAGTTTACCCAAAGATGCCTTAATTTACTCCTGAAACACAGAATAGCAATATCTTCACCTGTGTGACATTCAGTGATCAGTTGAATTCATACTATAAGCTATCGACTGAGTAAAAATACATGTGTAAATATAAAATACTAAGTGCCTGTCTTTAAGGAGTTCAGAGTGTGATTAGAGAGGAGGGACCTGAACATAAAGTGGAGACTATGTAAAGAAATAGATCAAAGTAGTCCAGGGAGAGAGTGAAGAAATCTGAGACAAAGGAAGGCTGCCTGCTAGATAAGACAGTGCTGGAGAAAAGATGAAGAGAGTGAATAGCCATGGGGATGAATAGTGATGTCCTTCTTTTTGTAATAGGATGAAAAGAAGAAAAATGGGTCATGTTGCAAAGAAATTTTGAAGACTATGGGATGGGAGCGAAAGGAATTCCAGTCAGATTTCATCATACTGCTCAGAGATATTGACTCATAGGCTGCTCGGGTGTTTGCTCTAAATATGCAGTTAAGGGTTTGAGGAGAGCAAAAGTCCAAGTGAACGTGTCAATAACTATTTTTTAAAAAGCTAGTATTTCCGGGAAAAATCATAAAATAAACCAACCCGTAATACAAAACACATTGATCTGCTACATTCTGCAATCCAATTCCATACTTCTTTCTCTGAATGTGGAAGGCATTTTGCCTTAAGAGACCAATGGGAATTTTTTAAGTCTTTGCATTGCAATGAAGATTTATGATTTCTCCTATTCATGGAGAGTGGCGGGCAAGACCAGAGGAGCAGGAGATAAGCCAGGCCGAGCCGGTGAGAGCCGCTGAGTGCCATATATCACCGCAGCAGCCCTTGAAATCTTCAGCCTGAAGACGGACTTCGGTGGGTCACTACTTGAACTTCCAGGAACTGGGATGGCAGAGTGATCAGTAAGTGCTCTCTCCTCCCCCCTGATGACCGTGAGGGAACCATAAAATTCTTCCCCAGATTAATCCTGGATCAGCGGGAACAGCAGAAGGGGGCGGGTGGTCTCATAACACCAGAGGCTGGAAAAGTGGCAAAGGGGGATTCTTCCTACTGTGGTGGAGGCGATCTGGAGGGACAGACGACCCAGGGCAGAGAAAATTCGCACTGAGACCCAGGCAAGCCTCAGAGCCAGGAGACGAGCCCCAGGAGGGGCGGGAACATGCGTTAGCTTCTAGGCGTGCCCCAGCCCTCCAGGGGAAAAGGGAAGACAATAGGGAAGCTGGGATTACCATCCCCTGACCTTGCCTTTGCCTCAAGTCAGCTGAGGAGATAGCCTGAGACCAGACCACCCCTCCCACACACCTAACAAGATAACCCCAGGGTTGATCGGGAAACAAAAAACAAAAGCCTGCTTTTAGCCTAGACACACATCAGCTCAACTTAAAGATCTGTACCTTCTGACTGAAAGAACCAAAAGCTACAACACTCAGCCAACATCATGAATTGGAAAAAGCAGACGAAAAGTGAAAAAACCATAGAATCTTTCTATGGGGATAAGGACCAAAACACAAACACCAAAGAGGTCAGAGCTGAGACTGTACTTCCATCTGAAACCTCAGATGGGACTATGAATTTCTCGCAAACACAACTAGATTACCTGGAACGTCTGAAGAAGGATATAAAAGAAAAACTGGCCAATGATTTTAAAACCATAAAAAAAGAATTCACTGATGAGAACATCAATCTGAAAAAGAAAATTGAAGAAATGGAAAAGGAAGTTCAAAAATTAACTGGAGAGAATAATTCCCTAAAAGGAAGAGTTAATCAAACGGAAAAGGAAACTCAAAACCTAATAGGGAAAATTGATCAGATGGAAAAGGAAACCCAAAACCTAACTGGGAAAATTGGTCGATTGGAAAAAGAAGTACAAAAATTAAATGGAGAAAATAGCTCCTTTAAGGGAAAAATTGGTCAGATGGAAAAGGAGATGGAAAAGCTAACTGAAGAAAACAATATGATGAAGATTAGAATTGGGCAAGTAGAAACTAATGACTCAATGAGGCAACAAGAATCAGTCAAACAAAATCTAAAGAATGAAAAGATAGAAGAATATGTAAAATATTTAATTGGAAAAACAACTGACCTGGAAAATAGATCCAGGAGAGAAAATCTAAGAATTATTGGCCTGCCAGAAACCCATGATGAAGAAAAGAGTCTGGACAATATCTTCCAGGAAATCATCAAGGAAAACTGTCCAGAAGTACTAGACTCAGAGGGCAAAATAGTCATCGAAAGAATCCACCGTTCCCCACCGGAAAGGGATCCAAAACTCAAAACCCCAAGAAATATAGTTGCCAAATTCCAGCCCTATCAAGTGAAGGAGAAAATACTACAAGCAGCCAGAAAGAAACAATTCAAATATCAAGGACACACAGTCAGGATCACACAGGACCTTGCAGCTTCTACATTAAAAGATCGAAAGAATTGGAACCCAATATTCCGTAAGGCAAAGGAGTTGGGACTTCAACCAAGGATCAACTACCCAGCAAAGTTCAGCATAACATTTCAGGCAAGGAGAAAGTCATTCAACGAAATAAGGGATTTCCAGAGCTTCCTGACCAAAACACCAGAACTCAATAGACAATTTGATCTTCAAATGCAGGTCTCCAGAGAATCATAAAAAGGTAAACAGAGGGGAAAAAACAAAAACAAAAACTTGCTACTCAATTAGGGCAAACTGTTTACCTCCCTATAAGGGAAGATGATACCTGTTAATCTTGAGAACTGTGCAGCTATTATGATAAAAGGGATATATGTAGAGGGAACGGGCATAAAGTAAATGATGTCATGTCAAAAATATGATTTAAGTATGAGAATGGAATGTAATAGGAGGTGTGGAAAGGGGGAAGCAGAAAATGGCAAATTACATCACAGGAAGAAGTACAAAACTATAGTAGAGGGAAGGAGGGGAGGGAGATGAGCATTGTTTGAGAGGTACTCTCATCTGATTTGTTCAAAGGAGGGAACAATAATCTTAAGTAGATAAGCCTAACTAGCTCTATAGGTAGTAGGAGGGGAAGGGGGAAGAAAGGGGAGGGTGGCTAAAAGGGAGGAAAGAAGCAATAAGAGTAAAGGGAACTAAAAGGGAGGGGGGTCAAAAGAAGGAGGGGAAGGCTGCAGGAGGAGGGGGAGAAAAGTGAATACTATTGAGGAGGGGAAGGGAGACGGGAGAGCTAAAAGCACAAATGGTGGGAAAGAGGTTGGAGGGAAATACACAGATTGTAATCATAACTGTGAATGTGAATGGAATGAACTCTCCCATAAAACGGAGACGGATAGCAGAATGGATTAAAAGCCATAATCCAACAATATGCTGCTTACAAGAAACACATTTGAAATGGGGGGATACACATAGGATAAAGGTCAAAGGATGGAGCAGAATATATTGTGCTTCAGCTCATGTAAGAAAGGCAGGAGTAGCAATCCTAATCTCAGACAAAGCAAAAGCAGAAATAGATCTAATCAAAAGGGATAAGGATGGAAACTATATCCTGCTAAAAGGCACCATAGACAATGAAGCAATATCACTACTAAACATGTATGCTCCAAGTGGTATAGCATCCAGATTCTTAGAGGAGAGGCTGGGGGAGTTGAAGGAAGAAATTGATAGCAAAACTATACTAGTGGGGGACCTCAACCTCCCCCTCTCTGAACTCGATAAATCCAACCTCAAAATAAACAAGAAAGAGGTTAAGGAGGTAAATAAAACTCTGGATAAGGTAGATATGATAGATCTTTGGAGAAAATTAAATGGGAATAGAAAGGAATATACTTTTTTCTCAGCGGTACATGGAACATTTACAAAAATTGACCATGTACTAGGACATAAAAATCTCACAATCCAGTGCAGAAAGGTAGAGATAATCAATGCATCCTTTTCAGATCATAATGCATTAAAAATTACATGTAATAAAAGGCCATGGAAAGAGAAACCAAAAATCAATTGGAAACTAAATAATCTAATTCTAAAGAAGGGTTGGGTTAAAGAAGAAATCATAGAAACAATCAACAATTTCATTCAAGAGAATGACAATAGTGAGACAACATACCAAAACTTATGGGATACTGCAAAAGCAGTTATTAGGGGAAGTTTTATATCTTTGAATGCTTACATAAATAAAATAGAGAAAGAGGAGATCAATGACTTAGGCTTGCAGTTGAAAAAGCTAGAAAAAGAACAAATTGAAAATCCCCAAGTAAATACCAAATTAGAAATACTGAAAACCAAAGGAGAGATTAATAAAATTGAAATAAAGAAAACTATTGAATTAATAAATAAAACCAATAGTTGGTTTTATGAAAAAACTAATAAAATTGATAAACCTTTGGTCAATCTGATTAAAAAAAAGAAAGAAGAAAACCAAATTACTAATATTAAAAATGAAAGGGGTGAACTCACCTCCAATGAGGAGGAAATTAAAACAATAATTAGAAACTACTTTGCCCAACTTTATGCCCACAAATTCGATAATCTAAATGAGATGGATGAATATTTTAAAAAATACAAATTGCCCAGATTAACAGAAGAGGAAGTTGAATACTTAAACAATCCCATCTCAGAAAAAGAAATTGAACAAGCCATCAATGAACTCCCTAGGAAAAAATCTCCAGGGCCAGATGGATTCACAAGTGAATTCTATCAAACACTTAAAGAACAGTTAATTCCAATACTACATACACTATTCTTGAAAATTGGGGAAGAAGGAGTCCTCCCAAATTCTTTCTATGATACAAATATGGTTTTGATACCCAAACCAGGAAGAGACAAAACAGAGAAAGAAAATTATAGACCAATTTCCCTAATGAATATAGATGCAAAAAATTTTAAATAAGATTTCTCCTATTCATTTTAATTCTTCTCTGCAATATGACTAACGTGAAAATATATTTAATAGGAACTTAGGGGGAGAACCTATGTAAAATTGTATTCCATCTCAGGGAGGGAGGTGGGAGGGAGCGGGGAAAGATGGGAAGAGGAAAAAAAATTCAAGTTGTATGTTAGCAAATTGTAGAACACTTATAACAAATAAAATAATAAAAAACACTATGTGCCAATCACTGCACTAAGCCCTGGTGATACAAAGAACAACAAAGAAGCAGTCTCTGCCTTCAAGAAGCTGAAAGTCTAATTGGAGGAGCCAATGTGAAAACAGCTTTGGGCAAAAATGATGAATACAAAAGAAATTGGGGATAATTAATTAATAAAGGGACAGCACTAACATTAATGGGGGTTAATAAGAGGCTTTTGTGTGAAAGGGAGGTGTGTAACCGGGACCTCAATGAAGCAGCTAGGTGATGCAATGGATATAGTGCTGTGTCTGGAATCAGGAAAGTCATCTTCCTGAGTTCAAATCTCACCTCAGAAACTTACAGGCTGTGTGACCCTGGGCAAGTGACCTAACCCTGTTTCTCACTTTTCCTTGTTGGAGAAGGAAATGACAAAAACACTTAGACAAGAAAACTCTGAATGGGGTCAGGAGTAATTGGTTATCTCTCAAATGACTGAATAACAGTAACAACAAATGCAGCCAGGGAAAGCAAGAGGATGAAGAAGGAGAGAATTACAGATGTGGGGAGGATCAGTGAAAGTGCACAGTCAGGAGATAGAGTGCCTGTTACGAAAAACAGCAGAGATTAATGTCACTGAAGTGAATGGTACATAGAGGGAAGGAAAGTGTTATGAGAATAGAAAGAGAGGAGTGGTTGAGGAGAGGAAGGGCTTAAAATGAGAGTATGTGATGAGGGATCCTAGAGGGAACAAAGAGTCCCTAAAGATATTGTTTGGGAACAGCACGATTTTGTGGTCAGATTTGTTCTTTAGGAAGGTGAATGTAACAGTTGAGTGGGGGATGGAATGCAAGGAAGAGAGACAGAGTGATCAACTAGAAGGCTCTTCCAAACACCCAGAATGGAACTAGACCAGTGTGGCAGTGGAGTTGGAAAGAAAAAGGGGGCGTGCATGAGAGATGGTACAAAAAAGAGCATCCACTGGACTTGCAGCATTGCATGTTGGCTAGTGAATCAATTTGGGAGGCATAAAAGGATTCACTTGCTCCACTGAAGGTACAGTTAAGCTTAGCTCACATACTGTGATGAATTCAGTTAGCATGATTTCATGATTTTCTCCAGTTTCATTCAGATTTCTCTGAGCAGGAGCAAAGGCAATTAATGGTGGAAATAAACAAAGAATGAGGATTGGAAAGTCAAGTTTGGACATAGTAAAAGGGGCAAGAAACTCAAGACAAAAGGATGGAAAGAGAAATGATCCAGTTCACCAAAGAATCAAGGAGGAGAGTTTAGCCAGTGCAAGAATCTTGATCTCCGAAAAAGCTGACAAATGAAGGTCATGCTGAGGATGAAGAATAGTGTTAGGGGATTGAAAGGCAAAAGGAGAGGTGTATTGACCATTAATTATGACCAGATAAAGGGATTTCAGAGTTAAAAAACAGATAAGTAAAACTCTTATAGGTGATACCATGATCAAGAGTATGACCATGTTTTTGTGTCTCTGAGTTGGATAGAGACCTTTGCAAGTGAATCTAGTGAAGAACTGAGACGTTAGGTTGTTTGAGGGAAGATTTAATCTACTATTAGGATAGGAAATGTGGTGAAAAGGCTGACTCAGAACTTGTTTACATTAAGGTACTGATATGTGATAATAAAAAAAAATTGAAGCCTTTGTCCTATTACTGCTACCAACCAAGGTCACTTCCACTTCTTACTTGGATGGATTAAATTAAATTGGGGTTTATATCTTGTCCACAGATTGAATCCACTTGGACTAAAAAAAAAATCTCATTAAGAAGGAGTCAAATGGAAGAGACAGATATAGTTACCTTCACATGTGATAATGGCTTCCTCTCCCTGTTGGCAAGAATTGTGGTCCCAGGATTGAGAAGGACAATGCCAGAGGAAAGATTCTTGGCCCTGGCAGGTGATTTTGTCGATCCACCTGGCCTTCAAATTTCTTGGGGGTCTAGACAGTGTTTCAATATGTCCCTCAGCGCCACAACTCAGGTGTCTGCAAATCACTGACACAGTATTGTCGTCCATGGAGTTGGAACAAACACTACCCCATGTTCCATTGTAGAAAACTTCTAGCCAACCAGAGCACTCACGGTCCTCACTCACCAATCTCAGGTCCAGGAATTCTGTAAATGAAAAGGAAAGTATGGCACAATCAGAGGGGACATCTGATACAATATTCTCTGGGTCTTTTCCCTCTGGTAATTGTATTAGGTTCTCTGGCTCTGCTGGGAAGTCTCCACTGGAAAGACACAGATGCCAGCCTTTCTTGTTGCACTTTTACTTGCTCTGTATTTCTGATCATTTCTCTCTCTTTTGCTTCCACCTCTAATAAAGACAGGAATGTTTTTATTGTGATTTCACTACTGAGTTTCACAGTTTCAAAATCAATGTGAATTTTTTAAGCACCAACATAAAGCAAATGAGCAGACGCATATTGTATATGTACTCAGTGAATAGCACTCTACTAGGAATATAGGTATAAGGAGAACACATATGCATATACACATACATGCACATATATGTATATATTTGTGTACATACATGCATATGTATATACATGTAAATTTATATACACATACAGACACACATAAAGCAGTAATACACACACACACAAATAAAGGAGCAGACCCACCTATACGATTGTACTAGCTGAAAATTTCACCCTTCAGATAAGAGGCCTGGCAATGAAACTAAACTCTAAGGATAGCTGTGGTTGGGTCAGGAAATCTTCCTTCCTGTATGAATCAGCTCCTTCTCCATCTCTAAACCCCACCTCCTCTGTGTTCCCATAAGTCCCAAACTGTTACTGGGGTGTGTGTAAACCAGACCTGAGCAGAGAACACTTGCATCCTCTTTGTGTCTGCAGTCATGCATTCCCCAATGGAGAGAAGGGCATTCCCCCAGGTGGGATTCATTTCCAGAACAGCTAAGCTCATCTAGCCAGATGGGCCCTGAGCCTTGTCCAAAGTGAGCAGAGATCATGGCTTCAAGGGCCACTCCACAGCCCAGCTGCCTGCACACCACCTGGGCATCTCTCAGGTCCCAAGAATCATCACAGATGGTTCCCCAGGTCCCATTGTAAAAGACTTCAACTCTACCAGAGCAAGGCCCTCTTCCATTCAACAGACGAAGCTGTCCATTTTCTACAGGGAGAAATTCAAATTGATTGTTCATTTTTCCAAAGAAAGAGTAGGGTTTCCTCAGATTCCACAAATTTCTTTCTTACCTGAAAAAAGGACAGGTGTCTTTTCCTGGTCAGACTCTGAGTTATTGAATGGGAGGGACTGTGTCTGGTTTCCTGCAAAAAGCAAACACACTTCAAATCTAGGGCTGGAAGTTTAAACTGGGAAAGGAAAAGTAAAGTAAATATGTGCCTTGAGGAAACAGACTGGATGAGAGGAGTCAGCACATTGGTGAGAAGACAGGTTGTGAGGGAGGGACAAAGGGATTTCTCAGTCGAAGAAGGCAGGTTTTGGCTCTACCTAGCCAAACAAGATTGTTCTCATTGACAGTTGTATTGCTCTACTCCAAAGTTCCAATCACACCCTCCATATGCAGAGTGCCTTTCCATAAGGAAAAGCTCTTGAGAGAAAGATTGTAGCACTTGTACCTGATCAAACTTCCTCTGAAGTTGCTCCCCCTCTGTTAGGTCTTTGAATTGTATAGGGTAGCTTCCTCCTACCACGTTTCTGCCACTAGACCATGTCTAAACACTAAATGAGGAGATTTTGACTTGGTCGACCTGAATTTGTTTTAAAATATATTGATAAACAAGGCTTAGGATGGGGGCAATTGAGCAAGGTAGAAAGGGAGAAAATAGGAAAATAATTTTTAAATGAATGTTAAAATTCTCTTTACATGAAATTATGAAAAAGAAAATATAGTATTTCAGAAAATGTATTTCTAACTATATTTCAATATATCTGGTCTCTTCTTTGTGTAAGGACAGCCACACATTCAGCAAAAGCCTGTGTGCAGAGAGACCTGTGTGTGGAGAGGCCTCATGTGTACAAAGACTGTCCCTGTCACATGTGGGATGGGGGTGTCATTGTGTGACTCAGAAGGAGGAAGAACAGACATCTCTAGCCCTTCTCTTCTTCTCTTGTAATTCTGTCTTTTCAGTCATGTTCATCTCTTCCTGACCCCATTTGGAGCTTTCTTGGCAAAGATCCTGGAGACGTTTGCCATTTCTTTCTCCAGATCATTTTACAAGACGAGAAAACTGAAGTAAAAAGGGTTAAATGACTTAGCAAAGGATATGCAGCTAGTCTGAGGCATAATTGGAACTCAGATTTTCTGATTCCTGGCCCTATACTCTATCCACTGACCAACCTAGCTGCCACTCTTCCTAGATTCTACCATCCTGCTTCTCCAAGGGAGACTTTAATTGCCACCTGGAGGGGAAGCAAGAAGTTGGGGACAAACCCCATTCTATTCTCGTCAGAGAGAAGGAGTATCAGACTAGAATTATTTTAATCTACTCCTTTAAATATTGTTATTCTATGGGTCATTATCAGGTTCAACTGAAATTCTGATTTTTCTGACATTCATTGAGGGGGAGATCAGTTAAAAACAATATTCTCAGAAGCAATTGCAAGATTACACCAGAGAATGTCATGGAGCAAAGAAAGTCCAGAATCACTGCTCTGGAGGGACAAGCATCTCTCTTGGACTCGCTAGATAGGAATTCCTTCTTTGCCCTGCTCAAAATAGAAAATGTCGAGGTTTTCCAATAGTAAGCACTTAATAAGTGTTAATAGGTTGATTTTCCTAAGCAAATGAGGAAAAAGAAAGCATAAAAGGAGAAGCTCTCCATTTTTACATACCACTAGAAATGACGTCCCAAGAGAATGCTAAAGTAGCACAACTGAACACTTTCTAAATTTCTCATCTGCTCTGGATGCCTTTCTTGCTGAAGGGATAAGAATAGCACATAGTAGTGGAACTGACTGAACGATGTGAACTCCAACTTGTAATTCAATAATGGAGCTACCCAGATTTTCTTTCTATTGACTTATGCATCTAGTTCAGTTTCTATATTGTAACAAAATTTTCCTCAGTGGTGGGAATTGGGAGAAACCATTATTGCATCTTTTCAAACTCATCTTCCATGAGTGGGACCTGCACACCTCTACTTGATGCTTAAGTGAAGATCTATGTTATACTGACTAGGAACCCAGTCAGATCCAAAGATTGATGCAGGGAGTTTTCTCACAAACAACCCACATATTTGATCTAAAAATTGGCCCAGTAATAAATACTATTCAGTATTTATTCTTTCCATTTTTTTCTTTATTGAAGGCAGACAGTTTGGAGGCAGTAGGACAACTCTTTTTCTGATTTCAGGAAATTGCACCTATTTGTTCTTCCCTTCCCAACTGGGAAAGCCCCTAACTTTCATATAATTACAAATCAGATGCACAGATTTTGTTTCTAAATGTACGTAAATGTAATAATTATTTGTTTTAATTATTGTCTTTTTTGATGAATTGTTCTTAATGCATCAAAATCTGTCTCCCCTGTATTTTTATTGCAACCTGAGGAAGATCACTGGTCCTGATTTCTTTAGCAATTGGCATGTATTGCTTAATAAATTGATAAACTTGGAAGCTAGAACCTTTGCTACCCCAGTCATTTCATCATTCATACATTTCACTATCACTTCCCTCAAGTTTTCTCCCCAGCCTCTTGCTGACCTGTACTGAACTAATGGATAACTTCTTTATGTGAGCCCTAACTTTACGTTTTACTCTGGACCCTGATCTATTTGTAGCTCTGATGAGAATATTTTAGCCTAATTCACTCCTAGCATCTCTAACAAATATGCTAAGAAGATAAAATTGTGTAATCATTGACTCAAGGATCTATTTGCATAAGAACTTCATCAGTAATGGAAATTGATTTCATGAGATGAAGTTAGTGAGAAGTAGAGAGAAGAGAAATCCTAGTCTTCTGACTCAGTATCTCTTTCTTTCACACCAGGATTTCTCTTTTCTGCAACTTTTACCAGCTCTGACCCTCATGACATCAATTTCCACCAATGAGAAGATCTTTTGCAAATGACCCTTTGAGACAAGGATGCCAATTTTCAAAGAACAGAGTCCTGGAATTTTATTCTTAGAGGACTATGACTGCCTAATATTGAATTATATTTCAACATTTTTGATCTTCTTTAATCTACTCTGTCATTGTTGAGTGATCTTATCATCTTGCTCTGGGTAAACAACCATCATGTGAATTTAAACATTTCCTAGTCCTTCCTATCTAAGTTTGATTATTTTTAGCACTTCCTACCAATGCCCAGAGCTGCTATATCCATTTTCGCTATTGGTACTGCATATCAATGTAAGCCTCATTTGCTTTAAAGTACTTGATGGATCACAATACATCTTCCCTACCTGAGAATTCCCAAAGAAAATTCATAAATGAATAATCACATATATGAAGTAAATATGTACAAATATCATACAGGATTCCCAACAATATGGTTAGAATTCTTTACATTTACTACAAGAAAAAGATGCCATGATACTCCTCCGAATACTGAAAAAGATCACCAGATTGCTGATGTGTGTAGACATTTCTACTTTTTCCTTCCTGCACATATGAATGCTTTCACTGGTCCATTACCTAGAAATATGATTGGAGTACAAATTATACATTTCCTTTCACTAACCTGAGCAGACCACAGAGGCAACTTTTCCTTTGGAACATGGAGAAGTCCCCAGAACAGTAACAGAGCAATCCCATAAATGAGACTCAATTCCTGTGCAATAAAATGTGTCCCCTATGATCTGGTCACTTCCTTTGCCAAAATGTACATCTTCTGGAGGTTTCATGGCAACACCACAGTAGAGCTGATGGCAGAGAACGTTGGCATCTGCCAGGTCCCAGTGAGAGTCACAGAGAGTTCTCCAGGTCCCCAAAACTTGGATCTCCACTCTCCCTTCACAATTGGACCTTCCATCCATCAGACGAAAGTCAGTGTACCCTGGGGAGAAGAAGAGAGGGCTTTAGAAAAGTCAATGCAACTTTCTAATCTCAGTGTCAAGTACAATGTGGGAGCAGGATAAACGCATTGTGTAAGTTGTACTTGAACAAATGACTCCAACATCCATGCTGTGACTGCATTTTCCTTGTGGAAGTGCTACTGTGGGACACTGTGACAGAAGTGCTTCACTTCCATTACACTGGAATTCTTGATCCCAGATGAGTCCATTTCCTTTTCCAAAGTGCGCACTTTTCACTATTGAGACTGCAGTCCCACATTCTAACTCAGCACAGATGACTTTGGCAGTAGAAAGTGTGAAATTCCAATCACAGACTGTGCTCTGCTGTGTTCCAGAGTTGACTTCTACCCTCCCATTACAAGGTCCATCTCCTGCAACCAGCTTCACAAATCCTGGAAAGACAAGAAAGAACTCCAGTGAGTGGCCCTGAATGCCAAGAAATCTCTCAGAAAGAAAGGGACACATTTAATTATGTGACATTTTTGTCTCACATGTTCCCAAGTGAGAGGAAGCTGAAGAAGTTACCTTAACTGAGCACAGAACAATTAATCCCTTGGAAGTGTTTTGACTCTGATTAAACCTGAAATCAAACTGAATGTACTTAACTCCTGGTGCTCTTTGGGAGAGCATGTCTCACATATGTAAGGAAATGCAACCTTGCTGCTCTTTTCAGCAGGGGAGAGATATGTAGAAACAGCATGTATGGATGCCTTCCAGCCGAGGAGGAGAAATCGACCCATATGGTATCTCACAATTAGAGAAGTAACCCTCTCTTCTATGCCAAGAACATGGTTACTCTGAATGGAATTTATTTTAAATTTTCTCTGAATATGTTCCTTTTTTCTTCCTTTTATTCAGACAAAACACAATGAATTAGCTGTCTTTTGATATTATGAAATGGTTTGTGAAATGCCCAAGGTTGTGTCTATATTTCTGTACCCCATATTTCAAATACAGTTTTCATATTTTTCAATGGTTAATTTCCTACTACTTCTGAAATGTTTGAGAACTAGGACTCAGGTGCTAAGAAATAAGGATATTATAAAACATACACTCCTTTAATTATGAGGGCCAATTATCACAGGAAGAAATCAGGGAGGAAGAAGAGAAAAGAACTTTTCTGAAACACAACAGCAAGTACACTGAAGTTGAGTACTTTAATAAACTCATGTAGCTTTGTGAATTGTGGGGCTAGGCCATCCTAAATCTGTCAGAGAGACAGAGACAGTCAGAGAGAGACAAAGAGAGGGACAGAGACAGAGAAAGATAGATAAACAGAGACAAAGAGAGACAGGAAGAGGTAGAGACAGACATGAACATAGACAAAGAGAGAGACATAGAGGGAGGGAAAGGGAAGGAGAGGGAGAGGGAGAGGGAAAATGAGAAAAGAGATAAAAAGAGATAGAGCATGAGAGAAAAAAGAGGAAAACAGGTGACATTTCTGCTGGCTTGGGAAAGAAGTAATCACTTCTGCCATTGAATCTATTTTATGATTTGATAGACCTACTCTGTACAAACTATTCTCCTCAGTCTCTGAGTCTCAAACAAGCCTACAATATTTTGACACTTGACTCTAGCATCTATTACATTTGCTGAAGAGATTTTTGTGGATATGATTATGAGCAGAAACTTTGTGGCTTTGGTGGTGGACTATGGTAAGGAAAGAGTAGATATTGTTGGTGACCAGAAAATCATCTTTGCCACGTATCAGAAGAGCTTCCATTTTCTTTATAATCAGAAAATTATGTACTTAGAGCAGGACCCCCAAGATCCATCTCCCTGGGCTACACTGAGAATGTAATTGATACAAGTTAGTTGTATTAGGTCCCTTCACCCAGAGGATTAGTAGCAACATGGACATAGAAATAACTAGAGGAAATGATTGATAACAGTGAATGAAACACCAGCTCCAAAAGATCTCTTCCAGCTTCTGAAGTTAGTCTTATGACTGCTACTCACAACTGGCATTTTCCCTTATGCTAGACTTGTTTGCTTTAGAATGGAGAATTTATCTCCCTCTGTCTACCTTTGTCCTTGTTGACCTGAAAATATTTGCTTAAAAGACAAACAGGGAAACACACACACAAATACATCTATATACACTTATTTATTTACGTGTGTGTTCATTTGTGTATATATATAATATATAAATATATTCATATGTGTATATATATATATATTTCCATTTTTTATTCACTTAAATCTAGAAGTTACATGATGGAGTCAGAAGGAAACCTCTGACTGCCTGGTACAAGGGTGTTCAGGCCAAAATATGTTCTCTAACAATCCCAAGGTCTCTGTGTGCCTCAGATTTATGGTCACCTTATGTTTTAACTATACCACGAAAAAGCATTTTCCTTATTTGAATAGGTTGTAAAACAGTTGATACAGGACAACTGACAAAGTAGAGTGAGATGGAAATTAAGATCCCTGGTTGTCTTTTTCCTCTGTCTCTGCATATTAAGGCAAAAAACAATTCCACCACTCTGGTTGTAGGCATCATGTCATAAACAAGTCTTTGAAGTTACTGACACAGGAAAGGACATTTTTAGAGTAAACCAAAGGGTGTGTTGGTTCCTTCAGGCTTTGGACCTTATTACAAGACCCAAAATCATATTAAATATTATCATTCCTTAGTATAAAACTGTACAACTGAGATTTAGAGTCAAGTTCATTGTACAACAGCACACTCAGAAGGTAGAATCAAGTTTACGTAACAGGAATTTGCACACAGAATACCCTTTGAAAAACTCCTTCAGGCAGATATACAAAATGTGACAGATTTTATTCTGATAGAGCAAATCTAAGAAAAAGGGAGGATTAGACATTTTTTTCTATCTTAGGTCAGGAGAGTGGGACAGACAGAAAAATCTCCAGATATTAGTCTGGCCAGGAATTTCTACATCATGGAGAGCTCCTGAAAAGGGACGGGAGATATGCCCCAAATACTGTATTAAAGCAGATCAGAAAGGTGACCAAATCCCCTACATATTGTCTCCACAATACCTGCCTGGAGAAAGCTCAGGAAGACAGAACAGATATTTTAGTTGTGAGTCTCAGCACCTGTGTTCAAAAATTTCCCAGCAAATGATTCTTGTTAATCTGTGTGACCTTGTGGCAGTCAGATAACTTTACTGGGCTTCTATTTCCTCCTCTGTAAGATAAAGATGTTGGGATGATGATCATCCATTTTACTTTCAGTTCTAAATTCTATGACCCCAGGATCAGATTACAGCTCCCCTTGGTATCACAGGACATATTTGTGGAAGTTCTATTTACATGCAGACTCTAACCCCATGTTTTCCAGATCAATATCTATTCTCAGTGCTCCCACACCCCATTTTATGTCCTTCACACTCACCTGAGCATATGACAGCAGCATCCACCTCATGATTACAGAAATTCTGCCCCATGGATATTGTAGGGCAATCCAAAAAAGAAAACTCATTCCTTATGCATACTGCATGATTCATCCAGATGATCCCATTTGCTGGGCCAAATTCAGCCCCTCTAACAGCAGCCACAGCAGAGCCACAACCCAGCTGCTTACAAACCACATTGGCTGCTGTTTTATGCCATATGTAATTACATGCTGTTCCCCAGGTGCCATTGCGCCAGATCTCCACTCGTCCAGAGCATGGGTTCCCTCCTCCCCTGAGTTGGAGTTTGTCTTTGTCTGGAAAGGAGAAGAATCTCCTGTTAAACTCCCTGCTACTAAATGAACAACCTCGGAGAGCCCCAGGTACAGAGAGAGATGAACTGAGATGAGATACCTGTGCAGGGACCAGAGGTTGGGCAGTCAGTGTCCTTCTTTCCTGCCAAGAGAAGACATTGGGAAATCTGGGTTAATAATAATCCTACAATATCATTTGGGCCTTACATTTTGCTGTTTCATGGCAGGATACACAAAGATCCCTTAATTTAGTCCCAAAATACACAATAGTACCATCTTCATCTTTATGACATTCAATGCTTTGTTGAATTCATACTACAAGCTACCAAATAAGTCAAAATACACATATTAATACAAAGCATACAAGGCCTGCCTTTAGGGAGTGGAGAGTGTAATTAGAGAGGAGGGATGTGAACATAAACTGGAGACTCTGTAAGGAAAAGATCAAAATAGTCCGGGGAGAGAGAGTGAAGAACTCTGAGGCAAAGGGAGGCTGCCTGCTAGATGAGGCAGTGCTGACAAAAGATGAAGAGAGAGAGAGCAACCACAGTGATGAATAATGATGTCCTTCATTTTGTAATATAATGGAAAGAAGAAAAATATGTGATGTTGTCAAGAAATTTTGAAGACTATGTTATGGGAGGGAAATGAATTTCAGTAAGATCTCATCAAACTGCTTAGACAAGCAGGTTGCTTAGTTGTCTGCTCTACATGTGCAGTTGAGGGTTTAAGGAGAGCAAAAGTCAAAGGGAACAAGTCAATATTTTGACTGCATTTTCTTAAGCAACTGCTATATGCCAGGCACTGTACTAAGCCCTGTTCGCACAAAGAAAAGTCAAAAACATTTTCTGCCTTCCAGATGCTCAAAGACTAATTGGAGGAGCCAATGTGAGAAGAGATTTGTGCAAACATGATATATATAGGAGAAATTGGAAAAATCAATAGAGGAACTATGCATGTATTCACCCTTCGTTGCCGAAGAAAACCATGCCATCAGAGAAATAATGACATGACTTGCACTTGACTTTGTTTTGAGTGAGGAAGGACTGTGCAGGTCACCAGCCTCACTTCTCCTCCAGAGCCATCTGTATCCAGTGACCAGATATTCATCAGCACGACTGGAGATGACCCGGGATGAAGCAGTTGGGGTTGAGTGACTTACCCAAGGTCACACAGCTATCGAGTGTCGAGTGTCTGAGGAGAGATTTGAACTTAGATCCTCCTGACTCCAGCACTGGTGCTCTATCCACTGCACCACCTAGCTGTCCCCAATAGAGGGACAGCACTAGTATCAGAGGGGAGTAATAAGAGGTTTCTGTATGAAAGGTAGGACTCTAACTGGGACCTGTATGAAGCAACTGGAGATAGAGAGGATAGAGTGCTAGGTCATCTTCCTGCCTTCAAATCTCACCTCAAACACGAGCTGTGTGACCCTGAGCCACACACTGATCCCTGTTTGCCTCAGTGTCCTTATGTGTAAAATGAGCTGTAGAAATGGCAAAAATATTTTGAAAAAAAATCTCCAAATGGGATCAGGAGTAATTGCATATGAATGAAATGATTGAGAAACAACAGCAACAACAACAAATGAAACCAGAGAAGTCAAGAGGATGAGGAAGGAGAGAATTGCAGAGATTAGGAGAAACAGTGAAAATGGATAGTCAGGAGATAAGACTGTCTTGCACAAAGAATAGAAGAGACTGATGTCACTGAAATGAAGAATATAGAATGGGAAACAAAGTGTTATCACATCAAAAAGGGAGGAGAGGATTAGGTTAGGAAGGGCTTAAAATGAGAGGATGTGATATTGCATCGCAGACATAAAAGAAGTCCCTAAAGTTATTGTTTGGGAGTGGTGTGATGACACAGTCAGACTTGCTCTTTAGGAAGGTGAATGTAACAAGTGAATGGAGGATGGACTGGAAGGAAGAGAGACAGAATGACCAAACTGAAGGTTCTTCCAAGCACCCAGAGTGGGTCTGGACCAGTGTGGCAGCAGTGTCAGAAAGAAAAAGGCGTGTGGAGAGGAGATGTCACAAAAGGAGCATCAACAAGACTTTCAATATTGCCTGTTTCAGGGCAAAAGAGAGAGAGAAGAATTGAGGATGCCACTTAAGACAACGTGACTAGGAGGATGGCAGTGTCCTCCACAGTAACAAGAAAGCTAAAATGATGGGAAGGTTTAGGAAGAAATATATTCAGTTTTGGACCTATTAAGTTTAAAATGTCTGCAGAAGATCTAGGTCCAGGTGTCCAGTTGAAGATGTGAGAATGGAGCTGAGGACAGAACGAAGGGTTAGATAGGTAGATCTGAGAATCATCTACATGGATGCTGTGGATGCAGAACCCTGTGGAGCTAAAATCATTAGAGCTGATGAGATCATTAAGTGAGATAATATTGAGTGTGAAGAGAGCCCAGCACATACCCTTGGAGGAGCATCAAGGATTAATGGAGGTGATCTAAAGAGATTGAGAGGGAGATGTTGCACAGGTAGGAGGAGAACCAGGAAACAGCAGTGTCATGAAATCCTAGGGAGAAGATCAGGAGTGTCAACAACTGCAGAGAGATTGTAATGTATGAGAATTGAGAGAAGTCCATTAGCTTTGACAAGAAATCATTGACAATCTCCACCTATTGCAGATAGTCTTCACAAGGATTTCATTCACCAGAGGGAGGGAATATATACAATGGAAGCTAGTAGAAATGAGTGCATTAAGTGAGGATTTTTTTTAAGATTGGAGAAAAGGCTATGTTTTATGTGGTAGGTGAGTTGTGAGTAGCAAGAAATTGATTCAGCAAGAAGAAGGGTCTTATCTTTGGGTGAGACAGGGTGAAGGAAGAGATAGTAACAGAAAGTATCTGGGTGATACGATGTGTGAAGGGAAGAATAGGGAGAACTTGAGGGATGGATTCAATTTTTTCAGTGTAACATGACACAAAGATAAGAGAAAAGGGGAGACAAGATTGGATGAGGGATGAAAAAGTATGGAAAAGCCACTCTGGAGAGCAAGCTAGTGAATCAATGAGGGAGGCATAAAAGGTTTCACTTGCTGCAGTGAGGGCCCTGTTAAGATTAGGTAAAACACTGTGATAAATTCAGTTGTCATGATTTCATGATTTTCTCCAGCTTCATTCAGGTTTTTCTGAGCAGGAGCAAAGGCAATGGATAGTGGGAATAAACAAAGAATGAGGTTTGGGAGGCCAAGTTTGGACACAGTAAAAGCGGCAAGAGACTCAATAGAAGAGGATAGAAATAGAAATGACCCAGTTCACTAAAAAATCAAGGAGAATTTGACCAATGCAAGAATCATGACCCTGGGAAAAATTGAGGAATGGAGGTCATGCTGAAGATGAAGAATAGATCTAGGGGATTGCAAGACAGAAGGAGAGGTGTAATGGCCATCAACTATGATCAGATAAAGAAATGTCAGAGTTCACAAACATATAAATGCAACTTATACAAACATATAAGTGCAGATGATAGCAAGATTAAGAGTATGACCATCATTTTGTGTCTCTGCGTAGGACAGTGCCCTTTGGAAATAGTGAAGAACTGAGAGGTTAGATTGTTTGAGGGAAGATTTAATCTACTATTAGGACAGGAAATGTGGAGGAAAGACAGACTCAGAACTTGTTCACGTTAAGGTTTTGATAAGAGAAAACAAAAAATTTGAAGTCTTTGTCCTGTCACTGCTACCAACCTAGGTCTCTTCCACTGTTTCCTTGGATGGATTAAAATAAATTGGGATTTATATCTTGTCCACAGACTGAATACACTTGGACAAAATAAAAAATCCCATTAAGAAGGAGACAAACAGAAGACACAGAAATAGTTACCTTCACATGTGATAATGGCTTCATCTCCCTGCTGGCAAGATTTCTGGTCCCAAGATTGAGAAGGACAATGACAGAGGAAAGATTCTTGGCCTTTACAGGTGATTTTGTCAATCCACCTGGCCTTCAAACTTTTTGGGGATCTAGACAATGTTTCAATATGTCCCTCTGCACCACAACCCAGGTGTCTGCAAATCACTGATAAGGTATTGTCGTCCATGGAGTTGGAGCAAACACTACCCCATGTTCCGTTGTAGAAAATTTCTAGCCAGCCAGAGCACTTACGGTCTTCACTCACCAATCTGAGATCCAGGAATTCTGTAAATGGAAAGGAAAGTATGGCACAAACAGAGGGGACATTTGATACACTATTCTCTGGGTCTCTTCCCTCTGGAAATTGTATTAGTTTCTCTGGCTCTGCTGGAAAGTCTCCACTGGGAAGACTCAGATCTCAGACCTTCTTTTTGCAGTTTTACTTACTCTATATTTTTAATCATTTCTCTCTGTTTTACCTCCACCATTGAGAACGACAGGAATGCTTCCACTGTGATTTCACTAATAAGTTTCACAGTTTCAAAATCAATGTGAATGTCTGAACTGCCAAAGTAAAGCAAATTAGTAGACACATATTGTATATGTACTCTGTGAATAGCACTCTACTAGGAATATAGTTATTAGGAGTGCACATACACACACACATACACATATGTATTTGTTATACGTACATATATATTTATACATGTGTATAAGTATAAATATGTATACATATGTATATGTATATATATATACATACACACACATAAAGCAGTAATGCACACACACAAATAAAGGAGTAGACCCACCTATACAATTGTATTAGTTGAATAAAATCACCCTTCAGACAGGAGGCCTGGCCCTGATAATGAACTCTAGGCAGAGCTCTGCTTGGGTCCTCCCTCTCTGAATCAGTTCCTTTTCTCTCGGGTCTCCAAACCCCACCTCCTCAGTGCTCCCACAAGTCCCTCAGTGTTAGTGGGTGTGTATAAACCAGACCTGAGCAGAGAACTCCTGCATCATCTTTGTGTCTGCAGTCATGCTGACCCCAGTGGAGGGAAGGGCAATCCCCTAGATGGGATTCATTTCCAGAGCAGCTAAGCTCATCTAGCCAGATGGGCCCTGATCCTTGTCCAAAGTGAGCAGAGACCATGGCTTCGAGAGCCACTCCACAGCCCAGCTGCCTGCACACCACCTGGGCATCTCTCAGGTCCCAAGAATCATCACAGATGGTGCCCCAGGTTCCATTGTAATAGACTTCAACTCTTCCAGAGCAAGGCCCTCTTCCATTCAACAGACGAAGCTGTCCATTTTCTACAGGGAGAAAATCTCATTGTCCGTTTTCCCAAGGAAACAGAAGGGTTTCCCCATATTTGACATCTTCCTTTCTTACCTGAAAATAGGGCAGGTGTCTTTTCCTGGTCAGACTGTGAATTATTGAATGTGAGATCCTGTGTCTGGTTTCCTGCAAAAAGCAAACACAGCTTAAATCTAGGGCTAAAAGTTCTAAGCTGGGAGGCAATAAGTAAAGTAATTTGTGCCTTGAAGAAATACACCAGATGATAGGAGAGGGTCAGCAAATTGCTGACAAGACAGGTTGTGAAGGAGGGACAAAGGGATTTCTCAGTCTAAGAAGACATGTTTTGCCTCTACCAAGTCAAACAGAATTGTTCTCATTGACAGTTCAGTAGTTCCACTCCCAAAGCTCCAAACATAACCTCCATATACAGAGTGCCCTAAAAAGTATGTGACCTTCCATAAAGAAAACCTTCAAAGAGAAAGACTGTAGCACTTGTAGCTGATCATATTTCCTCAAACTTTCCTCCCCCTCTGCTAGGGCTAGTATCTATGATCTGTATTGGGTAGCTTCCTCCTACCATGTATCGGCCACTACACTACGTTGAAACACTACATCAGGAAATTTTTACTTGGAGTACATGAACTTGTTTTAAAATATATTGAAAACAAGATTTAGGGTGGGGGCAATTGAGGGAGGTAGAAAGAGAGAAAATATGAAAATAAATATTTTTAAATGAATGTTAAAATTGTCTTTACATGTAATCATGAAAAGTAAAATATATTTAGAAATTATATTCATAGCTATACTTCAATATGCTGGGTCTCTTATTTGTGTAAGAATGGCCCCACCTGTAACAAGATCCTGTGTGTGAAGAGGCCTCTGTGTGGTGCGACCTCATATGTACAAAGGCTGTCTCTCTCACATGTGGCATGGCGTGTCATTGTGTGGCTCAAAGGGAGAAAGAATAGACATCTCTAGCTCTCCTCTCCTCCTCTTGTACTTCATTTGTTTCAGTTGTGTTCAACTCTTGCTGACCCTATTTGGGGCTTTGTTGGCAAAGATACTGGAGGGGTTTGCCTTTTCCTTCTCCAGATCATTTTACAGAGGAGAAAACTGATGCAAACAGGGTTAAATAACTTAAACAAGGTTATGCAGTTTGTCTGGAGTCAAATTTGAACTCAGATCTTTCTGACTCCTGGTTTTGTGCTCTATTCACTGGCCAACCTAGCTACCACTCTACCTAGCTTCTACCATTCCCCTTCTCCAAGGGAGACTTTAATTCCCACCAGCAGGGGAAGCAAGAAGTTGGAGAAAAACCCCATTCTACTCTGCTCAGGCAGAAGGGATATCAGACTAGAATTATTTTAATCTGCTCCCTTAAATATTGTTAATCTGTGGGTCATTATCAGGTGCAATCGAAATTCTGATTTTCATGATATTAATTGGAGAGGGAGATCAGTTAAAAACAATATTCTCAGAAATAGCTGCAAGATTACACCAAAGAAGACTATTTAGCAAAGACAGTCCAGAATCTCTGCTCTAGAGGGACAAGTATCTCTCTTGGACTAGTTAGATAGGAATTCCAGCTTCCTCCTGCTAAAGAAAGAAAATGTGGAGGTTTTCAAATAGTAGTCACCTAATAAGTGCTAGTAGACTGATTTTCCTAAGGAACTGAGGAAAAACAAAACATAAAAGCAGAAACTCTCCACTTTTACACACCACTAGAAATGACATCTCAAGAGAATGCTAATGCAGGTAAACTAAAAGAGGCATTCTCTAACCCTAAACTATGTCTAAATTTCTCACCTGCTCTCTGGCACTTTCCTACTAAGGGCATAAAATAGCACGTGGTAGTGGAATTGAGTGAACCACTTGGTATTCAACTTGCGATTCAATTCTGGAGCTAACTAAATTCTTTTCCTATTCAGTTTTAGATCTAGTCCAATTATTTTCTTGTGACAAAATGTTCTTCAATGGTGAGAATTGGTAGAAAACATTTTTGCATCTTTTCAACCTCATCCTGCATGGCTGGGATCTGGACCACCTTTACTTCATGCTTACGTGACGACTTAGGTTATACTCACTAGGAACCCAGTCAGATCCAAAGACTGATGCAAGGAGTTTTATCACAAGCAACCCATTTATTGAATCTGAAAATTGGCCCAGTACTGTTCAATAGATATTGTTTCTAGGTTTTTTTTAATTGAATGAAGACACTTTGGGGGTAATAGGGCACATCTTTTTCGGATTTCTGGAAATTGCATCTATTTGTTTTTCCCTTCCCAACTTGGAAAACCCCTAATCTTTCCTGTAATTAGAAATTAGATTTTCTATTTAATTGTATTAATTATTTGTTTAAATTAATTGATCTTATTTGATTAATTGTTCTTAATGCGTAAAAATCTCTCTCCCCTATATTTTTAGTGCAACCTGAGAAAGATCACCGAATCTTCAATTGTTTTGCAATTGGCATGTATTGCTTAATAAGCTTTGGAGCTAGAACCTTTGTTACAACAGTCATTTCATCATTCATACACCTCACTATCACTTCCCTCAAGTTTTCTCCCCAGTCTCTGTTTGACCTGCACTGAACTAATTGATAACTTCTTTACCGTGAGTCCTGACTTCACATTTTACTCTGGACCCTGACCTATTTGTATATCTAATGAGAAGATTTTACCCTAATTCACTCCTAGTATCTCTAACAAATTTTCAAAGAAGATATAATTGTGTCATCTTTGGCTCAAGGATCTATATGCACAAGAATCTCTTCGTTAGTAGAAATTGATTTCATGAGATGAAGCTGGTGAGAATTAGAGAGAAGCGAGATCCTGGTTTTCTGGCTCAGCATCTCTTTCTTTCAAACCAGGATCTCTCTTTTCTGCAACATTCACCAACTCTGACCCTCATGAAATCAGTTTCCACCAATGAGAAGATCTTCTGCAAATGGCCCTTTGGAACAAGGGTGCCAGTTGTCAAGGACCAAAGTCCTGGAATTTTATTCTTAGATGACTGTGAAATAGTATGCCTAATATTGAATTGCATCACAATATCTTTGATTTTCATAGTTCTATCCTTGTTGCATGATCTTGCAATCTTGCTATGAGTGCACACTCAGTGTGAATTTAGACATTTCCTAGTCTTTTCTGTCTAAGTTCGTTTATTTCTAGTCCTTCCTACCAAAGTCCAGAGCTAATTTATCCCTTTTCACTATTGGTACTACACATTAACATACTCTACTTTTCTCTAACGTACTTCATGGATCACAATACATCTTCCCTACCTGGGAATTCCCAAAGAAAATTCATAAATGAATGATAACATATATAAAGTAAGTATGTACAAATATCATACATGATTCACAACAATATAGTTATGATTCTTCATATTTGCTATCAGAGAAAAGATGCCATGGCACTCCTCTGGATAATGAAAAGGGTCACCTTATTAGTGATATGTGTAGACATTTGCATCCTTTTCTTTCCTGCACGTATCAGTGCTTTCACTGATCCATCACCTAGAGATATGCTTGGAGTACAAATTATACATTTCCTTTCACTAACCTGAGCAGACCACAGAGGCAACTTTTCTTTTGGAACATGGAGAAGTCCCCAGAATGGTAACAGAACAATCCCATAAATGAGACTCAATTCCTGTGCAATAAAATGTATCTCCTATGATCTGGACACTTCCTTTGCCAAAATATGCATCTTCTGGAGGCTTCACGGCAACACCACAGTGGAGCTGATGGCAGAGAACGTTGGCATCTGCCAGGTCCCAGTGGGAGTCACAGAGAGTTCTCCAGGTCCCCAGAACTTGGATCTCCACTCTGCCTTCACAATTGGAGCTTCCATTCATCAGACGAAAGTCTGTGTACCCTGGGAGAAGAAGACAGGCTTTTAGAAAAGTCACTGCAACTTTCTAATCTAAGTGTCAAGTACAATGTGGGAGCAGGATAAATGTATTGTGTAAGTTTTACTTGAACAGATGACTCCAACATCCATGCTGTGACTGCATTTTCCTTGTGGAAGTGCTACTGTGGGACACTGTGACAGAAATGCTTCACTTCCATTACACTGGAATTCTTTATCCCAGATGAGTCCATTTCCTTTCCCAAAGTGTGCACTTTTCATGACAGAAACTGCAGTCCCACATTCTAACTCAGCACAGATGACTTTGGCAGTAGAAAGAGTGAAATTCCAGTCACAGACTGTGCTCTGTTGTGTTCCAGAACTGACTTCTACCCTCCCATTACAAGGCCCGTCTCCTGCAACCAGCTTCACAAATCCTGGAAAGACAAGAAAGAACACCAGTGAGTGGCCCTGAATGCCAAGATTTCTCTCATGAGGAAAGAGACACAATCAATTTTGTGAGATTTTTGTCTCACATGTTCCCAAGTGAGAAGAAACTGAAGAAGTTTCCTTAACTGAGCACAGAACAATTAATCCCTTGGAAGTGTCTGAAATGTTTAAGAATTAGGATGCAGGTGCTAAGAAATAAGGATATTTTATAACATGCACTCCTTTAACTCTGAGGGTTCATTATCAGAGTAAGAAATCAGGGAGGAAGAAGAGAAAAGAACTTTTTTGAAACACAACAGCAAGTACACTGAAGTTGAACAGTTTAATAAACTTAAGTAGATTTGTGAATTGTGGCACTGGGCCATCATAAATCTGTCAAAGAGAGAGACGTTCAGAGAGAGACAAAGAGAGGGACAGAGACAGAGAAAGATATATAAGCAGAGACAGAGAGAGACAGGGAGAGGTAGAGACAGACATGAACATAGACAAAGAGAGAGACATAGAGGGAGGGACAGGGAAGGAGAGGGAGAGGGAGAAAGAGGAAAGAGAGAAAAAGAGATAGAGCATGAGAGAAAAAAGAGGAAAACAGGTGACATTTCTTCTGACTTGGAAAAGAAGTAATCACTTCTGCCACTGAATCTATTTTATGATCTGATAGTCCTACTCTGTACAAACTATTCTCTTCAGTCTGAGTCTGAAACAAGCCTACAATACTTTGACACTTGACTGTAGCATCTCTTACATTTGCTGAAGTGATTTTTGTGGATATGGTTATGAGTTGAAACTTTGTGGCTTTGGTGGTAGACTAAGGTAAGGACAGAGTAGATGTTGCTGGTGGCCAGAAAACCATCTTTAGCAGGGATCAGAAAAGCTTCTACATTCTTTATAATCAGAAAATAATGTCCTTAGAGTAGGAGCCCCAAGACTGATCTGTCTGGATACACTGAGAATGTGTGTGTTCGTCCTTCGTTGCCAAAGAAGACCATGCCATCAGAGAAATGATGACATGACTTGTACTTGATTTTTTTTTTTTTGAGTGAGGGAAGGCTGTGCAGGTCACCAGCCTCACTGAGAATGTAGCTGAGGCAGGTTAGTTGTATTAGGTCCTTTCACCTAAAGGAATAGTGGCAACATGGAGTTAGAAATAACTACAGGAAATAATTGATAACAGTGAATGAAACACCAAGTCCAAGTGATCTCTTCCAACTTCTGCAGCAAGCCTTATGTCTGCTACTCACAACTGGCATACTCCCATTTGCTGGGTATGTTTGCATTCGAATGGATACTCTGTGTCCCTCTGTCTACCTTTGTCCCTGTGGACCTGAAAATATTTGCTTAAGAGACGAAACAGGCAAATACATATGTATGTATGTATGTATATATATACATATATATGTCTACACATTAATTTATTAACATGTGTGTGTACCTTTGTATATGTATATATGTGTGTGTGTGTGTATGTGTGTGTGTGTGTGTATGCATTATTTATTCCTTTAAAGCTAGCAGTTACATGATGATGCAATCAGAAGGAAACTTCTGACTGCCTGGTGCAAGGGTGAACAGGTTTGAACATGTCTTAGAACAATCCCCAGATTTCTGTGTCCCTCAGATTTATGGTCCCCATATGTTTTAACTATATCCTGAGAAAGAATTTCCCTTAGTTGAATAGGCTGTAACACAGCTGAGACAAGACAATTGACAAAGTAGAGTCAGTTGGAGAGTAAGGTCCCAGGATGTCTGTTCCCTCTGTCTCTGAGTATTAAGATAAAAATATATTCCACCACGCTGGCTGTATGCATCATGTCATAAACAGGTCTTTGAAGTTGCTGACACAGGAAAGGGCATTTTTGGAGCACACCAAAGGAGTCGGATTGGTTAGTTCAGGCTTTGGGCCTTATTAAAAGTCCAAAAATGACATTAAATATCACCATTCCTTAGTATAAAACTGTACAACTCAGAAGGTAGAGTCAAGTTCACGGAACAACAGGAATTAGCACACAGAGTACCCCCTGAAAGACTCCTCCAAGCAGATATACAAAATATGACAGACCATATTCTAATAGAGAAAATATAAGAAGAAGTGAGAATTAGACATTTTTTCTCCATCTTGGATTGGGAGAGTAGGTCAGACAGAAAATTCTGCAGATACTAGTTTGACCAGGAATTTGTACATCAGGAAGAGCTCCCAAAAAGGGACAGGAGATCTGCCCCATATAAAGCAGATCGGAAAGGTGTCCAAATCGCCTACATACTATCTCTACAATACCTGCCTGGAGAAAGCTCAGGAAGACAGAACAGATATTTTAGTTCTGAGTCACAGCGTCTATATTTAAAAATTTCCCAGCAAATGATTCTTGTTAATTTGTGTGACTTTGTGGCAGTCAGATAACTTCACTGGGCTTCTATTTCCTCCTCTATAAGGTAAAGATGTTGGGAGGATGACCATCCGTTTTACTTCCAGTTCTAAATTCTATGACCCCAGGATCAGATTACAGCTCCCCTTGGTATCACAGGACAGATTTGTGGAAGTTCTATTTACATGCAGACTCTAGCCCCATGTTTTCCAGATCAATATCTATTCTCAGAGATCCCACTACCATTTTATGTCCTTCACACTCACCTGAGCACATGACACCGGCATCCACCTCATGAGTACAGTAATCCTGCCCCCAGGGTATTGTAGGGCAATCCAAAAAAGAAAACTCATTCCCTTCACATAGTGCATGATATTTCCAAATGACCCCATTTGTTGGGCCAAATACAGCCCCTTTGATAGCAGCCACAGCAGAGCCACAGCTCAGCTGCATACAAACCACATTAGCATCTCTTTGGTTCCACAAGTAACTACATACAGTCCCCCAGGTGCCATTGCGCCAGATCTCCACTCGACCAGAGCATGGGGTCTCTCCTCCCCTGAGGCGAACGTTGTCTGTATCTAGAAAGGAAGCAAAATCTCTTGTTACCCTCCCAACTGGGAAATCAGGAAGCTGTGAGAGCCTCAGGTATGGACATGGAGGAACTGAGATACCTGTGCAGTGACTAGAGGTTGCACAGCCAATTTCCTCCTTACATATATCATCTTAGTACAAAGTTCTTTTCATCTTGTCTCCTCCAATAGAATTTGAACTCCTTGAAGGCAAAGACTGCTTTCTTGCCTTTTCTGATATCACCAGGGTTTAGTACAGTGGCTGCAACATAGCAGTAGCTTTAAAAGGATTGCTGACTTTGCACAAACAAGCTATATAGAAGACAAATTTGACACCTTTGAAGTAGCAGATTCAAGATGGTGGAGGAAAGACAAGGACTCACCTAACCTCTCCCAAATTCCTCTCAAAACAACTTAAAAATGATTCCTCAAAATAAATTGTGGAGCAGCAAGACCAATAAAAGAAGTGGGTGAAACAACATTCTAGCCCAAGACAAACTAAAAAGATAAAAGAAAAATTCTGTCTCAAGGGCAAGATGAAAATGCATGGTATGCCACACGTGAAAGTGAGGCCCTAGGTCCTTGCACAAGGCAGAATAGCAGACCACACCCAGCACTAGCCCATAACAAACCTTGGCAGCTACTGTATTTGTGGTAGTATTTTCCAGAGCTCTCAGTCCACAGATGATAAGAGTACTGAACAACTGGTCAGAAGGGGATTACAAGAGACTCTTTTTGCTGACACTGAGTATAGAACTCTGCTGCATTGCTCATGCTCAATTCCAAAGTCGCAGTCCTAGGGCAATGAGGAGCATGTACACATTTGAGATCCTAGCCAAAGGAAAGTGGAACCAGAGTGGGAATTCCAGGACAGGAACTGCAATTATGGTCACTCACAGGCCAGAACACAGGTCAAGTGGGCAGTGATGTTTCAGATAGTGTCCTCTGCACCATGGTGAGCAGAGGCAAACTTTAACATAGAGTTAAACACTTAGAAGTGAACAAGCACCTACAAAAAGGAGAAGAGAGCAGAGTAGGTTAAAAACCAGAATCCTACAATATGTTATTCACACAAAGTACATTTGAAGCAGAGACACATATGCTGAGGACAGGTAAAAGACTAAGGCAGAATACATTATGTTTCAGCTGAAATAAAAAAATAAATTAAAAGCATAGGTAACAATCATATCTCAGGCAAAGCAAAAGAAAAAATAGATCTAATTAAATGAGATAAGCAATGAAACTATATCTTGTTAAAAGCTTCTATAGATAATCAAGTCATATCACTACTAAATATACATGTACCAAATGGCATAGCATCCAAATTTTTCAAGGAAATGTTAAATGAATTATGGGAAGAAATAGACAATGGAAGTATACTAGTGTGGGACATCAACTTTCCCCTCTCAGTATTAGATAAATCTAATGAAAATATAAGCAAGAGAGAAGTTAAAGAATTGAACAGGCTGTTAAAAAACTAAAATATAATAGACCTTTTTCTCAGCAGTACATGACACCTACAGAAAAAGCAACCATGTATTAGGGCATAATACCTCAGAACCAAATGCAGATAAGCAGAAATATGAAAAGAAATCCTTTTCAAATCTTAATGAAATAAATATTGTATTCACGAAAGGAATATGGAAGCACTGATTAAAAATTAACTGGAAACTAAATAATGTAATCCAAATGCATGAGTGTGTCAAAGGAAAAAATCATAGAAACAGTGATTTTCATTAAGGAGAATGACAATGAGACAACATACTAAAAGTTAAAGGATGCAGTCAAAGCAGTACTTTGGGGAAATTTTATATCTCTAAAGGTTTACATCAACAAGCAGGGAAAGAAAAAAGCAATGAAGTGAACATACAACTTAAACAACTATAAAGAAAACAAATTGAAATACACAATATAAAATCATGAAAATCAAAGGAGAGATGAATGACATTGAAGGTAAGAAAAAGATTAAAGAAATAAATTGAGGACCTATATTTTTTGGATAGAGGAAATAATAAGAGACAAATTTTTGGAAAATTTGTTTTTTTAAAAAAAGAAAGAAAGAAACCAAATCAGCAGTATCAAAAATGAGAAGGTTGAATTCTTCACCAATGGAAAGAAAATTAAAGCAATTTGAGAGTTATTTTGCCCAATTTTCTGCCATTAGATCAGACAATCTAAGCGAAATGGTTGAATTTTATAAGGATATGAATTTCCCAGATTAACAGAGTAAGAAATAGAGTATTTAAATAATCCTATAAGTCTTAAGAAACAAATGTTAAAAATTGTTTTTACATGTAACTGGGATTAAAGAAAAGACTGGAAAAAAGTCTTTTTAAGTCCCCTTTCTTTAAGTCTTCATAGTTTGTGACCATTCATTCTCAAACACTCAACACACTTCCTAGCTGTGTGACCTTGGGCAAGTCACTGAACCTCAATTGCTTTACCTTCTCCCCTCCAAAAAAAAAAAAATCCCCAGAACCAGATGGATTCACAAGTGAATTCTGCCAAACAACAACTAATTCCAATGGTGCCTAAACTCTATGGGAAAATGAGCAAAAAGGAATTCAAACTAATCCCTATTATGACACAAGTATGACCCTCTTACATAAACCAGGAAGAGTGAAAACAGTGAAATAAAAAGATAGATCAATTTCCCTAATGTATATTGACAAAAAAATTTGAAATAAAATACTAGGAAGGAGATAATAGAAATATATCATAAAGTTATTAATACACTATAGGCATGTGAAATTTATACCAGGGATTAAGGGCTGCTTTAACATTCAGAAAAGTATGACAGTGACTCATTCCATAAATAACAAAACAAAAATCTTAGGATAATCTGAATAGATGCAAAAAAAAATGCTGACAAAATGCAACACTCATTCTTATTAAAAACTCTGAAAAGCATATGAATAAATAAGTATTTCCTAAAAATGATAAGGGGTTTATCTAAAACCAAAAGTGAGTATTATCTGTAGTGGGGATAACTTAAAAGCCTTCCAAATGAAATCAGAAATGAGAAAAGTATGCCCTTTCTTAACACAGTATTATTCAATATTGTAACAGAAACACTAGCTATAGCAATAAGCAAAGGAAAAGAAATTGAAGGAATAAAAGAGGCAATAAGGAAACACAATCATCACTCATTGCAGATGATATCATTATATTGTTGGAAAATCCTATAGCGTCAACTAAAAATAATAGTTGAAATAATTACAACTTTAGCAAAGTTGCAGGATACAAAATAAATCCACATAAATCATCAGTATTTCTATATATTACCTACAAAGTCCAGCAGCAAAAGATGGAAGTAGAAATGTCATTTAAAATAATGGCAGATAGGGGGGCGGAGCCAAGATGGCGGAGTAGAAAGACGCACATACACATAGCTCTGAACCCACAACCCATAGAATGGCTACAGGGAAGTAACTCACGGCGAATTCCGCACCCAGAGGCCACGGAACATTGGAGCGAGGGAGATTTCTGTTCCAGAGAGACCTGCAAACCTCTCGCGGGGGGGTCCTTCGCGCTGCGGACTGGGCGCCGGGACTGGGAGCTGAGTGCAGCCCTGCCGCGGCCGCGGCACCGAGAGGAAAAGATCCGAGCAGGCTTCACAGACAGGATCTCCAGCGGCCACGCGGGTCCCTCCACCCACAGAGGGATCTGCAAACCTCTCGCAAAAGGTCCGTCGCGCTGCAGACACAAAGCCCAGCCCAGACCTGCTGCGGCCACGGCTGCAGCACCAAGAGAAACAGATCCGAGCAGGCTTCAGGGACGGGATCTCCAGCGGCCGCACAAGTCCCTCCACCCACAGGTGACAGGGGTGGGTGAGAGAGTCTCTTTGGCGGGTCGAGAGGGGAGTGGAGTGCCCCCATAATTCAGGCCCCCCCCCCAGGAGGTAGAAGCTGAGAGGCGGATGCAGACAGGGGCTCCCCAAGCGGGCGGGAGCTTGAATCCATTGCGGAAGGTCTGCGCATAAACCCCCTGAGGGAACTGAGCCTGAGAGGTGGCCCTGCCCCGATCTCAGCACCAGATCATAATCTCATACTGAATAGCAGCCCTGCCCCCGCCAAAAGCCCTGAGGCTGGAAGCAGCATTTGAATCTCAGACCACAAACACGGGCTGGGAGGATCAGGAGGTGAGGTGGGTGTGAGGAAAATATTCAGAGGTCAAGTCACTGGCTGGGAAAATGCCCAGAAAAGGGAAAAGAAATAAGACTATAGAAGGTTACTTTCTTGGCGAACAGGCATTTCCTCCCTTCCTTTCTGATGAGGAAGAACAATGCTTACCATCAGGCAAAGACACAGAAATCAAGGCTTCTGTGTCCCAGCCCACCCAATGGGCTCAGGCCATGGAAGAGCTCAAAAAGAATTTTGAAAATCAAGTTAGAGAGGTGGAGGAAAAGCTGGGAAGAGAAATGAGAGACATGAAGTCAAAGCATGAACAGCAGATCAGCTCCCTCCTAAGGGAGACCCAAAAAAATGTTGAAGAAATTAACACCTTAAAAACTAGCCTAACTCAATTGGCAAAAGAGGTTCAAAAAGCCAATGAGGAGAAGAATGCTTTCAAAAGCAGAATTAGCCAAATGGAAAAGGAGATTCAAAAGCTCACTGAAGAAAATAGTTCTTTCAAAATTAGAATGGCACAGATGGAGGCTAATGACTTTATGCAAAACCAAGAAATCACAGAACAAAGAGAGAAGAATGGAAAAATGGAAGATAATGTGAAATATCTCATTGGAAAAACAACTGACCTGGAAAATAGATCCAGGAGAGACAATTTAAAAATTATGGGACTCCCTGAAAGCCATGATCAAAAGAAGAGCCTAGACATCATCCTTCATGAAATTATCAAGGAAAACTGCCCTGAGATTCTAGAACCAGAGGGCAAAATAAATATTCAAGGAATCCACAGAACACCGCCTGAAAGAGATCCAAAAAGAGAAACTCCTAGGAACATTGTGGCCAAATTCCAGAGTTCCCAGGTCAAGGAGAAAATACTGCAGGCAGCTAGAAAGAAACAATTCAAGTATTGTGGAAATACAATCAGGATAACACAAGATCTAGCAGCCTCTACATTAAGGGATCGAAGGGCATGGAACAGTATATTCCAGAAGTCAAAGGAACTAGGACTAAAACCAAGAATCACCTACCCAGCAAAACTGACTATAATACTTCAGGGGAAAAAATGGTCTTTCAATGAAATAGAGGATTTTCAAGTATTCTTGATGAAAAGACCAGAGCTAAAAAGAAAATTTGACTTTCAAACACAAGAATGAAGAGAACCATGAAAAGGTGAACAGCAAAGTGAAGTCATAAGGGACTTACTAAAGCTGAACTGTTTACATTCCTACATGGAAAGACAATATTTGTAACTCTTGAAACATTTCAGTATCTGGGTACTGGGTGGGATTACACATGCACACACGCTCACATACATAGAGACAGAGTGCACAGAGTGAATTGAATAGGTTGGGATCATATCTTTAAAACAAAATGAAATCAAGCAGTGAGAGAGAAAAATATTGGGAAGAGAAAGGGAGAAATTGAATGGGGCAAATTATCTCTCATAAAAGAGGCAATCAAAAGACTCATTAGTGGAGGGATAAAGAGGGGAGGTGAGAGAAAAACATGAAGTCTACTCTCATCACATTCCACTAAAGAAAAGAATAAAGTGCACACTCATTTTGGTAGGAAAACCTATCTCACAATACAGGAAAGTGGGGGATAAGGGGACAAGCAGGGTGGGGGGGATGATAGAAGGCAGGGCATGAGGAGGAGAGTGCAATTCGAGGTCGACACTCATGGGGAGGGATAGGATCAAAAGAGAATAGAAGTAATGGGGGACAGGATAGGATGGAGGGAAATATAGTTAGTCCTATACAACACAACTATTATGGAAGTCATTTGCAAAACTACACAGATATGGCCTATATTGAATTGCTTGCCTTCCAAAGGGAAGGGGTGGGGAGGGAGGGAGGAAGAGAAGTTGGAACTCAAAGTGTTAGGATCAACTGTCGAGTAATGTTCTTGCCACTAGGAAATAAGAAAAACAGGTAAAGGGGTATAGAAAGCTATCTGCCCCTACAGGACAAAAGAGAAGATGGAGACAAGGGCAGAGAGGGATGATAGAAGAGAGAGCAGATTGGTCATAGGGGCAATTAGAATGCTTGGTGTTTGGGGGGGGAGGGGATAAAAGGGGAGAAAATTTGTAACCCAAAATTTTGTGAAAATGAATGTTAAAAGTTAAATAAATAAATTTAAAAAAAAAAAATAATGGCAGATAATATCAAATACTTGGGAGTCCACCTGCCAAGACAAACCCAAGAACTATATGAACAGGGTTACAAAACACTTACTATGCAAATAAAGTCAGACTTAAACAACTGGGAAAAAATTACTTGCTCATAGGTAGGATGAGACAAAACAATAAAGTGACAATTATGCCTAAACTTGTTTACTTATACAGTACATTACCAATAAATCTACCAAAAATATTTTTAAAGCTACAGAAAGTGATAAAATTCATCTGGAAGAACAAAAGGTCAAGAATACAAAGGAAATTAATGTGAAAAAATTGTGAAAGGAGGGATCTAGCCATACTAGATCTCAAGCTGTATTGCGAAGTGGCAATCATCAAAACAATCTGGTACTGGTTAATAAAAAGAGTGATGGATCAGTGGAATAAATTAAATAAAACCTACATAATAGTACGTAATCATAGTAATCTTGTGTGTAAAGAAAACGCTAATATCAGACTTTTGAAACAAGAAATCACTAGTTTTGACAAAGTGCTGGAAAAAATTAAAAGCATTTTGGCAGAAACTAAGTAAAGTACACTATATAGCAAAATAAAGTCAAAAGTGATGTACTTTTTAGACATAAAAGGTGATTTCATAAGCAAATTAGGGGAGCATGAAATAATTTATCTGTCAGATCTTTGAAGAAGAGAAGAATTTATTACCAACCAATATATAGAGAGCATTAGAGGATGTAATTACATTATGTAATATGTAATAGAGAGAATTATGGGATATAAAATGGAGTAATTTAATTTTATTAAATTTAAAAATTTTTTTCCACAAGCAAAAACAATGCAGTCAATATTAAAAGGAAGACAGAAAACAGGAAAAAGTATACAGCAGGTTTCTTTGGTAAAGTTTCTCAAATATATAGAAAATTGATCAAATTTTTAATAATACAAGTTCTTTCCTAACTGATAAATGATCAAAGGATATCAACAGAGAGTTTTCAGATGAAAAAATCAAAGCTTTCTTTACTTACAAGATGTTCTATAAATCGCTATTGATCATAAAAATGCAAATTAAAGCAACTCTGAGGTCCCACCTTATACCTATCAGATTGGCTGATATGATAGAAACGAAAAATGATAGATGTTGGAGGAAATGTGAGAAATTTGGAGCACTAATGTATCGTGGGAGTTGGGAACTGATCCAACCATTCTGGAGAGCAATATGGAGCTATGCCCAAAGGGTTATAAAACCATGCATACCCTTTGATTCAGCAATAACAATAATGAAACTGTATATGAAAGAAATCAAAGAAAAAAGGACCTATTTACACAAAAATATTTTTAGCAACTGTTTTTGTGGTAGCAAAGCATTGCAAATTGAAGGAATATGCACTAATTGGGGAATGACTGAACACGTTGTGGTATATGATGGTTAGCAAATGCTAACTAGTATACTCTAAGAAATGATGAGCAGGATGCTTTCAGGAAAACTTGGAAAGAATTATATGAACTGATGCTAAGTGAAGTGAGTAAATCCAGGAGAATGCTATATACAGTAACAATAACACTGTATAGTGATCAGCTGTGAATGCCTTGCCTACTGCCAAAAATATAAAGATTTAAGATAATTCTGAAGAAACTATGATAAAAAGCACTGTCCATGTCCAGAGAAAGAACAAATGGAATATGAATGAATATCAAAGAATGGTGCTATTTTACTTTATTTTTCTTGGGGTTTTCTTTCTGTGTTTTCTTTCACTATAGTGACTAACATGGAAATGCATCTTGTATAAGTGCATATGTATAATCTTTGTCAAATTGCTTGCCTTCTGAATGATGGGGGAGGAAAGAGAGGGTGGGAGAGAATTTTTAACTCAAAATCATACAAAAACGAGTTTAAAAAAATTACATTTAATTGGGAAAAATAAAATGTTAATTAAAAAATATAAATTGAAGATAATCAATAGAAGTACAGCAAGAGAATTAAAGAGGTGGGTAACAAGAGGTTTCTGGGTAGGCAGTAGGACTTTAGCTGGGACCTGAATGAAGCCAGGGAATTCAAGAGATAGAGATGAGGAGGGATGGAATTATAGGTATAGGGAAAACCACTGAAAATACACAGTGAAAGGGTAGAGTGTCTTGTACCAAGAACACCAGAGATTAATGTCACTCGATTGCAAAGTATGTGGAGGGAAGTAAAGTATTAAAAGGCTGAAAAACTACAGGACAGCTGGAATAAGAAGAGCTTTGAATGACAGAGAATTTGATATTTGATCCCTGAGGTGTGAAGCAACTTAGGGTATTGTTTGGGGTTTGGGAGATAACATGGTCAGACTTGTGCTTTAGGAAGATAAATATAAGAGCTGAGTGGAAGATGGACTGGAATGGGGACTTGAGATGGAGTGACCAACCACAAGTCTCTTGCAATGGTCCAGGCATTAAGTAATGTGGGCCCACACCAATCTTAGCAAAAAAAGAGAAGGGGGTATGGAGGAGAGATATTACAAAAGCAGCATCTGCAGGACTTGGCAACTGATAACATATTACAGGGCAAAAGAAAGTGAAAAGTTCAGGATGATACTCAGGACTAGGTGACTCTGGGAGGATGGTGGTGACCTCCACAGCAATAAGGAACTTACAAAGATGAGAACATTTATGGAGAAATAATAAACTCAATTTTGGACATATTAAATTACAGATGGCTACAAGACATCTAATTCAAGATTTCCAATAAGGAATTGGAGATGTGAGGTCACAGGTCAGGACAGGCTGTTTTTGTGTTTGTCCTTCCTTTTCAAAGAGGATCATGATATCAGGGAAATGATGACATGAGTTAAAATTGATTTCGATATTAGGAAGAGTGGGCTGTCCAAGAACACCAGATACATGTTCTTCTGTGTCCAGGAGCCAAATATTCATCAGGATGACTGCAGATGTCCAAGTTTTCTGTGGAAGACCCTGGCCCTTTTATGCTAAGGCTTTTTCAGTAAGGGATGAGAGAGGAACATGTTGGGAGGAGAAAAAGAGAAATGAAATGGGGCAAATTTTCTCTCATAAACGAGGCAAGAAAAAGCTTTTTCAATCAAGGAGGAAAGGGAGGAGATGAGAGGGGAAAAGTGAAGCTTACTCTCCTTACATTTGACTTACGGAGGGAATAACATGCTCACTCAATTTGGTATGAAAATCTATCTTACACTAGAGGAAAGTAGGGGAGAAGGGGACAAGTGAAGTGATGGTAGAAGGGAGGGCAAATGGGAGGAGGGAGTAATTAGAAGAAAACGCTTTGGGGGAGGGACAAGATCAAAAGAGAGAATAGAATAAATGGGAGGCAGGATAGGATGGAGGGAAATATAGTTCATCTTACACAAAATGACTATTATGGAAGACTTTTGCAAAGCTACATATACATATCTAATATTGAATTGTTTACCTTCTCAGTGGGATGGGTGAGGAGGGAGGAAGGTAGAGAAGTTGGAACTCAAAGCTTTAGGAACAAATATTGAGAATTGTTTTTACATATAACTGGGAAATAAGAAAAACACATAATGGGTATAGAAATCTACCTGGTCCTATAAGAAAAGAGAGAAGATGGAGATAAAGAAGGTAGGGGTGTGATCGAAGGGAGGGCATACTGAAGGAAGGGGTAATAAGAATGTAAGGTGTTATGGGGAGGGGAGAGATGGGGAGAAAATTTGGAACTCAAAATTCTGTGGAAATGCATATTGAAAACTAAAAATAAAGAAAGAAATTTCAAAAAAAGAAGTGAGTCAAGGAATGGTACCGTTAATTTAAAAAAATAATAATCAGACTGGGAAGGGGAAGCCCCTCAGGGTGGTTGGCCAAAAGAAAAAAAGTTACTACTGACATTCCCTCTGAACCACGAGGGTGCAAAATATAGCCATTAATTGGTGCTTGGGCAGAGACCTATAGCAGTCCAACGAATGCGCTCCAGAGAGAAATGGGTTTAAGTTTCAGTATAAGAGAAAAGAAAAGGAAAGGAATAAAGGAAAAAAGAAATGAAAGAAGGAAGGAATCTAGCTAGGAAGCCCAAAGTTAACTGGGCAGTTTCTGGCCATCAAAATTTACCTTCCTTTAAAGAGGAAGAGAGGGAGAGGAAGAAAATAAAACATTTAAGCAAATAATTTTGGACATATTAAATTTAAGATGTCTACAGGGCATTTAGTTGAAGATGTCCAAAAGGGAATTTGAGATGTGATACTAGAGGTCAGCACTGAAAATTATCTGCACGGAGATGATAATTTAACCTAGTGGAGCTGATGTGATCATCAAGTGTGATAGTGAAGAGTAGAGAGTCCAGGATACATTTTTGGGAGAATATCAGTGATTAGTGGGGGTGACCTGAGGAGGCTGAGGAGGAGATGTCAGACAGGTAGGAGAAGAACTAAGAAACAGCAGTGTTATGAAATCCTATGATGAAGAGAAGAACAAGAAGAACATGGTGATGACAGTATCAGTGGCTATAGAGAAATTGTTGAGTGTGAGAACTGAGAAAAGTTAATTAGATTTGGCAATAAAGACATAGTTAATTGCTTTGCAGAGAGCAGATGCAGTTGAATGAAGAAACTGGAAGGCAGATTGCAAAGTAAAGGAGAAAAGGAATTGAAGGATAGTGGAGTCACCTATAGTAGGTAGCCTTCACAAGGATTTAAGCCACTATAGCTTTGGGTTGGAGGGAATTTCACCAATTGGACCAGCTTCCCTGGAAAACCTCCTTGAAAGATATCATTTAGATTATGAGAAAGTGCATGAACAATGGACCTTAGGAAATGGTTTTATCAACTGCACTTTGAATATTAATCAAATGGATCAAAATTCAGGCTATCGCTACTCTTGCAGCAACACAACTTATCACAATAACTTCCAAATCGATCGCTGTCCCTTCAGTCTTTCCACTTCAATCTATCCTCCAGACAGTTATCATGCTGACCTTGGCACTATCCTGCTCAAAAATCTCAGTTGGCTTTCCCTTTTTGCCACTAAAATAAAATACAAACCCCTTCATTTAACTTTGGAAGACTGTCCCAATCGAGTTCCAATTTCTCTTTCTAGAATGATTTCAGATTATTCTTCTTTGTTCTGTCTGCATTTCAGTCACACTAGACTATTTGACGTTTCCCATACGTGGTATTCAATCTCCCATCTCTTTCTTTTTGCAGTTTGCCCCCCATACGAGGAATGGTCTCCAATTCCACTAATGACTCTTGGAATTCCCAGATCCCTTCACATCTTACCTCAGGTTCTGTCATCTAAACCTACTGATTTCGTGATCATCCAGATTCTTAGAACTCTTCTCCTTCCAAAAACAGTTACTTTGGTCTTCCCTGAATACATTTTGCCTTTACTTGTCCCTGTTCATGTTTCCCTTCCACTCCTAGTATCTTTATATCTTCATCATTTTGTTGACACAAAGCAGGTGCTTTACAGATATTCTAATTCAATAGATTCTTCCTGGAATTGAACCCCGTCTTGACTCCTGGATACATCTACTGCCTGCTTTGTAAATCCCATAGCTAATGCAGTAATAAAGAGCCAAGACAGATAGTGGAAGAGGGTCATGAAATATTTTAACTTTCAGAGCAGGAAAACTCCTTAGAGATCATTTCTCCAAGCCCCGCTTTTTTAACAGGAGAGAATAATGAGGTTGAAAGTGGTAAACTAACTTTCTAAAACTCACATTACTATCAGCAGAACCAAAGTCTCCCGACTACAAACAGTCTTTTTCCACTATGGCTAAAAGGTTTTCTTTATGGAAAAAAAAAAGAAGTCCGGAAGTTCCTCGGGACAAAAGAATGCAGTGACTTCATCCTTACTGAACACCACCTGTGAACGGGGCTTGACAATACTGGCAATATAGAAAAGTATCTGATATTCTAAGCACTCACAAGAAACTTACAGGAGATCACTTTGGAAATATAAAATGAGGGGCTAATTAGGGGAGTTGAGGGATTCGTGAGCCTCTGTCCTGATCCCAGCTCCACTCCTCTCTGGCCATAATAGTCATCCTGGGGAAACATCAGGTGACAGTACTCTCTCTCAGATGCATCATCTATAAAATGGGGGTGGGACTGTGCAGTACCTGAGATGCTGTGACATTCCAGAGAGAGGAGTTCAAAACTAACTTGGAGCAAGCTACTTTGGTTAAGGGAGGGATGTAAGCCCTCTTAGTTAAACTTATTGGCATAGGTCTCAAAAGCACAAGCCCTAGATTGGGGTTCAGATATAGACAGCAGGAGCAGAGGTATTTAGATCTTGTAGTAGCTGATATCTGTATTTCTCTTTTTCCAGTCACAGCAGTCATACAAAACCTTCAGGTCATGTCACAGACTAACAGTGATCTCCCAGCTAGTCAGCCAAGGCCAGACTAGCGCAGTCACAACTCAAGGCTTTTTTGGCTAATAGGCCGGGTGGCTAGATCAAGGCATCTCTTAGCTTGCTTCATGTATGAAGCCTTCCTTCCATATACTCGTACACTGAATTTGATACATGGCAATGGTTTGAAATTTCCTTTAGTCTTTTAAAAGAATGGCAAGGCGCTGAGATGACAACCCTGAGTAGACCAAAGACAGCTGGTCAATGAGCCAAAATGGTTCAGTCATGGATCTTCTATTAGTTTCTTGACCATCTGCCATTTTAGGAGTCACATAAAAGCTCACACCATTCCTGGGACAGTAAGGACCTTAACAGTATAATTCTGTGACCAAACACTACCTCTCCTGATGAATAATACCCCTCCAAACCTAATCAGAAAGGCTTCCAAAAAGAAATAAAAAGACATTCAGGCATTGTATTTTCCTTGCATTCCCCAAAACAAATGGTAAATATTATAGTGGGCCTTTCTGATGGATCATTTTTTCCCAGTCCACCTCAGTCCAGTTCCTAATAGTTAGATACTGGGGAAGAAACAAAGTGAAATCTTACCAGAATTGGTCCCTAGGAAAATGAAGAAAAGGAACACCAGCGTCTGGGCAGTAGGAAGTCTCTCTAAGACCATGCTGACACCACCAGTCTTATAGCTGTCTTGAAAGCACCAAATCGTCTTGAAAGATCCCAGAGCACTGAAAGAGGGATGTACAGCAAAAGGAGAGGAGTATATAGAGTCAGCTCCTGACCACACCACCTGTACTGGGAACCAATAGAAACTCCCTTTGCCATTTCAGACAGTATCAGAGACTTGATCTGCCACACTCTGAAATTCAAAAACCAATTAAATTGCTACCCCTACAAATCTCCTTATATGAGAGAAGAGATCTTTGTGATGAAAATTCTGTCTGTGAAAATTAGGATTAAGCATGCATGACAGAAGAGGGTGAAAAAACTACATCTGTGACTCTAACTCATTTCTGAGGTCCGTCTCACTCTCACAATCGACAAAATATAAATCCAGTCATAATCGGTAATGTGGTCAGTCACTCAGTGCACCGCATGCGCCAGACCAAGAGTCATCTTTGATATAATGTTTTTGAACATATATTAAGTGGACCACTTCTCACTAGATACAACCCAGGCAACATTTGAAAAAGAAAAAAAAAGTTAATTTCGATATACAATGGGGACCAAGAAAAAGAAGTAATTTGGGAATTGGAGAAAATCAAGAACCTCAGCTAGGATTAGGAGTGAAGAAGGTAGAATTGGGAGGGAAGCAGACAAAAGCACCCTAGACAAATAGACCACTGGAATTCAGGAATTTATACAAGGATATCAGGGAAACTGTGATTCAATGGCACAAATGTGTATTAAAAGCTAAATATGTAGAAGGCCCTGTGCTGGGTTCACTCCTAATTTGGACATCACTGGCCTCTGAACTAGGTCTTATTGAGCCCCTTGTGACTTGCTACCTTACAGAAATCCTCACACCTTGTCCTATTTTTGATCCCAAGAAGTCTGACTTAAGAGAACAACTAAGAAGACTACTTTCTATGAGGATTTTGGCAAAGTTACCCAGGAGACAGCCAGCATAGGTTCTTGGGCAATGGTGGGAAGGAAGAAACAAGTCCACATAAGGCTGTGCTGTGTAAGTACTGAGAATTGGTAATAATCTAATGAAGTAAAATACGTATGTATGTGTGTGTATGTGTGTGTGTGTGTGTGTATAAAAACAGGATTAAACTATTCTGCCTCCTCCATTTTTTATGGGCACTAGCACATTTATTCTCTAGGCCTGGAACTTCCTCCCTTGTGTTTCTGTTTCTTGAATTCCTGATCTTCCTTCCAGACCCACCTCAGACACATCTTTCATGAACTTTTCCCTCTTTTCAAACTTTTTCTATCACCTTTTCTAGACTCCTGTTTTGTACCAATTGTTGTGACTGTGTTCAACATCCCAGTAACTTCTTTCACCAAAAAAACCCTCCTTGGTCACCACTCATATAAGAGTGTTCTTTTCTCTTAGTAGAGGTGGAACTCATTTTCTGCATCTGTATCTTGTGAGATTAGTAAATATCTGGTACATGTAAAGTGATTGATCAATGGCCATATTCTCGTTCATTCCATAGTATTAAATAGTGGAAAGAGCAGTGGAATTTTGGGGTTCAGTGTATATTAGATGTGTGACAATGGGCAATATCACTGAATCTCAATAGAATTGTATATATGTAACTCCTGCTCCAAAGTCCACTGATTTGGCACTCCTTTATTGGTGAAAATGGAGGCCCTGCCCCACATGAAAAGTAGGGTAGAATTGGGAGCCTTCTTCAATGTCTTTGGGACTCTTAAGCTTCAAGTCACTTTGGGGGTTTTTTGTTTGCAGCTTTGAGGGGCAAGATGGAAGAAGTCAATCACATTTCAGGTTCCTAAAATAAAAGACTCTAGAAACTCATGAGAAGAGCTGGTAATCTCCATGACATCCTTGTCCTTAGCTTGCAACAATGGAATCCTCAGGCAGTTTCCCCTTGGGTGAGATCTATAAATCTCTTTGTTAAGCTGAGTTAATTTTGTTCAGGATGAAAAAACCTTTCTCTCTTTATACATTCTACATTCTACTATGTATATCTTCTCTGATCTCTGTTTTGTGACTGATTTGGATGAATGAGTTTCATTGCTATGTACATTCTTAGTGGAACTGGTATTTGGTTTTAAAAGGATCAAGTGTTGGATATGAAACTGGGAATTCCCCTCCACCTTCCCCAAAAATAATCATATGGTGATCAGAATTTAAATTAAATCTGATCATATCCTCTAGACATTTTTTTTAGCATTTTTATTTAAGATTTTGAGTTTCATTTTCTATCCCTGCCTTTCTCTTTACCCTCTTTCCTCTCTGAAGCAGCATACAATCAAATATTGGTTATACATGCAGAATTATCTATATCATTTTTATATTGGTCATTTTGTACAAGACAATTAAAATGAGAGAAAAATAAATAAAAGAAATAAAGTGAAAATGGCAGGCTTCAGTCTGTATCCAATCAACACCAATTCTTTCTCTGGAGTCAGAAAATGGTGTATAGCAATGCATTTGCTCATCCAGATCAGAACACTCTCCAAGACCAGTTTGATGAAAATGGAGAGGAAATTTGAAACCTGCTAAATGAAAAATGAGAACTTCATGGCATTTGACAGCAGGATGGTTCATCCATCTCTAAGAAGGCAACATTTATTTCCATCAAAAGCAAAGTACAAGCAAAACCTGGAGAGATGCAGCATTCTTGGATAGTAAGAAGGCAGATGAAATTCAGTTCTATGCTTATCGTAACAATCCAAAGCACTTTTAGGATGACCTGAAGGTTATTTATGGGCCAATGATCTATGGTGCAACAAAAGTACTCAGTGCTGATGGAGCCATATTGATTAATAATGAGTACAAGTTCCTAGAGAGATGGATTGAACTTCCATAGCATTCTCAACTGACCATCATCAATTAGTGCTAAAGTCATTGACCATTTATCTCAGGTTGAAGTTAAGCCTATCTTAGCTGAAGTTCCAGTTGTAGAAGAGGTTATGAGGGCCATTAGGATTCTTTCATGTGGCAAAGCACCTGGTCTTGATTTGATTCCAGGTGAGATTTACAAGTTAAGGGGTCCATTCCACATAAAAAGCTGATTGAAATTTTCAAGGTTATGCAGCAAGAGGAGGGTATTCTCCAGGAGTTCAAGAATGCCTCCACCATCTTTATTTATAAACGTAAAGAAAATAGATTTTTCCTGCAATAGTTACAGTAGGATGTGATTCTTCCCAGAGTCCTCCTTAATAGAATGATCCTTCACCTGGAAGATAGGCACTTACCTGAGAACCAGTGTAGCTTAAGAAATGGCCAAGGAATGGTAAGTATAGTATTTGCTGCCCAACAACTGCAGGACAAATGCCAGGACCATTATTGAGGTCTCTAAACAACATTTGTAGATCTGACCAAAGCCTTTCATACTGTGAGTCATGAGGGCTTATGGAAAAATGTGTCAAAATTTGATCGCCCAGAGAAGTTCATCAGCATTGTACGTCAGTTTCATGATGACATGTTTGCCTAGGTTCTAGACAATGGACAAAGCTCTTGTACCTTCCCAGGCACCAATGGATTGAAACAAGGATATGTGTTTGCTCCTATGCTTTTTAGCATGAAGTTTCCAGCCAGGTTGTCACATGCTTTCAATGAGTATGAACATGGCATTAAAGTCAGCTGCCTTACTGATGCTAAATTCTTCAATTTGAAAGGACTACAAGTCAAGACCAAAGTGGAGGAAGCATTGCTGCATGATTTTCTGTTTGCAGATGATTATGCACTTAATACAGCCTCTGAAGCTGAGACGTAAAAAAGATATGGCTTAATTTTCTGCTGCTTGTGCTAATTTTGACCTAACAATGGACACCAAGAAAATACAGGTGCTTCATCAGCAATCACCACACCATCCACATGTAAAACCACCAGTGGAGAAGTTTGGAATGCTGTGAATAAGTTCACTCACCTTGGTAGTACACTTTCGAGGGATGTGCACATTGATAATGAGGTTGATGCATGCATTGCCAGAATTCTGTGTTTTGGAGGAAATTTTGGGAGAGAAGAGGTATTAGACTGACTACCAAATGGAAGGTCTACAGAGCTATTGTGCTGACCTCATTGTTGTATGCCTTTGAAACATGGACAGTCTATCAGAGTTATGCCAGAAAACTGAATTGTTTGCATTTGAATTGTCTTAGGAGGATTCTGAAGATCACCTGACAGGATAAGGTACCAGACACTGAAGTCCTTACTTGAACTAAACTGCCAAGCATTCAAACTCTGCTTCAGAGAGTGCAACTCTGACAAGCTAGTCAGGTTGTTTGAATGCAAACATACGCTTGCCAAAAAGACTATTTTACGGAGAACTCACACAGGGCAAGTGATCAGAGGGTGGTCAGAAGAAATGATACAAGGACACTCTCAAGGTCTCTCTCAAGATCTTTGAAATTGATTGTGGGAGACACTGGCACAAGACTGCTCAGCACGGAGTGCCCAGATCAGAGAAGGTATTGTGCTCTCTGAGCAGAGCAGAATTGAAAAAGCTGAAAGGAAATGTAGGATGCAAACATTTAGAGTATCCATTTAAAATGCTCACATGGACCATTTGTGCCCAACCTGTGGTATAGCAGTCTGAGCTCGTGTTGGTCTGATCAGTCACAATCAGACACATTGAAACTTGACTTAAGCATAGTGATATTGTCCACTTTGAGAATGAAAGACAACAGTCAATCAGCCAGCCATTCCCCAATTGACAGAATCATTTTGATTTCCATTTCTTAACCTCCACAAAAACAACTACTATAAATATTTTTGTACCAGTAGTTTCTTTCACTTTACTTTAGATGTCTTTGGGATATAGACCTAGCAGTAATATTGCTGGAGTGGGGGGGGGGGGAGGAGGGAGAGAAAGATATATGCGATTGTATAGTCCTTTGGACATAGTTCCAAATTGCTCTCGAGAAGGGTTGGATCAGTTCATAATTTCACCAGCAGTCCATTAGTGTCCTAGTTTTCCCACATCTCCTCCAACATCCAACATTTTCCTTTTTTGTGTCATATTAACCACTCTGACAGATTTGAGCTGTAGGCTCAGTATTTTTTTAATTTATATTTACCTGATCAATGGTGGTTGAGAATATTTTTTATATGACTCTCAATAGCTTTCATTCCTTTTGTTTAAAAACAGTTCATTACCTTTGACTATCAAAGGACTTGTATTTTTTTTAGATACGACTCAGTTCTCAATATGTCTGAAGAAGGAGGCCTTTATCAGTGTTATTTATTTCAAAAAAAGCTTTTCCAGTTTTCTACTTTCGTTATAATTTTAGTTTCATTGGTTTTGTCTGTGCAAAACTTTTTAATTTTATATAATCAAAATTATCTATTTTACATTTTGTAATACTTGCTATATCTTCTTTGGTCCCAAATTCTTGCCTTATTCGTAAATCTGACAGATAAACTTTTCCATGTTCTCTTAGTTTGCTTATGTTATCACACCTTAAGTGCAGATCATGTACCCATTTTCACCTTATCTGATATACACTGGGAAATGTTGGTCTTCACCTAGATTCAGCCATATTGTTTTACACTAGTTTTTCTCAAATACTGTGTGTTTATTACAAAAGCTTATATCTTTGGGGTTTCTTCTATACTAGATTATTATGGTCATTTACCATAGTGCAATTTGTCTCTAATCTATTCCACTGATCCACAATCTACTTCTTAGCCAGTACCTCTTTATAATACAGTTTCAGATCTGCTACAGCTAGACCAATTTCTTTTCCATTTTTTCTTTGATTCCCTTGATATCCATGAGCTTTTAATCTCCCAGATGAATTTTGTTATTTTTTCTAGCTCTTTAAAATAATTTTTGATAGTTTGATTCATATATCACTAAATAAATAGATTAATTTGGGTACTATTGTCATTTTTATTATATTGACTCAGCCTTCCCTTGAAAGATTGGAATTTTTCCAATTGTTTAGGTCTGAGATTATTTGTATGGAAAGTCTTTCATGATTGTGGTAATATACTTCCTGGATTTATCTGACAAGTAGACTACATAGTATTTTATGTTGTCTATAGCCACACAAGGACATTTCCCCCAAACAGACCTCCCTCTATAGACATGGGATTTTATTACATATAGAATGGGAACAGTAACACTAGTTTTAACATGGGCATGACCAAAGGCAAACTCTCTGAATCTCTATTTAGTTATTTGTGAAATGGGAATAATAACTTATCCTATACACCTGAAGATGTTGTGGTGAAGAAATTGTTTTTTTAAACTTTAAGGTATCATTTACATGAGTGGAGACCTTTGAGATCATGTAGCAGAACTCTAACCCTTCACAGGTGATGAAACTGGCATCCCCTTAGATGAAGTATCATGTCCAAGGTCACACTCAGTGAATAGTCATGTGACATAATCAATGACTTGTGATTATATTCCACTAGACCATGTTGTTATCTCCACAAACCTCTGAAATAACACATTGGTTCTAAAAATATTCAGTATGTTCTCAGTAATATACCCTCTCTTCTTTCAAAATGTCTAATTCTGAAAGGAACAGTATGGGAGTTGACCTCTATCCTCTCTATAAAATAAAGGATTTTCTAAGGAAAGGCAAAGAAAGAGTATTCTTAACATGGAGCTGATGGCCTTCAATAAAAAAACAGAAGTCCCTAAGCCAAGATTTTGGGCAGATACTCTACACGTTGATTTTCACTGGCTGGACTTCATCACCACTTTAAGCTGTTGGCTGCTGTGGGGAAATGGACTTGGGCACCCCAGAAAGGCACCTTGTGCCTCTGTGGGGCATAATCTATGTGATGCTACCACATCACCTAGTTTGGATGTCTTGGTCCCAGGGAGACTCCTGACATTGAAACCCAGCATCAGCCTCTCAGCAATAAAAATTTTCCATTTTAATTTGTACTGCTCCATTTCACAGCAGTTTCCCTTCCTCAGCCAAAGATGATCATTACCAGATATGAGGAGTACCCTAATTACCAGACAGAAAGAGATCAAGAAAACTTACTACCAGCTTGCCAAGAAAGACCACCCTGACATGAAAAAGGATGATTGTAAGGCTAAAGAATACTCCTCACAGCTAGAAGAAGCCAATGATGTGCTAAGTGATGAAGTGAAGAGAAAGTAATGTGATGCTTATGGTTCAGCTGCCTTTGATTCTGGAAGGAGAAGATCTGGAAAGAGCTACTGGCAAGGTGACTCTGTGGTTGACCCACAGGAACTTCTTAGGAAAATCTTTGGGAAGTTCTCAGGATCTTCATTTACAAATTTCCAAAGTGTATTTGATCAGCTTCAGGAATACATCATGAGACCGGCATTCATTCAGGCTGCAAAAGAAGTTAGCAAAGAATTTACTGTGAATATTGAAAACTCATGTGAGCCATATGATGGCAAAGGAAATGAACCAACATTCAGCAGTGCCATTAGTGCAGTGGCACAGGAATGTAAATCATAAATACAGGCCCTCTTATGATTCACTGAATATGTAGGTGATATGGACGTCATGGATCCATAAAAATCCCTCCTTATGTGGGCTGTAGGAGAACAGGACAAACCGAACTGAAAAAGGCAGTGATCTCAGTGCCTCTTAGATTGGCGAATGGTCAGAGTGTGAGAATGAAAGGACGGAAAAATATGAAATTTTTATAATATTGAAGTTTCAGAGAAGTCCCCTGCTTAGGAGGGATAGAAATGATATCCATTCAGAGTGCTTTATTTCTGTAGCTCAAGCTGTCATTGGTGGGATAGCCAGAGCTTAGGGGCTATAAGAGATAATCAATGTCATGATCCCTCCTGGGATACAGGTTGGCCAACAGATTCCAAAGAATGGAAAAGGAATCTCCTGCATTTGTATCTATGGCTATTGTGACCATTATGTTCAGCTAAAGATTAGAATTCCCAGAAGACTGACAAGCAGGTGGCAAAGTCTGAGGATGTTTAGCTATGCAGAGGATCAGACTGTTTTCAAAGGGAAAGTAAATGCTTTCATAAATGCAGCTGCTGGCAAATGGTCCACTGGAAACTAGACAGAGAAAGTGAGACGGATCCACCTTTCTGTCTGTTGGACTGGGAAATGAGAGAATTCCAGACCAACAGCATAGTAGCTGCTTCAGCATCAATAAAATCATGTGGCAAATTTCCCATTAGAATAGGTGTGCCAGTGGATGGACTTATCAGTTAGATAGGACTTAACTCTGAAATAAACCCTGATACCTTAACAGATGATGCATATTTCCTCCCCCTCAAATGGAACTCGAATCCTTCGGACTGCACATAGTAGAACCATTGACTACTTCTTGTGGAACAATACTTTTCATTTTAAATTCGATGATAGGAATGGTAGCTTGCAAACTTTAAAAAGATGAAGACAAAATCTCTGCCCACAGCTTAAAATGAAGCCTAAAGCTGTCTATAGCTAGGAACTAATTAACTTCTCACTTGGGAAGTTATTCTGAGGAACAGTCCAAGTGAATTCAGAGGCATAGGCTTTATTCCCTATGAGCCTTTAGTAGGATGCCTTTTCCTTCAAAAAGGGTACAACAAGAGCTATTCAGTCTCTCCCATCATCACAACCATCTTTGTGTGTCATTATTCTCAAAATCCTGGGGTTATACTGACTATTCTTGACTAGTCAGCTGATCTATCTACAGATATCCAAGTCATCTCATAACTGACAAGCAGCTGTGACAAAGTAAGCAGGAAGTTAAGACCTCTATAATCCATAGTGATTAAAACCAGAGAATAACAACTCTATGAGGCTGTCGAGGCTATAAGCGTTGAAAAATCACAGAATTTTGTAATTGGAACAACATCAAAGATCTCCCATTCAACTACCATTTTAGTAGACATGTAGTGCCTGGAACATCTCGGTCTCTCTCATGTGCCCGTCAAATTAGCAAGACAAGGATTAAGGTATTCAAAAATAATAGATAATAAGCTCATATAAATATGTGTGCTTTTATCCATCAGTCAAAAAAGGGACATGGCCAGTTCAACAGACAAAAGCATTGATGAATAATAATAAAAGTAGCAAAGAATATTTCCTCCAAAAATCTGGAGCAGAATCTCCCACAAATGCAATCATGTGTGGGAAGTGTAACCACGCACAGATATAACATATGGATGGACACATGTAGCAAGAGCAGATGTTTATAAGGACTTCTCTCTAAAGTGCATCCATAACCAGGACGCAAGCATGGAAAAGCAGCTCCTGACCCTGTCACTGCAGGGCTTCTTGGGTCTTGTGATGACATGATTGCTATGTTCTTTCTCCCTGCTGGAGGTTGCTTTATGGTGGGGGTTGTAACACCTTCAACCACTTCAGAGAATGTGCCAATGATTCTTCACTCTATTCATGATAACATTTTCTAGCCTTTTCATGTCAGAGCATTCAAACTACTGTTGAATGACGCAGAAAACCTATATTTTCAAGCATCTACAAGAGTTTCATTATATATGCTTGATGAAGGGATGGTAAGAATGAAAGGACAATATAACAGAGCTGCCAACTTCAGAGATATTCACGAGGAAATAGGACACTGGGTGGAAGGTGGAGGAATGAAAGGCTATGTGAAGTGTTAATGTCATAGAAATATTAAAAGCTTAGGTCATAGACTGAGAACTGATATTGGATCTATGAAATTAAATCAATAATATTTACGGGAATGTTGAATGATATGTAAAGTATATAAAATCAATAACAAAAGTAGGATGGAATTAGCAACTTCAGAAGATCAGGAAATGCATTAAAGATCAATCAGTTAAGAAACATTAATAAAGTACGTACTGTGTACCAGACACTATGCTAGGTGCAAAGTGCACAAATACAAAGAATGAAACAATTCCTACTTACTTCAGGAACAATTATATTTCCTTACAGACCCAGATATTTGCTCAGAAAGGGTCTAATCATGTATGAGCTTGAAATGACAAAGGAGGGACTTTATTGGATATTGCATGTAAAAAAGGAGTTGATTAAACATTGGAATTTATTGAATAGGAGGAATGATGAAGTCATTCCTAGAGGAAGGGAGCCTTAGAGGAAGGGAAAATATATAAAAGAAAGACAGATTTCAGAGGGCTTCAAATGCCTGGAAATGAAACTGGTTTCCATGATCAGTCTTTAGTATGATCATTATGGGCAGAAGAAGTAGAGAGGAGGGACTTCAACTGATGTTTAATATTAAGTCCAAAATAAATCATTTTCAAATATAAAAATCATTTTCCTTTTAAATGATGAAGAAGGTCCAGTTAAGTTTAGTTTTGATATCATAGCTATAACCATCTGACTGAGTTAGAAAGAAGTGAGTAATGAAAAGTGGGGAGGCTGAGGACTCAGGGATTTCGGTTATTTGAAGAGGCAACAACATGTACAGTGAAGTTCTTTAGTATGGGAGAAGAGTCAGAGGAGGGAAAGACTATGAGCCAAGAACTAAACTCTACCTTGAAAGCTAGAGGATTATAACCAATCTCTTGTCCCTTGTTGTTGGAGAAAGAGGAGGGGAAGAATGGAAAAAACACTTATTACCTACCTACAATATGCCAAGTACTATGCTAAGTGCTTTACAAATATTATCTCAGGTGATAATCTGTGAATTACATGCTAATAAGAACCTCACTTGGGGGGTGGGGAGCAATTTGGTGGTACAGTGAATAAAACACTGGACCTGGAGTCAGAAGGGCCTGAGTTCAAATCTGGCCTCAGACACTTTACGCTTACTAGAAGTGTGACCCTGGGTAAATCACTAAACTCCAAATGCTTCAATAGAAACAAAGGATCCACTATAGCAGTTACAGATATATAGGCAGACTTACTAAAGGACTTGCTAGGGTCCTTCAGCTCATAAGCAGCTGAGATTACAATTCAACTCAAGAGGAATCTTTCATGTTTACTCCAGTTCTTGATGCGTCTTCATATGTAGAAGACACAAAGAGAATCTCCTGGCAGGGGGAAACCAAAAGACTTTGCCTCTAACCCTAAGCAGCCAGGACAGCGTCAGCAGGAGGATGTGTGTATGGAGATAATTGGTTTGGTGGTATTTGTGATTAAATCCACATTTACCAATTACATGTGTGACTTGCAGGGCGTATAACTGCTGAAGGTTATCACAGACAGCTCAAAGGCCATGGAAGTGTGAGATTTTCTGCTCCATTTGCTTAGTAGCTGGGTTCCAGATCACAAAAGGACGGAGCAGTTATTACCAACTCCTATACAACCAGCTCTGGGGTTTTTTGAGAAATCAGTAAATGAAAATATCTTCATTCCCTCATTTAAGGCAAAGTTTTGCTGACTCTTCTCACCTCTCCTGCCCTACTTGAGTAGGTTACTTAGTATGTGGTAAGTGTCAATAATGTAAGGCAGACTCTGGGGCAACCTACTCTTCAACATTTGTCGAACACAGAACAGGGAAGAACCATGGCCCTGGGGCCACCCTCACTTAAGGTTGTCTGGTAATAAAAATTTCTTATATTTATTTGGCATTTTATGTTTGTAAAGTGTTTCAAGTATGCTGTTTCCTTAGTCCTTAATTTAATTATTCCTTTTAATTTAGTCTTATTAATCTATTTTACCAAGAACAAAACCAAGAAGGAAAGTACCTTGCTCTCTACCTGTCTCTGTTTCTCTGTCTCTATTTGTTGCACAAAGTTTGGATTCACTCAAAGGACCACACCTGAAGAGCTAGAGGGCCACGTGTGGCCTTAAGGCCTCAGGTTCCCCTGCCCTGCCATGTACCTTTCTAAAAACTGACCAAATATGACTAATTAACTGGTATCAACTATTAATCATTGGAGTACTGCAAGCACACTGGGAAGGACTGATGAGCTATAATGTTAGAAAATAAGGTAGTATTTATTAACTGCTTACAATGAGCCAGGTGATGCTCCCGGAGCCCTGCAGAGGTCCCTAAAATCCTGAGAGGACAATAAGCATCTGCCCTCTGAAGCCTGTCAGCGTGAGTAGGAGCTGAGGGAATGTGCTCCAGAGCATGTGCTACAAATAAAAATGTATAATTTTGTTTACTGTGATTTATACAAACCCAGAATCCATAGTGAGGTAAGCATAGCATTCCTCATTGAAAGAAGAGTATTCACTTACACCAGCAGTTGTTTGTCTTTAGTTTCATAGAGGACCAATGACATCTTCAGGAGATGTGTTGACTTGTATGTGAATTGTATTTAAGTGACAAAACCACCAAAATCATCCACTCCATCCTTTTCCATTTGTCTTGACTTTTGTCTTGTCCCAGGACATGGATAACTCTGGAGAAGAAAGTGAGGCTAATGACTTTGTGCAAGCCTGCCTCATTTCAATGCAGTCCAGTGTCCCTTCCCATAGCCTTCTCTTTGATAGGTTTGAAAAGAAAAGTTTGCCCAGTGACAGGCAAAGAAATGACTAGAAAGGAAGCCCAGGCTGACAGTGGGAGGGGGGCAGGTAGGGAAGAAGAAGAAAAACTTGGGAATGAGTGTTGTGGCCTTTTGTGAGTTTGGGAGCCAGACGGAAGGGTGAACAACTCTTCCTCTCTTCCCCAGTACAATAACAACTATTCTCAACAACCACTAGACATACATAATGCATACACTAGGATACCTGATCCCAGAAGAAAGCACCTCATAAGTCCTATATGACTGGCTATAGGTGTGAGGCTGTAATGAACTGCCATGCATTATAATGTTCATTCTTCTGTATCACTGACAGAGCAGGAATTGACACTATGAATGCATAAAACAGGTGCTTTTGATGCGCTTGTTTACAGAATAATATGTATGAATCGAGCATAAAGCAATGAACAAAGTATTGTATGGGACAGAAGGGGTAGGACAGGGCTTGGAAGGGGCAGGGAAAAGGAAGAGCTGTGAGAGGAGTTAATTTCATAGAAATATTTTCACTCTAAGTTATGACCATTGAGACTTTTAAAAAATTCAAGAGACACAGTTTCTGGGTAATTAGTCATTCTATTAATAATGCTAGTATACTAACAATAAAAAGGATCAGTGAAACTCTCGATTGCTAAGTAGACTTATGGAACCTTTTCGGTGTTAATAAGAACTTGGAAGAGAGGGTTTTCCTGAAGTGACTTTGATGAGTTAGTAAATAATGAAAGAGAATGAATATTATACTAAGAGGTGGACCTGTTCCAACAAGGGATGGAGGACATGACTTTGATTGTCTCATTTACTTCCAAGTCACACCCAGCTTTGGGCAATTCAATCAAAGAATTACTCCCACTTAATCCTGAGTAGAACATTATCAGCAGGAATTCACCCAGATAAGATGGTGTAAGTGGCTTCTATTTTTGGCCAAGGTAAATCAGGTCCTCGAACAACTTGGTTTCAAACAAATAAATGGGACAGGGAACCAGCCTGAATCTCCCCTATACTTGCTTATTAATAATCATTTCTCTCACCAGTCAGTTCAGAGGTCAAATGTTGAAGCAAAAATCTGAGTTATGATGGAAATTGGACCATGGATGATTCCTGACAGAAGGGAGGCTCTTATAGAAGGTAGAAGTAGAGAATGAAAAGAACTAGGATCAAGGATTCAAAGTCTTCTGTCCAGCTGAGAGTGAACAGGAGATCTCCATGTCTACAGGAGTAAAGGAGAAGACTAGCTTATGTAGACTGGTAATTCAACAGAAAAGGTGCTTCTCTGAAAAGGTGTATTCTCTATAGTCCAGAGAACATGCCTGCACTGCTGATAAAGCACCTTTGCTTATACAAAATTTTCTGAGCAGTTGAGAAGGCTGATCATGCTATTGAGAAAGGGTAGAAGATCAATGAAGTCACAATGTAGGTAAAGGAAGAAAAGATAGAGAGCAGAGATTAGAGAAAAAGATACAGGTGAAAGGAGGTTTAAGAAGGTGGACACAGGAAAACAAAAAGGTTAAATTTCAGAATTAAAAGTTCTGAAGGTAAAGCATTTTTGCTAGAGGCAAAAGTGTTACCTGGCTGGGCAACTTGAGTTTAGTGGAGAGGTGTTTACCACATGTGAAGAGGAAACCCTCAACATTGTCTTCTCAGGATAGATTGTTTGAGGGCAGGTGAATTCCAAAACTATTCCAGATAACACAGGAAACTGATTCTACCTCAATTCAATAAACATTTATTAAGAGATTGTTTGTAGCCGACAGTATTAAAGTCACATCTGAGGGACACCAATCTCAGCTTCATCATATCCCAGGTCCTCAGTGGACATTGGTAGGGCATCTTCTCCCATCCTGGAGTCAGGGGATCCCGCAGAGAACTCAGGAGACTGACCTAGAAACAGGAAAATGGGGCTGAATTTGGAACTGTGTCTAAAGAGAAGAAAGAAACCTTTGGTGGTGACAGAGAAGGGTGAAAGTAATGCCTCCTTCAAGACCTGGGTAAAGAGTCTTTTCTCAGTCATGATGCACCATTGAGAGCAAAGGAGTAGGAGTGGCCAGAACTGAGACTGGGCCATGCAAATGCTTCTCTTTACAATGAGGGTGGATTAGGAACAAAAGGAATGGGAGCCTGAAGGAGGCAGTTTCAGAACCCCAGGGCCTGCTCATTTTGTTACTTAGCAGCATCATTGTGGGTACAATTGTACCAGACACATATGACAAATGTCATTATAGAGAATCATTGATGTACTGATGAAATCTTTTTGTTGTATTATTTATTTGTGTACATATGCATATATAGAGAGAAACACATATCTATACAATTGAATGTATATAAGCACATGTGTATATGTGCACATGCACGTATGCATCCATTTTAACAGTCATACCTTTATAAAGACACGTTTGTGATTGCACACGTGTATATGTAGCCAGTGTCACCCCCTCTTCTTCCAAAATAAGTAAACCCACAACTAGAAATCTCACTTGTCAGTGTGTTGGAAACCACTCACCAGTGTTTGACTCCCTGTGCTCATCCCATTCATTGGTAGACCCCAAAGTACTGCCCTCATTCTTCTGGGTGACAGTGGGAATTTCAGGCCCAGATAATTCTTCAGCATCATCATACCCATCACCTGGGGGATCATCAGGCCAACTTGAGATATCTGAGGAACAGATGATAGTTTTGTTTTCAACGTAAATTTTCTGAAAGTGAGGGGAGGTCCTTGTGCATGTGAAAACAAGTGTAATTTTATTTTTTAAGATAAAAGGGAGTGTCAGGAGATGTTCAAAACTGAATTCAGGTAAAGAAAAAGAAGACCACTTAAGGACAAAGTTACAGGCTTAATCTTGCACTAAGAATCACCAAGGTGGGAAAGGAGAAACATGTCCCTCATATAAGACAATGATTTCAATCCCCTTAGTGTTATTTTCCTTTCCTTTATTTTAGCTTCAAATGTCTACTCTCTTAATTTCTGTTATCTCACTACTTATCACCAGCCCCAGCTTCAAAGAGGAAATCACTCAGCCCAAAATCTTCAGTCATAATTCATATTCATGTTGCTCTGGTGATAGTGACCTTGAGACAAAATATACCAGAGAGAGTGAGCCAATTCTCTCAATCATGCTGCAGATTCTGATGCATCTTTGATCATTACTCTGACCCAGACATTCAGCCCTGTTACACACTCAGGGGCCTAGTCACCGATCAAATCAAACATGGCTCCTGTCCTCCCTTTCCCTAAATCATTTGTCTTGTCTCAGTCCAAATCTCTATCTCCCAATCAAGTTTGGAGTGAGAGAGTATCAAGCTGCTGTTGAGGGTGTTCAAAAAAGCTTGGCCTAGGGAAGTACTGAAGTCTTGATGGAAGCTCTTATGCCATTTTCCTTAAAGTCTCCAATTTGAGTAGTGAAGAGCTTGATTAAAAAGACAATAATAATGTAAAACAAGCTGTGTTCTAAAAGATACAGCATGTCACTGGAGATGTTGTCCTAAGAGAAGCATGTTGTTCTTCCTGGAGAGTAGGGGCAATGTAAGGAGCACTGACCAGCACGACATCTGGGATGCCACACTGATGGACATCAGGTAAACTGAGTCCAGAGCAGGGAAGGGTGAACAAGATGGCGCTGGAAGGGATGGTCCCATCCCTGGTTTGTTTCGGCTTGTGTTCGTTACCATAGTTTCGGGTTTGTTTGTGTGTGTGGCCATGGTTCGTTGAGCTGACTGGCAGAGACTATGTAACCAGAGTGCTTGCTTGAATAAATCAGAGTTGCTTCATGACCAGCTGTCCTGCCTCATTCTTTTACTCGTGAGGTCCACAGGAGGATGAGCAGCCTGCTGGCCAGGCATAAGACTTGCTGCTCTCAGTGTGCTATGCTGTTACCATAGCAGGGCAAAAGTGTGGAGAACTGAAAGTTTGTTAGTGAGGGAAGATCCCGGAACTGGCGAGGGGGAAGCTGTGGCTCTGCTCATAAGGAACAGTATAATTCATGTGGATAAAAAAGCCCTAAGGGTATCGAAGAGGGTTTCATCCAAGGCTTCATGTTATTTACTTTTAGGTAACTTAAAACCTTCTTCCTACAATTGTGTTGTTACCAAGAAATCTCCAGATTTAGAAGGAATGGTATAACAGTGTTAAATAAGAATGATGCTATGGAATTGGTTATCCTCTTAGATAAATGAAATCATTACATCTTTGAACTGACCCTATCCTGAACTTCTAGGCAAAATAATCAGATGTATCCCGACTGACAACAGAACATCAGGAAGAAAAGAACAGAGAGGCCTGAATCCTTTCCCTCTAGAGATGAAGCTCATAGCCCATAATGGGACTGGTGGACCTGCCTGCCCATGTAGAGAATGAAATATTGAAACAAAAATGCTATGGGACCAGGGAGGCTATAGGGGTCAGGTACAGGCAGAGATTTCTAAAGATGCCAAGGCCGTAGATAATGAACAAAGGATATACCTTATGTCCAGAATGTCAAAAGGAGGAGGATGGACAGAAAATAGCCATACCTGGGCTGCTCAGAAGGTCCTTCTTGTCCCCTGTCAGATAGTAATCAATCTCTTGGTAGACAGCCTCATAAGGAGAATTGCCGTATCTGGAAAAAGCTGGGAAAAATGGCCGTGGATCAGAAATTTGGCCTGAGACCATTGTCTGACATATATTTGCCTTAGGGGCCCTCCTCAATATACTTTCTGTTCACACTCAGGACACTCCACCTCTCTAATATCCATGGTAGCTCTGCCCAATCTCATGTTGTATGACCTTGGTTGGAATCTCATACCTAACACAAGCTATGCTCACAGCTCAGCCTCTTTGGGGTCAATGAAAGTTGGAGCAACTTAGGGCTTGGAAATCAGAGCAAAACATGTGAGTCACACCCAGTCCTGAAGTATTTTATCTGACTTTGTCCAAAATCCCTATCCCCATCATTTCCACCCTTCATTCACCCACACCCTTGCCCATGTGATTCAGTGCCCCAGAGGTTGCCCACCTTGTTGTTGGATTCTCCCTCTGTGTATCTGAATCCCTAAGAGGATGAGGACCAGGAAGAGAAGGGCCCCTAAAATGAGGCAGACGATCCCAAGCAGAGAGAATGTGCCAGAGTTCAAAGGGGTGGAAACTCTCTTAGTGAGTGGTCCTTTGGAGAAGAAGAATCATAAGGCTCTGAATCCTGGAAGTTGTTAAAAGCCCCAGGATATTTCACTGAGGTGAGGATGGAGAGATGGGGAAAAACTGAGGCTCACCTTCCACCTGAAGATCCCCCAACTGGGGAATCATCCCCTCCCCTAACGGCCCTGGAGAGGGTCCTTGGATAGAGTCGAATGCCCAAGAAAGGACAGTGAAGGAACCATCCATCTTTATGGGGACTGAGGTCCAGATCTCCAAAATGGAGATGCGCAAGATGGTGATATATTCTTGAAGAATATTTTTGTGGACCCTCCCAGTCCCAAGTTCCACCTCAACCCCTAGCCCACAAGCTACTCAGCAGATTCTCAAAATTCTGGGACAGGAAGAATCCCATAAGGTCATGCATGGGCCTCAGAAGGTTTGTGCTGTCAAATGAACCTAGCCATGATAGGAGAGGTCTGAGGGAGTGGTAGAGCAGAGTACCTTTTGTGGTAGGTGGCAATGTTGTCCTCCCAACTGAAAAAAATAGGAGAAAAAAATATCTGAAGAATGAGCAGAGATCAGGTTGGGCATGGCTTCTGCATCCTGCTTTGAACCCCTTATGATATGAACATCATTCCATAATGTTCCATCCAAACAACTTAGGAAGGTTCCCAGATCTCCTCAATCCCCTTCATCCAGCTCAAGCTTAAAGACATAGGCACCATATGGACTGGAGTCAGAGGATCTGTGCTAAAGTCAAAAACCAAATTCGGTTGCTAAAACTTGAAATTTGTGGAAGGACCACATATTCTCTAAGAAAGTTCTATAGGTCACCCCACTATCCCCACCCCAACCTCTAGCTCACAAGTTTCTCAGCAGATTCTCTAACCCAAAAGAATTAATTCTCTAAGACATGAAAGATTCCTTTGGGAATGCTTGTCTCCTTTAACCTTCCTCCTTGTCAATAGATGTCTCAAGCTCAATGTGTCCAAAACAGCATTCATTATCTCCTGTTATTTCTCCTCCTCATACCTTATCCAGCTTCCAATCTTCCAGGTTACTATTGAAGACACTAGCACCCTCCCAATCACTCAGACATGCAATCTTGGTGCTCTCCTTAAACCTTTCCTTTCACTTTGCCCATAGATCCAATTAGTTGGAAAATCTTTTAATTTCTATGTCCCCAAATTTCATTCTCTCCACAATACAGCCACCACTCTAGTTCAGGTCCCCAACATCTCCAGGACTATTGTACACCTTTCTCATTGGCCCTCCCCATTCAAATCTATCCTTTAATCAGTAGCTAAAGTGGTCATTCCAGAAGAGGGGAGGGGCAACTGAGACCTCAGACTACACACAACACTCTAGGTCCTCATATGCAACCTTTTGCTTAAATCCAAAATTAGAGAATAAATCCTCTTACTGAAAGGATTCATCCTGTTAAACTTGGACTCAGTCAAAAGAACACATCCAAGGACCTGGAACAAAATATGTGGACCCAAGACCACAGGTTTGCCACTCCTGCTCTAGAGAATACTTTTGGCCTCATGATTTTTCTTCTTGCTAAATCAATTTTCAATCATGTGTGATTCTCTGTGACCCCAACTGGGTTTTTTTGCAGATTTGCTTGAGTGCTTTGTCATTTCCTTCTCTTCCTTATATTACACTTGACGAACTGAGGCAAACAGAAATAAGTTACTTGCCTAGGTTCACACAGGAAGAAAGTGTCTGAGGCCAGATAAAACTTCAGGAAGATGATTCTTTCTGACTCCACTTATGCACCACCTACCTGCCCACATCATGGTCAACAAATTCTTATAGCTCCCTGTGACTTACAGGATGCAATAGAATTCCCCTGTGCTTCACACTTCTTCTCAACTTGGTCTCATTATACCTTTCCCCAATTGTTATATACCCCTCCACTCCCCACATTCTACTGATCAGCTATAGAGGCCTGTTCCCTGTTCCTCACTTGTGATACTCTGTCTCTGTACCTGAATCGTAGCTTTCTGGCTGTCCTTACTTGAAATGCTCACCCTTCTTACCTCCACTTCTTGACATTCTGAGCTTACTTCAAGATTCAACTCAATTTTTTTTTCTAAAGGAAGATTTCTGGAGACACGCCAGATGCTTAAGTTTTCCTTTCCAGCTTACCTTCCTGCCACTCTGCATGTGTCTTCTATGTATCTAGTTATTTATCTGCTGCTTAGGCCATCATATTGTAAAGTTGCCTGAAAGCAAGGAACGTTTTTGCCCATCTTTTTATGGCCAGGACTTAACATAGTGTCTGGTACATTGTAAGCACTGATGAGTAAATTCTAATGGATTGATTGGTTGTGAACCACTCTGAGGTAGGCTAGAGCCGAGGGAGAGGACGGCTGAATATTGTACATTATTTGATAGCGAAGAGGTACTAGGTGGTACAATGGATACAACCCTGGGCCTAGAAGATGAGGAAGACCTGAGGTCAAACACAGGCTCCTGCCCTACCTGTGTGACCCTGGGCAAGTCACTTTACCCTTATTGGCTTCAGTTGCTCATCTCTAAAATGAGAACACACTGGAGAAGGAAATGGCAAACTGCACCAGTATCTTTCCCAAGAAAGTCCCATGAGCTATTCTTCATGGAGTCATGAAGAGACAGACATGAATTAATAACCTGATAACAAGATCATCCTGTCCTTTTCACTGGAAGGAAAGAAACAACAGCTGGAGTTGGAGTAGAGAACACACTGAGCCTGTGGGCTCTGAATTCTGCTGGAGTCACCTCATGTAAAGATCTGCCCAAGTTACACTAACCAAAAAGCTCAGAAAGGTTCTCAAATCCCTCCATACCTTCCCCCCAGCACATGCGTAGGGAGACAGTTGGAGGGCAGAAGAAGAATTGTAAGTTTGGGAGTCATAGGACCTATGTTCAAAAATTTCCCAGAAAGTTATACGTGCTAGCCTCTGGGACCTTATGGCAGTAACGTGACCCCACTGGACATCTATTTCCTCTTCTGCAAAGCAAAGAGATGACAATAATGATCATTCATTTTACTTTTACTTTCAGTTCTAAATTCTATGACCCTGCAATCAAATTACAGCCTTCCCTGGTACCAAAGGACAGACCTGTGGGAACTCCAATTAGATGCACACTCTAGCACATATGCTCCTCCTCAGTATCTGTCTTCAGAGCTTCCAGACCCATCTAATGCCCTTCACACTCACCTGAGCACATGACACCAGCATCCTCCTCATGCTTACAGTCATTCTGCCCCCAGGGACTTGCAGGGCAATCCCACAGAGAGGACTCCATCCCTCTGCACTGAACATCATCCAACCAGATGGTCCCATTTCCTGGGCCAAATGCAGGCCATTCCAGGTCAGCCAGAGCAGAGCCACAGCCCAGCTGCTGACAAACCACATTAGCATCTGCTAGGTCCCAAGAGTCATCACATATTGTCCCCCAAGAGCCATTGTGCCAGATCTCCACTCTTCCAGAGCATGGGGTCTCTCCTCCCCTGAGTCGGAGTTTGTCTTTGTCTGGAAAGGAAGCAGGATTGACTGGTAAACTCTCAGCTAGTAAATGAGCAACCTCTGAGAGCCCCAGGTATAGAGAAAAATGAAATGAGATACCTGTGCAGGGACCAGATGTTGGGCAGTCAGTTACCTTCATTCCTGCAGGGGGAAGACGTTGGGAAAGTTTGGGTTAATAATAATCCTAAAATATCATTTGGGCACTAGATTTTGCTGTTTCAGGGAAGTTTACCCAAAGATGCCTTAATTCACTTCGGAAATACAGAATAGCACCATCTTCATATTTGTGATATTCAATGATCGGTTGAATTCATGCTATAAGCTACTGACTGAGTAAAAATGCATGTACAAATATAACATACTAAGTGCCTGTCTTTAGGGAGTTCAGAGTGTGATTAGGGAGGACGGACCTGAACGTAAAGTGGAGACTATATAAGGAAATAGATCAAAGTAGCCCAGGGAGAGAGTGAAGAAGGCTGAGGCAAAAGGAGGCTGCCTGCTAGGTAAGACAGTGCTGGAGAAAAGATGAAGAGAGTGAATAGCCATGGGGATGAATAGTGATGTCCTTCTTTTTGTGACAGGATGAAAACAAGAAACATGGGTCATGTTGCAAAGAAATTTTGAAGACTATAGGATGGCAGCAAAACGAGTTCCAGTCATATCTCAACAAACTGCTTAGATAAGTAGGTGGATCAATTGTTTGCTCTAAATATGCAATTCTGGGTTGGAGGAGAGCGAAAGTCAAAGTGAACGTGTCAATAACCATTTTTTTTTTAAAAAAAAACAGTGTTTTGGGGAGAAATCATAAAACAAACCAAACTGTAATACAAAAGACATTGATCTGCCACATTCTGCAATCCAGTTCCATGGTTCTTTCTCTGGATGTGGAAGGCATTTTGCCTTAAGAGACTACTGGGAATTTTTAAGTCCTTGCATTTCAATGAAGTTTTATGATTTCTCCTATTCATTTTAATTCTTCTATTCAATATGACTAATGTGAAAATTTATTTAATAGAAATGTAGGTGTAGAACCTATGTAAAATTGTATGCCACATCAGGGAGGGAGGAGAGAGGGAGGGAGGAAAGATGGGAAGAGGAAAAAATATTTAAGTTATATGTTAGCAATTGTAGAACACTTAAAACAAATAAAATAATAAAAAAAAAAAAACACTACGTTCCAGTCACAGTACTAAGCCCTGGTGATACAAAGAACAGCAAAGAAGTAGTCCCTGCCTTCAAGAAGTCAAAAGTCTAATTGGAGGAGTCAATGTGAAAACAACTTTGGGCAAAAACGATATATAGAGAAGAAATTGGGGAAAATTAATTAATAAAGGGACAGCACTAGCATTAATGGAGGAAAATAAGAGGCTTCAGTGTGGAAGGCAGGAATGTAACTGGGACCTGAAAGAAGCAGCTAGGTGATGCAATGGATAGAGTGCTGTGTCTAGAATCAGGGAAGTCATCTACCTGAGATCAAATCTCACCTCAGACACTTACAGGCTGTGTGACCCTGAGCAAGTGACTTAACACTATTTCTTGCAGTCTCCTCATCTGCAAAATAAGCTGAAGAAAGAAATGACAAAAACACTTTGACAAGAAAACTCCTAATGGGGTCAGGAGTAATTGGTTATGACTCAAATGACTGAATAACAACAACAACAAATACCCCCAGGGAAACAAGAGGATGAGGAAGGAGAGAATTACATACGTGGGGAGGATCAGTGAAAATGCACAGTCGGGAGATACAGTGCCTTTTACAAAGAACAGCAGAGATTAATGTCACTGAAATGAATGGTACATAGAGGGAAGGAATGTGTTATGAGAATAGAAAGAGAGCAGGGGGTCAGGAGAGGAAGGGCTTAAAATGAGAGTATGTGATGTGGGATCCCAAAGGGAACAAGGAGTCCCTAAAGATATCGTTTGGGAACAACATGATCATGTGGTCAGATTTGTTCTTTAGGAAGGTAAATATAACAGTTGAGTGGATGGACTGGAAGAAAGAGAGACAGGGTGATCAACTAGAAGGATCTTCCAATCACCCAAAATGGGACTGGATCACTGTGGCCACAGTGTCGGAAAGAAGAAGGGGGTGTGGATGAGAGATGGTACAATAAAAGCATCAACAGGACTTGCAGCATTGCGTGTGGGCTAGTGCATCAATTAGGGAGTCATAAAAGGATTCACTTGCTCCACTGAAGGTACAGTTAAGTTTAGCTAACATACTGTCATGAATTCAGTTAGCGTGATTTCATGATTTTCTCCAGTTTCATTCAGATTTCTCTGAGCAGGGGCAAAGGCAATTAATGGTGGAAATAAACAAAGAATGAGGATTGGGATGGCAAGTTTGGACATAGTAAAAGGGGCAAGAAACTCAAGAGAAAAGGATGGAAAGAGAAAAGGATGGAAAGGAATCAAGGAGGAGAATTTAGCCAATACAAGAATCATGACCTTGGAAAAAGCTGACGAATGGAGGTCATGCTGAGAATGAAGAATAGTATTAGGGGATTGCAAGGTAGAGGGACAGGTGTAGTAACCATTAATTTCAAAGTTTACAAACATATAAGTAAATCTCCTGTAGGTGACACCATGATCAAGAATACGACCATGTTTCTGTGCCTCTCAGCTGGATAGAGACCTTTGGAAATGAATCTAGTGAAGAAGTGAGAGGATAGGTTGTTTGAGGGAAGATTTAATCTACTATTAGGATAGGAAATGTGGTGGAAAGGTTGACTCAGAACTTGTTCACATTGAGATATTGATATGAGAAAATAAAAAAAAAATTGATGCTTTTGTCCTATTACTGCTACCAACCTAGGTCTCTTTCACTATTTACTTGAATGGATTAAAATAAATTGGGATTTATATCTTGTCCACAGATTGAATCCACTTGGACTAAAAAAAAAATCTCCTTAAGGAGTCAAATGGAAGACACAGATATAGTTACCTTCACATGTGATAATGGCTTCCTCTCCCTGTTGGCAAGAATTCTGGTCCCAGGATTGAGAAGGACAATGCCAGAGGAATGATTCTTGGCCTTTGCAGGTGATTTTGTCAATCCACCTGGTATTCAAATTTCTTGGGGATCTAGACAGTGTTTCAATATGTCCCTCAGCACCACAACTCAGGTGTCTGCAAATCACTGATACAGTATTGTCATCCATGGAGTTGGAACAAACACTGCCCCATGTTCCATTGTAGAAAACTTCTAGCCAGCCAGAGCACTCACGCTCCTCACTCACCAATCTGAGATCCAGGAATTCTGTAAATGAAAAGGAAAGTGTGCCACAATCAGAGGGGACATCTGATACAACATTCTCTGGGTCTCTTCCCTCTGGAAATTGTGTTAGGTTCTCTGGCTCTGCTGAGAAGTCTCCACTGGAAAGACACAGACCCCAGACTTTCTTTTTCCACGATTACTTGCTCTATATTTCTGATCATTTCTCTCTGTTTTGCTTCCCCCACTAATAAAGACAGGAGTGCCTTTATTGTGATTTCCCTACTGAGTATCACAGTTTCAATATCAATGTGAATTTTTTAAGCACCTACATAAAGCAAACTAGCAGACACATATTGTATATGTACTCTGTGAATAGCACTCTAATAGGAATATAGGTATAAGGAGAACACATATGCATACACACATACATGCACATATATATATGTGTTTGTATACATGCATACATATGTATACATGTAAATATATATATACATATATACAGACACATATAAAACAGTAATACATACACACAAATAAAGGAGTAGACCCACCTATACAATTGTACTAGCTGAAAATTTCACCCTTCAGATAAGAGGCCTGGCAATGAAACTGAACTCTAAGGATAGCTGTGCTTGGGTCAGGAACTCTTCCTTCCTCTATGAATCAGCTCCTTCTCCATCTCTAAACCCCACCTCCTCTGCGTTCCCATAAGTCCCTCAGTGTTACTGGGGTGTGTGTAAACCAGACCTGAGCAGAGAACACTTGCATCCTCTTTGTGTCTGCAGTCATGCATTCCCCAATGGAGGGAAGGGCATTCCCCCAGGTGGGATTCATTTCCAGAGCAGCTAAGCTCATCTAGCCAGATGGGCCCTGAGCCTTGTCCAAAGTGAGCAGAGATCATGGCTTCAAGGGCCACTCCACAGCCCAGCTGCCTGCACACCACGTGGGCATCACTCAAGTCCCAGGAATCATCACAGATGGTTCCCCAGGTCCCATTGTAAAAGACTTCAACTCTTCCAGAGCAAGGCCCTCTTCCATTCAACAGACGAAGCTGTCCATTTTCTACAGGGAGAAATTCAAATGGATTGTTTGTTTTCCCAAAGAAAGAGTAGGGTTTCCTCAGATTTTACAGCTTTCTTTCTTACCTGAAAAGAGGACAGGTGTCTTTTCCTGGTCAGACTCTGAGTTATTGAATGGGAGGGACTGTGTCTGGTTTCCTGCAAAAAGCAAACACACTTCAAATCTAGGGCTGGAAGTTTAAACTGGGAAAGGAAAAGTAAAGTAAATATGTGCCTTGAGGAAACACACTGGATGAGAGGAGTCAGCACATTGGTGAGAAGACAGGTTGTGAGGGAGGGACAAAGGGATTTCTCAGTCTAAGAAGGCAGGCTTTGGCTCTACCTAGCCAAACAAGATTGTTCTCATTGACAGTTCTGTTGCTCTACTCCAAAGCTCCAATCACACCCTCCATATGCAGAGTGCCTTTCCATAAGGAAAAGCTCTTGAGAGAAAGATTGTAGCACTTGTACCTGATCAAACTTCCTCTGAAGTTGCTCCCCCTCTGTTAGGTCTTTGAATTGTATAGGGTAGCTTCCTCCTACCACGTTTCTGCCACTAGATCATGTCTAAACACTAAATGAGGAGATTTTGACTTGGTCGACCTGAATTTCTTTTAAAATATATTGATAAACAAGGCTTGGGATGGGGGCAATTGAGCACGGTGGAAAGTGAGAAAATAGGAAAATAATTTTTAAATGAATGTTAAAATTCTCTTTACATGAAATTACGAAAAATAAAAGATAGTATTTCAGAAAATGTATTCCTAACTATATTTCAATATATTTGGTCTCTTATTTGTGTAAGGACAGCCACACATACATCAAGAGCCTGTGTGCAGAGAGACCTGTGTGTGGAGAGGCCTCATGTGTACAAAGACTGTCCCTGTCACATGTGGCATGGGGGTGTCATTGTGTTACTCAGAGGGAGGAAGAACAGACATCTCTACCCCTTCCCTTCTTCTCTTGTAATTCTGTCTTTTCAGTCATGTTCATCTCTTCCTGACCCCATTTGGAGCTTTCTTGGCAAAGATCCTGGAGACGTTTGCATTTCCTTCTCCAGATCATTTTACAAGAGGAGGAAACTGAAGTAAAAAGGGTTAAATGACTTAGCAAAGGATATGCAGCTAGTCTGAGGCCAAATCAGAACTCAGAATTTCTGATTCCTGGCCCTGTACTCTATCCACTGACCAACCTAGCTGCCACTCTTCCAAGATTCTACCATCCCGCTTCTCCAAGGGAGACTTCAATTGCCACCTGGAGGGGCAGCAAAAGTTGGGGACAAACCCCATTCTACTCTGGTCAGAGAGAATGGGTATCAGGCTAGAATTATTGTAATCTACTCCCTTAAATATTGTTAATCGATGGGTCATTATCAGGTTCAACTGAAATTCTGATTTTTCTGACATTCATTGGAGGGGGAGATCAGTTAAAAACAATATTCTCAGAAGCAATTGCAAGATTACACCAGAGAAGGTCATGGAGCAAAGAAAGTCCAGAATCACTGCTCTGGAGGGACAAGCATCTCTCTTGGACTAGCTAGATAGGAATTCCTTCTTCGCCCTGCTCAAAGTAGAAAATGTCGAGGTTTTCCAATAGTAAGCACTTAATAAGTGTTAATAGGTTGATTTTCCTAAGCAAATGAGGAAAAAGAAAGCATAAAAGGAGAAGCTCTCCATTTTTACATACCACTAGAAATGACGTCCCAAGAGAATGCTGAAGTAGCACAATTGAACAGTTTCTAAATTTCTCACCTGCTCTGGGGGACTTTCCTGCTGAAGGGATTAGAATAGCACATAGTAGTGGAATTGACTGAACTACATGAACTCCAACTTATAATTCAATTCTGGAGCTAGCTAGATTTTCTTTCTATCCACTTTTGGGTCTAGTTCAGTTTCTATATTGTAACAAAATTTTCCTCAATGGTGGGAATTGGGAGAAACCATTATTGCATCTTTTCAAACTCATCTTGCTTCACTGGGACCTGGATACCTCTACTTAGTGCTTAAGTGAAGACCCATGTTATACTGACTAGGAACCCAGTCAGATTCAAACACTGATGTAAGGAGTTTTCTCACGAACAACCTATATATTTGATCTAAAAATTGTCCCAGTACTATTCCATATTTACTCTTTCCAGGTTTTTTTGTTTTTTTGTTTTGTTCTGTTTTGTTTTTTTTATTGAAGGCGGACAGGTTGGAGGCAGTAGGACACCTCTTTTTCTGATTTCAGGAAATTGCACCTATTTGTTCTTCCCTTCCCAACTGGGAAAGCCCCTAATCTTTCATCTAAATAGAAATCAGATGCACAGATTTTGTTTCTAAATGTATGTAAATGTATTAATTATTTGTTTTAATTATTGCCTTATTTGGTAAATTATTCTTAATGCATAAAGATCTGTATCCCCTGTATTTTTATTGCAACCTGAGAAAGATGACTGGTCCTGATTTCTTTAGCAATTGGCATGTATTGCTTAATAAATTGATAAACTTGGAAGCTAGAACCTTTGCCACCCCAGTCATTTCATCATTCATGCACCTCACTGTCACTTCCCTCAAGTTTTCTCCCCAGTCTCTTGGTGACCTGCACTCAAGTAATGCATAACTTCTTTAAGTGAGCCCTAATTTGACATCTTACTCTGGACTCTGATCTATCTGTATGTCTGATGAGAATATTTTAACCTAATTCACTCCTAGCATCTCTAACAAATATGCTAAGAAGATAAAATTTTGTAATCATTGACTCAAGGATTTATTTGCATAAGAATTTCATCATTAGTGGAAAGTGATTTCACAAGATGAAGTTAATGAGAACTGGAGAGAAGAGAAATCCTGGTCTTCTGACTCAGGATCTCTTTCTTTCACACCAGGATTTCTCTTTTCTGCAACTTTTACCAGCTCTGACCCTCATGACATCAATTTCCACCAATGAGAAGATGTTTTGCAAATGACCCTATGAGACAAGGTTGCCAATTTTCAAAGAACAGAGTCCTGGAATTTTATTTTTAGAGGACTCTGACTGCCTAATATTGAATTATATTTCAACATTTTTGATCTTCTTTAATCTATTCTGTCATTGTTGAGTGATCTTATCATCTTGCTCTGGGTAAACAACCATCATGTGAATTTAAACATTTCCTAGTCCTTCCTATCTAAGTTTGATTATTTTTAGCACTTCCTACCAATGCCCAGAGCTACTATATCCATTTTCGCTATTGGTACTGCATATTAAAGTAAGCCTCATTTGCTTTAATGTACTTGATGGATCACAATACATCTTCCCTACCTTGGAATTCCCAAAGAAAATCCATAAATGAATGATCACATATATAAAGTAAATTTGTACAAATATCATACAGGATTCCCAACAATATGGTTAGAATTCTTTATATTTACTACAAGAAAAAGATGCCATGATACTCCTCTGAATACTGAAAAAGATCACCAGATTGCTGATGTGTACAGACACTTCTATTTTTTTTCTTCCTACACATATGAATGCTTTCACTGGTCCATCACCTAGAGATAAGCTTGGAGTACAGATTATAAATTTACTTTCGCTGACCTGAGCAGACCACAGAGGCAACTTTTCCTTTGGAACATGGAGAAGTCCCCAGAATAGTAACAGAGCAATCCCATAAATGAGACTCAATTCCTGTGCAATAAAATGTGTCCCCTATGATCTGGTCACTTCCTTTGCCAAAATGTACATCTTCTGGAGGTTTCATGGCAGCACCACAGTGAAGCTGATGGCAGAGAACGTTGGCATCTGCCAGGTCCCAGTGGGAATCACAGAGAGTTCTCCAGGTCCCCAGAACTTGGATCTCCACTCTCCCTTCACAATTGGAGCTTCCATTCATTAGACGAAAGTCTGTGTACCCTGGGAGAAGAAGACAAGCTTTTAGAAAAGTCACTGCAACTTTCTAATCTAAGTGTCAAGTACGATGTGGGAGCAGAGTAAAAGTATTGTGTAAGTTGTACTTGAACAAATGACTCCAACATCCATGCTGTGACTGCATTTTCCTTGCGGAAGTGCTACTGTGGGACACTGTGACAGAAGTGCTTCACTTCCATTACACTGGAATTCTTTATCCCAGATGAGTCCATTTCCTTTTCCAAAGTGCGCACTTTTCACTATTGAGACTGCAGTTCCACATTCTAACTCAGCACAGATGACTTTGGCAGTAGAAAGTGTGAAATTCCAATCACAGACTGTGCTCTGCTGTGTTCCAGAGTTGACTTCTACCCTCCCATTACAAGGTCCATCTCCTGCAACCAGCTTCACAAATCCTGGAAAGACAAGAAAGAATACCAGTGAGTGGCCCTGAATGTCAAGAATTCTCTCAGAAAGAAAGGGACACATTTAATTATGTGAGATTTTTGTCTCACATGTTCCCAAGTGAAAGGAAGCTGAAGAAGTTAACTTAACTGAGCACAGAACAATTAATCCCTTGGAAGTGTTTTGACTATAATTAAACCTGAAATCAAACTGAATGTACTTAACTCCTGGTACTCTTTGGGAGAGCATGTCTCACATATGTAAGGAAATGCAACCTTGCTACTCTTTTCAGCAGGGGAGAGATATGTAGAAACAGCATGTATGGATGCCTTCCAGCCAAGGAGGAGTAATCGACCCATATGATATCTCACGATTAGAGAAGTAACCATCTCTTCTGCCCCAAGAACATGGTTACTATGAACGGAATTTATTTTAAATTTTCTGGGACTATGTTCCTTTTTTCTTCCTTTTATTCAGACAAAACACACTGAATTAGCTGTCTTGTGATATTCATGAAACAGTTTGTGAAATGTCCAAGGTTGTGTCTGTATTTCTGTACCCCATATTTCAAATACAGTTTCCATATTTTTCAATGGTTAATTTCCTACTACTTCTGAAGTGTTTGAGAATTAGGACTCAGGTGCTAAGAAATAAGGATATTATAAAACATTCACTCCTTTAATTGTGAGGGCCCCTTATCACAGTAAGAAATCAGGGAGGAAGAAGAGAAAAGAACTTTTCTGAAACACAACAGCAAGTACACTGAAGTTGAATAGTTTAATAAACTCATGTAGCTTTGTGAATTGTGGGGCTAGGCCATCCTAAATCTGTCAGAGAGACAGAGACAGTCAGAGAGAGACAAAGAGAGGGACAGAGACAGAGAAAGATAGATAAACATAGACAGGGAGAGGTAGAGACAGACATGAACACAGACACAGAAAGAGACATAGAGGGAGGGAAAGGGAAGGAGAGGGAGAGGGAGAAATAGTAAAGAGATAAAAAGAGATAGAGCATGAGAGAAAAAAGAGGAAAACAGCTGACATTATAGCTGACTTGGGAATGAAGTAATCACTTCTGCCATTGAATCTATTTTATGATTTGATAGTCCTACTCTGTACAATCTATTCTCCTCAGTCTCTGAGTCTCAAACAACCCACAATACTTTGACACTTGACTCTAGCAACTGTTACATTTGCTGAAGAGATTCTTGTGGATATGATTATGAGCAGAAACTTTGTGGCTTTGGTGGTGGACTATGGTAAGGAAAGAGTAGATATTGTTGGTTGCCAGAAAACCATCTTTGCCAGGGATCAGAAAAGCTTCCATTTTCTTTATAATCAGAAAATTATGTACTTAAAGCAGGAGCCCCAAGATCAATCTCCCTGGGCTACACTGAGAATGTAGTTGATGCAGGTTAGTTGTATTAGGTCCCTTCACCCACAGGATTAGTAGCAACGTGGACATAGAAATAACTAGAGGAAAGGATTGATAACAGTGAATGAAACACCAGCTCCAAAATATCTCTTCCAGCTTCTGAAGTTAGTCTTATGACTGCTACTCACAACTGGCATTTTCCCATATGCTAGACTTGTTTGCTTGAGAATGGAGACTCTATCTCCCTCTGTCTACCTTTGTCCTTTTTGATGTGAAAATATTTGCTTAAAAGAAAAACAGGGAAACACACACACAAATATATGTATATACATTTATTTATTTACATGCATGTGTTCGTTTGTGCATATATGTATACATATAATATGCAAATATATGTATATATTTACATATATAATATGTAAATATATACATATATATATGTGTATATATATATATATATATATATATATATATATAAAATTTCCATTTTTTATTCCCTTAAACCTAGCAGTTACATGATGGAGTCAGAAGGAAACCTCTCACTGCCTGGTACAAGGGTGTTCAGGCCTAAATATGTTCTATAACAATCCCAAGGTCTCTGTGTGCCTCAGGTCTATGGTCCCCTTGTGTTTTAACTATACCATGAGAAAGCATTTTCCTTAGTTGAATAGGTTGTAAAACAGTTGATACAGGACAATTGACAAAGTAGAGTGAGATGGAAATTAAGATCCCTGAATGTCTCTTTCCTCTGTCTCTACATATTAAGACAAAAAAAAATTCCACCACTCTTGTTATAGGCATTATGTCATAAAAAAAGTCTTTGAAGTTACTGACACAGGAAAGGACATTTTTAGAGTAAACCAAAGGGTGTGATTGGTTACTTCAGGCTTTGGACCTTATTAGAAGACCAAAAATCATAATAAATATTATCATTCCTTAGTATAAAACTGTACAACTGAGATTTAGAGTCAAGGTCATGGAACAACAGCAAACTCAGAAGGTAGAATCAAGTTTACGGAACAGGAATTTGCACACAGAATACCCTTTGAAAAACACCTTCAGGCAGATATACAAAATGTGACAGATTTTATTCTGATAGAGCAAATCTAAGAAAAAGTGAGAATGAAACTTTTTTTTGCATCTTAGGTCAGGAGAGTGGGACAGACAGAAAAATCTCCAGATATTAGTCTGGCCAGGAATTTCTACATCATGGAGAGCTCCCGAAAAGGGATGGGATATATGCCCCAAATACTCTATTAAAGGAGATCAGAAAGGTGACCAAAGCTCCTACATACTGTCTCCACAATACCTGTCTGGGGAAAACTTAGGAAGACAGAACAGATATTTTAGTTATGAGTCACAGCATCTGTGTTCAAAAATTTCCCAGCAAATGATTCTTGTTAATCTGTGTGACCTTGTGGCAGTCAGATAACTTTACTGGGCTTCTATTTCCTCCTCTGTAAGGTAAAGACGTTGGGATGATGGCCATCCATTTTACTTTCAGTTCTAAATTCTATGACCCCAGGATCAGATTACAGCTCCCCTTGGTATCACAGGACATATTTGTGGAAGTTCTATTTACATGCAGACTCTAGCCCCATGTTTTCCAGATCAATATCTATTCTCAGAGCTCCCACTCCCATTTTATGTCCTTCACACTCACCTGAGCATATGACAGCAGCATCCACCTCATGAGTACAGTCATCCTGCCCCATGGATACTGTAGGGCAATCCAAAAAAGAAAACTCATTCCTTACGCATAGTGCATGATTCATCCAGATGATCCCATTTGCTGGGCCAAATTGAGCCCCTCTAACAGCAGCCACAGCAGAGCCACAGCCCAGCTGCTTACAAACCACATTAGCTGCTGTTTCATGCCATATGTAATTACATACTGTCCCCCAGGTGCCATTGCGCCAGATCTCCACTCGTCCAGAGCATGGGTTCCCTCCTCCCCTGAGCTGGAGTTTGTCTTTGTCTGGAAAGGAAGAAGAATTTCCTGCTAAACTCCCTGCTAGTACATGAACAACCTCTGAGAGCCCCAGGTATAGAGAGAGAGGAACTGAGATGAGATACCTGTGCAGGGACCAGAGGTTGGGCAGTCAGTGTCCTTCTTTCCTGCCAAGAAAAGACATTGGAAAAGTCTGGGTTAATAATTATCCTGCAATATCATTTGGGCCCTACATTTTGCTGTTTCATGGCAGGATGCACAAAGATCCCTTAATTTAGTCCCAAAATACACAATAGCACCATCTTCATCTTTATGACATTCAATGGTTTGTTGAATTCATACTACAAGCTACCAAATAAGTCAAAATACATACATAAATAAAAAGCATACAAGGCCTGCCTTTAGGGAGTGGAGAGTGTAATTAGAGAGGAGGGATGTGAACATAAACTGGAGATTCTATAAAGAAAGGATCAAAATAGCCCAGGGAGAGAGAGTGAAGAACTCTGAGGCAAAGGGAGGCTGCCTGCTAGATGAGGCAGTGCTGAGAAAAGATGAAGAGACAGTGAGCAATCACAGTGGTGAATAGCGATGTCCTTTATTTTGTAATAGGATGGAAAGAAGAAAAGTAAGTGACGTTGCCAAGAAATTTTGAAGACTACGGGATGGGAGGCAAATGAATTTCAGTCAGATCTCATCAAACTGCTTAGAGAAGCAGGTTGCTTAGTTGTCTGTTCTACATGTGCAGTTGAGGGTTTAAGGAGAGTAAAAGTCTAAGGGAACAAGTGAATAACCATTTTCTTAAGCAACTACTATATGCCAGGCACTGTACTAAGCCCTGTTCACGCAAAGAAAAGTCAAAAATGGTTTCTGCCTTCAAGATGCTCAAAGACTAATTGGAGGAGCCAATGTGAAAAGAGCTTTGTGTAAACATGATATATATATAGGAGAAATTGGAGAAAATCAATAGAGGAACTATGTGTGTGTTCACCCTTCGTTGCTGAAGAAAACCATGCCATCAGAGAAATAATGACATGACTTGCACTTGACTTTGTTTTGAGTGAGGAAGGACTGTGCAGGTCACCAGCCTCATTTCTCCTTCACAGTCCTCTGAATCCAGTGACCAGATACTCATCAGGATGACTGGAGATGACACAGGATGAGACAATTGGGGTTAAGTGACTTGCCCAAGGTCACACAGCTATTGAGTGTCAAGTGTCTGAGGTGAGATTTGAACTCAGGTCCTCCTGACTCCTACACTGGTGCTCTATCCACTGCACCACCTAGCTGACTCCAATAGAGGGACAGCACTAGTATCAATGGGGAGTAATAAGAGGTTTCTGTATGAAAGGTAGGACTCTAACTGGGACCTGTATGAAGAAGCTAAAGATACAGTGGATAGAGTTCTGGGTCATCTTCCTGAGTTCAAATCTCACCTCAAACACGAGCTGTGTGACCCTGAGCCACACACTGATTCCTGTTTGCCTCAGTGTCCTTATCTGTAAAATGAGCTGTAGAAATGGCAAAAATATATTGAAAAGAAATCTCCAAATAGGATCAGGAGCAATTAGATATGAATGAAATGATTGAAAAACAACAGCAACAACACCAAATGAAACCAGAGAAGCCAAGAGGATGAGGAAGGAGAGAATTGCAGAAATGGGGAGAAACAGTGAAAATGGATAGTCAGGAGATAGACTGTCTTGCACAAAGAACCGAAGAGACTGATGTCACTGAAATGAAGAATACAGAATGGGAAACAAAGTGTTATCACATCAAAAATGGAGGAGAGGATCAGGATAGGAAGGGCTTAAAATGAGAGGATGTGATATTGTATCGCAGACGTAAAAGAAGTCCCTAAAGTTATTGTTTGGGAGTGGTGTGATGACACAGTCAGACTTGCTCTTTAGGAAGGTGAATGTAACAAGTGAGTGGAGGATGGACTGGAAGGAAGAGAGACAGAATGACCAAACTGAAGGTTCTTCCAAGCACCCAGAGTGGGTCTCGACTAGCTTGGCAGCAGTGTCACAAAGAAAAATGGGTGTGGATAGGAGATGTCACAAAAGGAGCATCAACAAGACTTTCAATATTTCCTGTTTCAGGGCAAAAGAGAGAGAGAAGAATTGAGGATGCCATTTAGGACAACGTGACTAGGAGGATGGCAGTGTCCTCCACAGTAACAAGAAAGCTAAAATGATGGGAAGGTTTAGGAAGAAATATATTCAGTTTTGGACCTATTAAGTTTAAGATGTCTGCAGAAGATTTAGGTCAAGGTGTCCAATAGAAGATGTGAGAAAGGAGGTGAGGACAGAATGAAGGTTAGATAGATAGATCTGAGAATCATCTACATAGAGGTGATACTTTAACCCTGTGGAGCTGATAACATCATTAGAGCTGATAAGATCATTAAGTGAGATAATATTGAGTGTGAAGAGAGCCCAGCACATACCCTTGGAGGAGCATCAAGGATTAATGGAGGTGACGTAAGGAGATTGAGGGGGAGATGTTGGGCAGGTAAGAGGAGAACCAGGAAACAGCAGTGTCATGAAATCCTAGGGAGAATATCAAGAGTGTCAACAACTGCAGAGAGACTGTAATGTATGAGAACTGAGAGAAGTCCATTAGATTTGACAAGAAATCATTGACAATCTCCACCTATTGCAGATAGTCTTCACAAGGATTTCATTCACCATAGAGAGGGAAAATATACAATGGAAGCTAGTAGGAATGAGTGTATTAAGTGAGGATTTTTTTTTAAGATTGGAGAAAAGGTTATGTTTTATGTGGTAGGCGAGTTGTGAGTAGCAAGGAATTGCTTCAGCAAGAAGAAGGGTCTTATCTTTGGGTGAGACAGGGTGAAGGAAGAGATAGTAACAGAAAGTATCTGGGTGATACGATGTGTGAAGGGAAGAATAGGGAGAACTTGAGGGATGGCTTCGATTTTTTCACTGTAACATGACACAAAGATGAGAGAAAATGGGAGACAAGATTTGATGAGGGATGAAAAAGTATGGAACAGCCAGTCTGGAGAGCGGGCTAGTGAATTAATTAGGGAGGCATAAAAGGTTTCACTTGCTGCAGTGAGGGCCCTGTTAAGATTAGGTAAAACACTGTGATAAATTCAGTTGGCATGATTTCATGATTTTCTCCAACTTCATTCAGGTTTTTCAGAGCAGGAGCAAAGGCAATGGATGGTGGGAATAAACAAAGAATGAGTTTTGGGAGGGCAAGTTTGGACACAGTAAAAGGGGCGAGAGACTCAGTAGAAGAGGACAGAAAGAGAAATGACCCAGTTCACTAAAGAATCAAGGAGGAGAATTGGACCAATGCAAGAATCAGGACCCTGGGAAAAACTGAGGAACGAAGGTCATGCTGAGAGAGCTAGGGGACTGCAAGACAGGAGGAGAGGTGTAATGGCCATCGACTATGATCAGATAAAGGAATGTCAGAGTTCACAAACATATAAATGCAACTTATACAAACATATAACTGCAGGTGATAGCAAGATTAAGAGTATGACCATCATTCTGTGTCTCTGAGTAGGACAGTGCCCTTTGGAAATGAATATAGTGAAGAACTGAGAGGTTAGATTGTTTGAGGGAAGATTTAATCTACTTTTAGGACAGGAAATGTGGAGGAAAGACAGTCTCAGAACTCATTCACGTTAAGGTTTTGATAAGAGAAAATAAAAAATTAGAAGTCTTTTTCCCATCACTACTACCAACTAGGTCTCTTCCACTGTTTCCTTGGATGGATTAAAATAAATTGGGATTTATATCTTCTCCACAGACTGAATACACTTGGACAAAAAAAATCCCATTAAGAAGGAGACAAACAGAAGAGACAGACGTAGGTACCTTCACACGTGATAATGGCTTCGTCTCCCTGCTGGCAAGATTTCTGGTCCCAAGATTGAGAAGGACAATGCCAGAGGAAAGATTCTTGGCCTTTGCAGGTGATTTTGTCAATCCACCTGGCCTTCAAACTTTTGAGGGGTCTGGACAGTGTTTCAATATGCCCCTCTGTACCGCAACCCAGGTGTCTGCAAATCACTGATAAGGTATTGTCATCCATGGAGTTGGAGCAAACACTACCCCATGTTCCGTTGTAGAAAATTTCTAGCCAGCCAGAGCACTTACGGTCTTCACTCACCAATCTGAGATCCAGGAATTCTGTAAATGGAAAGGAAAGTATGGCACAAACAGAGGGGACATTTGATACACTATTCTCTGGGTCTCTTCCCTCTGGAAATTGTATTAGTTTCTCTGGCTCTGCTGGAAAGTCTCCACTGGGAAGACTCAGATCTCAGACCTTCTTTTTGCAGTTTTACTTACTCTATATTTTTAATCATTTCTCTCTGTTTTACCTCCACCACTGAGAACGAAGGGAATGCTTCCACTGTGATTTCACTAATAAGTTTCACAGTTTCAAAATCAATGTGAATGTTTGAACTGCCAAAGTAAAGCAAATTAGTAGGCACATATTGTATATGTACTCTGTGAATAGCACTCTACTAGGAATATAGTTATTAGGAGTGCACATACACACACACATACACACACACACATATGTATTTGTTATACATACATATATATTTATACATACACACACATAAAGCAGTAATGCACACACACAAAGGAGTAGACCCATCTATACAATTGTATTAGTTGAATAAAATCACCCTTCAGATAGGAGGCCTGGCCCTGATAATGAACTCTAGGCAGAGCTCTGCTTGGGTCCTCCCTCTCTGAATCAGTTCCTTTTCTCTCGGGTCTCCAAACCCCACCTCCTCAGTGCTCCCACAAGTCCCTCAGTGTTAGTGGGTGTGTATAAACCAGACCTGAGCAGAGAACTCCTGCATCATCTTTGTGTCTGCAGTCATGCTGACCCCAGTGGAGGGAAGGGCAATCCCCTAGATGGGATTCATTTCCAGAGCAGATAAGCTCATCTAGCCAGATGGGCCCTGAGCCTTGTCCAAAGTGAGCAGAGACCATGGCTTCGAGAGCCACTCCACAGCCCAGCTGCCTGCACACCACGTGGGCATCTCTCAGGTCCCAAGAATCATCACAGATGGTGCCCCAGGTTCCATTGTAATAGACTTCAACTCTTCCAGAGCAAGGCCCTCTTCCATTCAACAGACGAAGCTGTCCATTTTCTACAGGGAGAAATTCAAATTGATTGTTTTCCCAAGGAAAGAGAAGGGTTTCCTCAGATTCTACAACTTCCTTTCTTACCTGAAAATAGGACAGGTGTCTTTTCCCGGTCAGACTGTGAATTATTGAATGTGAGATCCTGTGTCTGGTTTCCTGCAAAAAGCAAACACAGCTCAAATGTAGAGCTAAAAGTTCTAAGCTGGGAGGCAATAAGTAAAGTAAATCTGTGCCTTGAGGAAACACACCAGATGATAGGAGAGGGTCAGCAAATTGCTGACAAGACAGGTTGTGAAGGAGAGACAAAGGAATTTCTCAGTCTAACAAGACATGTTTTGCCTCTACCAAGTCAAACAGAATTGTTCTCATTGACAGTTCAGTAGTTCCACTCCCAAAGTTCCAAACATAGCCTCCATATACAGAGTGCCCAAAAAGTATGTGACCTTCCATAAAGAAAACCTTCAAAGGGAAAGATTGTAGCACTTGTAGCTGATCATATTTCCTCCAACTTCCCTCCCCCTCTGCTAGGTCTAGTATCTATGAACGGTATTGGGTAGCTTCCTCCTACCATGTATCAGCCACTACACTATGCTGAAATACTACAACAGGAAATTTTTACTTGGAGTACATGAACTTGTTTTAAAATATATTGAAAACAAGATTTAGGGTGGGGGCAATTGAGGGAGGTAGAAAGGGAGAAAATATGAAAATAAATGTTTTTAAATTAGTGTTAAAATTGTCTTTACATGTAATCATGAAAAATAAAATATATTTAGAAATTATATTCATAGCTATACTTCAATATGCTGGGTCTCTTATTTGTGTAAGGATGGCCCCACCTGTAACAAGATCCTGTGTGTGAAGAGGCCTCTGTGTGGTGCGACCTCATGTGAACAAAGGCTGTCCCTCTCATATGTGGCGTGGCGTGTCATTGTGTGGCTCAAAGGGAAAAAGAATAGACATCTCTAGCTCTCCTCTCCTCCTCTTATAGTTCAGTTATTTCACTTGTGTTCAACTCTTGCTGACCCCATTTCAGGCTTTGCAAATAAAGTTGAATGACTTACCAAAGATACGCAATTAGTCTGGGGTCAAATTTGAACTCAGATCTTTCTGATTCCTGGCCCTGTACTCTATTCACTGACCAACCTAGCTACCCCTCTACCTACTTTTACCATTTCCCTTCTCCAAGGGAGACTTTAATTCCCATCAGCAGGGGAAGCAGGAAGGTGGGGACAAATACCATTCTACTCTGCTCAGGAAGAAGGGATATCAGGCTAGAATTATTTTAATCTGCTCCCTTAAATGTTGTTAATCTGTGGGTCATTATCAAGGTCAGTCAAAATTCTGATTTTCCTGATATTAATTGGGAGGGGAGATCAGTTAAAAACAATATTCTCAGAAACAATTGCACAATTATACCAAAGAAGACTATTTAGCAAAGACAGTCCAGAATCTCTGCTCTAGAGGGACAAATATCTCTCTTGAACTAGTTAGATAAGAAATCCAGCTTCCCCCTGCTATAGAGAGAAAATGTGAAGGTTTTCAAATAGTAGTCACTTAATAAGTGCTAGTAGACTGCTTTTCCTAAGCAGCTGAGGAAAAGGAAAACATAAAAGCAGAAACTCTCCTCTTTTACACACCACTAGAAATGAAGTCCCAAGAGAATGCTAATGTAGGTAAACTGAAAGAGGCATTCTCTAACTCTAAACTGTTTCTAAATTTCTCACCTGCTCTCTGGGACTTTCCTACTGAGGGGATAAAATAACACATGGTAGTGGAACTGAGTGAACCACTTGGACTTCAACTTGTGATTCAGTTCTGGAGCTAACAATTCTTTTTCTATCCACTTTTGGGTCTAGTCCAATTATTTTCTTGTAACAAAATGTTCTTCAGTGGTGGGAATTGGTAGAAAACATTATTGCATCTTTTCAACCTCATCCTGCATGGCTGGGACCTGGACCACCTTTACTTCGTACTTACGTTACATCTTAGGTTATACTGACTAGGAATCCAGTCAGATCCAAAGATTGATGCAAGGAGTTTTCTCAAAAGCAACCCGTATATTGAATCTGAAAATTGGGCCAGTACTGTTCAATAGTTACTGTTGCTAGGTTTTTTTTTTTTTAATTTAACGAAGACACGTTGGGGATAGTAGGACACGTCTTTTTTGGATTTCTGGGTATTTCACCTATTGGTTTTCCCTTCCCAACTTGGAAAACCCCTAATCTTTCCTCTAATTAGAAATCGGATAACAAAATTTAGTATCTAAATGTATTAATTATTTAATTTAATTAATTGGTCTTATTTAAATAATTGTTCTTAATGAGTAAAAATGTGTCTCCCCTGTATATTTAGTGCAACCTGAGAAACATCATTGATCTTGATTTGTTTAGCAATTGGCATGTATTGCTTAATAAACTGATAAGCTTAGGAGCTAAAACCTTTGTTACCTCAGTTATTTCATCATTCTTAGACCTCACTATCACTTCCCTTAAGCTTTCTCCCCAGTCTCTGGCTGATCTGCACTGAACTAATGGATAAATTCTTTACCTTGAATCCTGACTTGACCTTTTACTCTGGACGCTGACCTATTTGTATGTCTGATGAGAAGATTTTTCCCTAATACACTCCTAGTTTCTCTAATAAATATGCAAAGAAGATGAAGTTGTGTAATCTTTGACTCAAGGATCTATTTGCATAAGAATCTCTTCATTAGTGGAAATTCATGAGATAAAGTTAGTGAGAACTGGAGAGAAGAGAGAACCTGGTCTTCTTTCTCAGTATCTCTTTCTTGCACACCAGAATCTCTCTTTTCTGCAACTTTCACCAACTCTGACCCTCATGAAAGCAATTTCCACCAATGAGAAGATCTTTTGCAAATTTCCCTTTGAGACAAGGGTGCCAATTTTCAAGGAACAAAGTCCTGGAATTTTATTCTTAGATGATTGTGACATAGTCTGCCTAATATTGGATTGTATCTGAGTAACTTTGATCTCCTTTAATCTAGTCTGTCCTTACTGCATGATCTTACCATCTTGCTCTGGGTAAAAACATATCATATGAATTTAGATATTTGCTGGTCCTTCCTGTCTAAGTTTGTTTATTTTTAGTCCTTCCTACCAATGTCCAGAGCTACTACATCCCGTTTCACTATTAGTACTACAGATTAACAAAAGTTATAAGTCTACTTTTCTCTGAAGTTCTTGATGGATCACAATACATCTTCGCTGCCTGGGAATTCTCAAAGGAAATTCATAAATGAATAACATATATAAAGTAAATATGTACAAATTCATACATAATTCACAACAATGTGGTTAGGATTCTTCATATTTGCCATCAGAAAAAAAGATGCCATGGCACTCCTCTCGATAATGAAAAGGGTCACCTTATTAGTGGTATGAGTAGACACTTGCATCCTTTTCCTTCCTGCACATATCAGTTCTTTCACTGATCCATCACCTAGAGATATGCTTGGAATACAAATTATAAATTTCCCTTCACTAACCTGAGCAGACCACAGAGGCAACTTTTCCTTTGGAACATGGAGAAGTCCCCAGAACAGTAACAGAACAATCCCATAAATGAGACTCAATCCCTGTGCAATAAAATGTATCTCCTATGATCTGGACACTTCCTTTGCCAAAATGTGCATCTTCTGGAGGCTTCATGGCAACACCACAGTGGAGCTGATGGCAGAGAACATTGGCATCTGCCAGATCCCAGTGAGAGTCACAGAGACTTCTCCAGGTCCCCAAAACTTGGATCTCCACTCTCCCTTCACAATTGGACCTTCCATCCTTCAGACGAAAGTCAGTGTACCCTGGGGAGAAGAAGAAAGGGCTTTAAAAAAGTCAATGCAACTTTCTAATCTCAGTGTCAAGTACAATGTGGGAGCAGGATAAATATATTGTGTATGTTTTACTTGAACAAATGACTCCAACATCCATGCTGTGACTGCATTTTCCCCCTGGAATTGGTACTGTGGGGCACTGTGTCAGAAATGGTTCACTTCCATTACACTGGAATTCTTTATCCCAGATAGTTCCATTGCCTTTTCCAAAGTGAGCTCCTTTCATGATGGAAACTGCAGTCCCACATTCTAACTCAGCACAGATGACTTTGGCAGTAGAGAGAGTGAAATTCCCATCACAGACTGTGCTCTGCTGTGTTCCAGAATTGACTTCTACCCTCCCATTACAAGGCCCGTCTCCTGCAACCAGCTTCACAAATCCTGGAAAGACAAGAAAGAACACCAGTGAGTGGCCCTGAATGCCAAAATTTCTCTGAGGAGGAAAGAGACACAATTAATTATGTGAGATTCTGTTTTGCATATGCGCAAGGGAGAAGAAGTTGAAGAACTTTCCTTAATTGAGCACAGAACAATTAAGACCTTGGAAGCACTTTGACTCTGATTAAACCTGAAATAAAACTGAATGTGTTTAATTCCTGGTACTCTTGGGGAGACTGTGTCTCACATATGTAAAGAAATACAATCTTGCTTCTCTTTTAGACAAGGGAGAGACATGTGGAAACAGCAGAGGAGATAGATGCCTCTCAGTCAAGGAAGACAAATAGACCCATACGATATCTCAGCATTAGAGAAGCAACCATCTCTTCTTCCCCAAGAACCTGATTACTCTAAATTGGATTTATTTTCAGTTTTCTAGGACTGTGTTCCTTTTTTCTTCCTTTTATTCAGATAAAACATGCTGAATTAGCCTATGTGTCAATTGTCTTGGGGTATTCATGAAAGGATTTATGAAATGTCCAAGGTTGTTTCTATATTTCTGCACCGTATATTTCAAGTATAGTTTGTATTTTTCCATGATTAATTTACCACTACTTCTGGAATGTTTGAGAATTAGAACTCAGGTGCTAAGAAATAAAGATATTTGAACATACACACCCTCCTTTAATCATGAGGGCCCATCATCACTGTAAGAAATCAGGGAGAAAGATGAGAAAAGTACTTGTTTGAAATACAACAGCAAGCACATTGAAGTTTAATAAACTTTTGTAGATTTGTGAATTGTGGGGCTAGGGCATCATGATTCTGTCAGAGCGACAGAAACACAGTCAGAGAGAAACAAAGAGAGGGACAGAGACAGAGAAAGACAGAGAGAGATAGCAACAGAGATACAGGGAAATATAGAGACAGACATGGACAGACACAGAGAGAAAGGGAAGGAGAAGGAGAATGAGGAAAGAGACAAAAAGAGATGGAGAGTGAGAGAAAAAAAGAGGAAAACAGGTGACATTTGTTCTGACTTGGAAAAGAAGTAATCACTTCTGCAATTGAATCTATTTTATGATCTGATAGTCCTACTCTGTACAAACTATTCTCCTCAGTCTGTGAGTCTGAAACAAGCCTACAATACTTTGACACTTGACTCTGCTACATTTGCTACAAAGATTTTTGTGGATATGATTATGAGCAGAAACTTCGTGGCTTTGGTGGTGGACTATGATAAGGACAGATGTTTTAGTGGCCAGAAAAAAAATCTTTAGTAGGGATCAGAAAAGCTTCTGTTTTCTTTATAATCAGAAAATAATGTGCTTAGAGCAGGAGCCACAAGATTCATCTCTCTGTGATACACTGAGAATGTGTGTGTTCGTCCTTCGTTGCCAAAGAAGACATGCCATCAGAGAAATGACATGACTTGTACTTGACTCTTTTTTTTGAGTGAGGGAAGGCTGTGCAGGTCACCAGCCTCACTGAGAATGTACTTGAGACAGGTTAGTTGTATTAGGTCCTTTCACCCAGAGGAACAGTAACAACATGGAGTTAGAAATAACTAGAGGAAATGATTGATAACAGTGAATGAAACACCAGCTCCAAGTGATCTCTTCCAAATTCTGCAGTTAGCCTTATGATTGCTACTCACAACTGGCACACTCCCATTTGCTGGGTTTGTTACATTCAATTGGAGATTCTCTCTCTGTCTACCTTTATCCCTGTCGACCTGAAAATATTTGCTTAAGAGACGAAATAGGCAAATTCATAAATATATGTGTATATGTATGTATGTATATGTATGTATACACATTAATTTATTTGCATGTGTGTGTGCATCTGTATATATATATATATATATATATATATATATACATATATATGTGTGTGTGTGTGAGTGTGTATGTGTGTGTGTGCATGTATGTATAGATTACTTATTCCTTTAAAGCTAGTAGTTACATGATGATGGAGTCAGAAGGAAACCTCTGACTGCCTGGTACAAGGGTGAGCAGGCTTAAATGTGTTTTAGAACAATTCCCAGACCTCTGTGTCCCTCAGATTTATGGTCTCCATGTGTTTTAACTATACACTGAGAAAGAATTTCCCTTAGTTGAATAATTTGTAACACAGCTGAGACAAGACAATTGACAAGGTAGAGTCAGTGGGACAGTAAGGTTCCAGGATGTCTGTTTACTCTGTCTCTGAGTATTAAGATAAAAATATATTCCACCACTCTGGCTGTATGCATCATGTCATAAACAGGTCTTTGAAGTTGCTGACACAGGAAAGGGCATTTTTGGAGCACACCAAAGGAGTCAGATTGGTTAGTTCAGGCTTTGGGCCTTATTAAAAGTCCAAAAATGATATTAAATATTATCATTGGTTAGTACAAAACTGTACAACTCAGAAGGCAGAGTCAAGTTCACGGAAAAACAGGAATCAGCACACAGAGTACCCCATGAAAGACTCCTCCAAGCAGATATACAAAATATGACAGACCATATTCTAATAGAGAAAATATAAAAAAAAGTGAGGATTAGACATTTTTTTTCCATCTTGTATCAGGAGAGTGGGTCAGACAGAAAAACCTCCAGATACTAGTCTGACCAGGAATTTGTACATCATGGAGAGCTCCTGAAAAGGGACAGGAGACCTGCTCCATATATTCTATTAAAGCAGATCTGAAAGGTGTCCAAATCTCCTACGTACTGTCTCTACAATACTTGCCTGGAGAAAGCTCAGGAGGACAGAACAGATATTTTACTTCTGAGTCACAGCATCTGTGTTCAAAAATTTCCCAGCAAATGATTCTTGTCAGTTTGTGTGACCTTATGGCAATCAGATAACCTCAATGGGCTTCCATTTCCTCCTTTTTAAGGTAAAGACATTGGGATCATTACCATTAGTTTTACTTTCAGTTCTAAATTCTATGATGCCAGGAGAAGATTACAGCTTCCCTTGGTACCATAGGACAGATTTGTGAAAGTTCCATTTACATGGAAACTCTACCTCCACGTCTTCCAGATCATTATCTATTCTCAGAGTTCACACCTGCATTTTACTTCCTTCACACTCACCTGAGCATATGACACCAGCATCCACCTCATGAGTGCAGTAATCCTGCCCCATGGGTATGGTAGGGCAATCCAGAAAAGAAAACTCATTCCCTTCACATAGTGCATGATTTTCCCAGATGATCCCATTTGCTGGGCCAAACACAACCCCTCCGACAGCAGCCACAGCAGAGCCACAGCCCAGTTGCTTACAAACCACATTAGCATCTCTTTGTTTCCACAAGTAACTACATACAGTCCCCCAGGTGCCATTGCGCCAGATCTCCACTCGTCCAGAGCATGGGGTCTCTCCTCCCCTGAGTCGAACTTTGTCTGTATCTAGAAAGGAAGCAGAATCTCTTGTTACCCTCCCAACTGGGAAATCAGGAAGCTGTGAGAGCCTCAGGTATGGACATGGAGGAACTGAGATACCTGTGCAGTGACTACAGGTTGGACAGTCAATTTCCTCCTTACATATATCATCTTAGCACAACGTTCTTTTCATCTTGTCTCCCCCAATAGAATTTGAAATCCTTGAAGGCAAGGATTGCTTTCTTGCCTTTCTTGATATCACCAGGGCTTAGTACAGTGCCTGGCACATAGCAGTAGCTTTAAAAATGATTACTGATTTTGCACAAACAAGCTATACAGAAGAAAAATTTGGCACCTTTGATGTGGCAGATTCAAGATGATGGAGGAAAGGAAAAGACTCACCTAACCTCTCCCAAATTCCTTTCAAAACAACTTTAAAATTATTCCTCAAAATAAATTCTGGAGCAGCAAGACCAATAAAAGCAGTGCGTGAAACAACATTCCAGCCCAAGAAAAATTAAAAAGATGAGAGAAAAGTTCTCTCTCAAGGTCAAGAGGGAAATCCAGGGTATGCCACACATGAAAATGAGGCCCTAGGTCCTTGAACAAGGCAGAAGTAGCAAACCACACCAAGAACTAGCCCACAGCAGACCTTGGTGGCAACTGTATTCATGACAGTATCTTCCAGAGCTCTCAGTCTACAGAGGATAAGGGTATTGGACAATTGGTGAGAAGGAGATTGCAAGAGACTCTTTGCTGTCACTGAGTGCGGAACTCTGCTGCATTGCTCATACTCAATTCCAAAGTCACAGTTCTAGGGCAAGGAGGAGCATGTACACATTTGAGATCCTAGCCAAAGGAAAGTGGAACCATAGAGGGAATTCCCGGACAGGAACTGCAATTATGGTCAGTCACAGAGCAGAACACAGGTCAAGTGAGCAGTGCTGTTTCAGATAGTGTCCTCTGCACCATGGGGGCAGAGACAAACTTTGACATAGAGTTAAACATTGATAAGTGAACAAACCCCTATAAAAAAGAAGAGAGCACAGTGAGTTAAAAACCAGAATCCTACAATATGTTATTAACACAAAATACACTTGAAGCAGAGACACATATGCTGAGTAAAGGTAAAAGACTAGACCAGAATCTATTATGTTTCAACTGAAATAAAAAAACATTTAAAAACAGAGGTAGCAATCATATCTCAGGCAAAGCAAAAGGAAAAATAGATCGAATTAAATGAGAAAAGCAAGGAAACTATATTTTGTTTAAAGCTTCTATAGAGAATCAAGTCATATCACTAATAAATATATATGCACCAAACTGTATAGAATCCAAATTTTTCAAGGAAAAGTTAAATGACTTATGGGAAGAAATAGACAATGAAACTATACCAGTGGGGGATATCAGCTTTCCCCTCTCAGTATTAGGTAAATCTAACGAAAAAGCAAGCAAGAGAGAAGTTAAAAATGTGAATAGGATGTTAAAAAACTAAAATATAATAGACATTTTTCTCAGCAGTACATGACATCTACAGAAAAAGCAACCATGTATTAGGGCATAAAACCTCAGAACCAAACGCAGAAAAGCAGAAACATATAAAGAAATCCTTTTCAAATCTTAATGAAATAAATATTGTATTCAATAAAGGAATATGGAAGCATTCATTAAAAATTAACTGGAAGCTAAATGATCTAATCCAAAAGCATGAGAGTGTCAAAGAAAAAATTATAAAAAACAGCCGTTTTTATTAAGGAGAATGACAATGAGACAACATACTAAAAGTTAAAGGATGCAGTCAAAGCAGAACTTTGGGGAAATTTTATATCTCTAAAGGTTTACATCAACAAGCAGGGAAAGAAAAAAAGCAATGGAGTGAACATACAACTTAAAAAAACTGTAAAGAAAACAAATTAAAATCCACAATAAAAAATCATGAAAATCAAAAGAGAGAAGAATGACATTGAAGGTAAGAAAATAATTAAAGAAATAAATATAGGACCTATTTTGGGGGGGTAAGGAAAATAAAAATAATTTATCTTTGGTAAATTTGATTTTTTTAAAAAAAAGAAAGAAGAAAACCAAATCACCAATATAAAAAATGAAAAAGTCGAATTCTTCACCAATGGAAAGAAAATTAAAGCAACTTAGGAGCTATTTTGCCCAATTCTCTGCCAATACATCAGACAATCTACGCGAAATAGTTGAATTTTAAAATGATATGAATTTCCCAGATTAACACAGTATGTATAGAATATCAAAATAATCCTATAAGTTTTAAGAAGCAAATGTTAAAACTATTATTCCATGTAAATGGGCGAAAGTAAAAGACTAAAAAAAAAATTTTAAGTCCCCGTTTTTAAGTCCTCATGGTTTGAGACCATCCAGTCTCAAACACTTGACACACTTCCTAGCTGTGTGACCCTGGGCAAGTCACTTAACCTCAATTGCCTTACCTTCCCCTCTCCAAAAAAAAAAAAAAACAAAAAAACAACTCCCCAGAACCAGATGGATTCACAAGTGAATTCTGCCAAACAACAATTAATTACAATGCTGTCTAAACTGTGTGGGAAAATGAGCAAAAAGGAATTCAAACTAATGCCTATTGTGACACAAGTATGACCCTCTTACATAAACCAGGAAGAGTGAAAACAGTGAAAGAAAAGGATAGATCAATTTCCCTAGTGAATATTGATGAAAACATTTTTAAATAAAATACCAGCAAGGAGATTACAGAAATATGGCATAAAGTTATTAATACACTACAAGCATGTGGGATTTATACCAAGAATTTAGGGTTCTTTTAACATTCAGAAAAACATGACAATGATTGACTATATAAAATACAAAAGAAAAATCTTACGATAATCTGAATAGATGCAAAAAAATTTGGACAAAGCGCAACACTCATTCTTATTAAAAATTTTAAAAATCACATGAATAAATAAAGATTTCCTAAAAATGATGCGGCATTTATCTAAAACCAACAGTATTATCTGTAATGGGGATAACTTAGAAGCCTTCCCAATGAAATCAAGAATGAAACAAGTATGGACATTCTTAGCACAGTATTATTTTACGTTGTAACAGAAATGCTAGTTATAGCAAAAAGCAAGAAAAGAAACTGAAGAAATAAAAGAGGCAACGAGGAAACACAATCATCACTCATTACAGATGATGTCTTTATATACTTGGAGAATCCTACAGAGTCAACTAAAAATTATAGTTGAAATAATTAAAACTTTAGCAAAGATACAGAATACAAAATAAATCTACATAAATCATCAGTATTTCTGTATATTACCAACAAAGTCCAGCAGCAAAAGATGGAAGTAGAAAGCTCATTTCAAATAGTGGCAGATAATATCAAATACTTGGGAGTCCACCTGCCAAGACAAACCCAAGAACTGTATGAACATGGTTACAAAACACATACCATGCAAATAAAGTCAGATTTAAACAACTGGGAAAAAATTACTTGTTCATGGGTAGGATGAGTCAATAAAATAAAGTGACAATTATGCCTAGACTAGTTTACTTATTCAGTACCATACCAATCAATCTACCAAAAATATTTTTAAAGCTACACAAAGTGATAAAATTCATCCGGAAGAACAAAAGGTCAAGAATGAAAAGGAAATTCGTGTGAAAAAATTGTGAAAGGAGGAGATCTAGCCATACTAGATCTCAAGCTGTATGGCAAAGTAGCAAACATCAAAACAATCTGGTACTGGTTAGTCAAAAGAGTGATGGATCAGTGGAATAAATCAAACAAAACCTACATAGTAATAGGTGATCATAGTAATTTTGTGTGTGAGAAAAACACTAATATGCAGACTTTTGAAACAAGAAATTACGATTTTTGACAAAGATGCTGGAAAAACTTAAAAGCAGTTGGACAGAAACTAAGTATAGTCCACTACATAGCAAAATAAGGTCAAAAGACATATACTATTTAGACGTAAAGGGTGATTTCATAAGCAAATAAGGGAAGTATGGAATAATTTCTCTGTCAGATCTTTGGAGAAGGTAAGAATTTATTACTAAGCAAGACATAGAGAGCATTATAGGATGTAAATACATTATGTAATATGTAATAGAGAGCATTCCGGGATATAAAATGGACAAATTTAATTATATTAAATTTTAAATTTTTTTCCACAAGCAAAAACAATGCAGTCAATACTAGAAGCAAGACAGAAAGCAGGAAAAAGTATATAACAAGTTTCTCTGATAAATTTTCTCAAATATATAGAAAATTGGCCAAAATTCTAATAATACAACTTCTTTCCTAACTGATAAATGATCAAAGGATATCAACAGAGAGTTTTCAGAAGAAGAAATCAAAACTGCCTATACTTATATGAAGATATTCTGTAAATCACTATTGATCATAGAAATGCAAATTAAAAGCACTCTGAGGTACCACCTCATACCTGTCAGATTGGCTTATATGATAGAAAAGAAAAATGATAGATGTTGGAGGAAAGGTGAGAAATTTGGAGCACTAATGTACTGTGGGAGTTGGGAACTGATCCAAGCATTCTGGAGAGCGATATGGAACTATGCCCAAAGGCTTAATAAACCGTGCATACCCTTTCATCCAGCAATAACACTACTGAATCTGTATGTGAAAGAAATCAAAGAAAAAAAGGACCCATTTACACAAAAATATTTTTAACAGCTATTTTTGTGGTAGCAAAGTATTGGAAATTGAAGGAATACCCACCAATTGGGGAATGACTGAACAAGTTGTGGTATATGATGGTTAGCAAATGCTAACTCTTTTATTGTTAGAAATGATGAGCAGAATGCTTTCAGAAAAACTTAGAAAGAATTACATGAACTGATGCTAAGTGAAGTGAGTAGAACCAGGAGAATGCTATATACAGTAACAATAATACTGTATAGTGATCAACTGTGAATGCCTTGCCTATTCCCAACAATATAAAAATTTAAGATAATTCTGAAGTACCTATGGTAAAAAATACTGTTCATGTCCAGAGAAAGAACAGGTGTAATCTGAAGGCATATGAAAAAATAATTTCATTTTGCTTTATTGTGGGTGGGGTTCTTTCTGGGTTGTCTTTCACAATAGTGATTAACATAGAAATGTATCTTGTATAAGTGCATATGTATAACCTTTATCAAATTGCTTGCCTTCTGAATGATGAGGGAGGGCAGAGAGGGTGGGAGGGAATCTTTATGTCAAAATCATAAAAAATATGAGTTTAAAAAATTAACATTTAATTGGGAAAAATAAAATGTTAATTAAAAAAGATAAATTGAAGATAATCAATAGAGGGACAGCACGAGCATTAAGGAGGTGGGTAATAAGAGGTTTCTGTGTAGGCAGTAGGACTTCATCTGGGACCTGAATGAAGCCAGGGAAGGCAAGAGATAGAGATGAGGAGGGATGGAAATACAGGTATAGGGAAAACCATTGAAAATACCCAGTGAAAAGGTAGAGTGTCTTGTACCAAGAACACCAGAGATTAATGTCAGTGGATTGCAAAGTATGTGGAGGGAAGTAAAGTATTAAAAGTCTAGAAAGCTAGGGGACAGCTGGGATATGAAGAGCTTTGAATGACAGAGAATTTGATATTTGATCCTTGAGGTGTGAAGCCACTCAAGGTATTGTTTGGGGTTTGGGAGATAGCATGGTCAGACTTGTGCTTTAGGAAGACAAGTGTAAGAGCTGAGTGGAAGATGGACTGGAATGGAGACTTGAGACAGAGTGACCAACCAGAAGTCTCTTGCAATGGTCCAGGCATTAAGTAATGAGGGCCCACAACAATCTTAGCAAAAAAAAAAAAAGAAGGGGGTGTTGAGGACAGATGTCACAAAAGCAGCATCTTCAGGACTTGGCAACTGATAACACATTACAGGGCAAAAGAAAGTGAAAACCTGAGGATGATACTTAGGACTAAGTGACTCTGGGAGGATGGTGGTGACCTCCACGGTAATAGGGAACGTAAAAAGATGAGAATGTTTATGGAGAAATAATAAACTCAGTTTTGGACATATTAAATTAAAATGACTACAGGACATGTAATTCAAGATTTCCACTAGGGAACTGGAGATATGAGGTCACTGGTCAGGACAGGTTGGTTTTGTGTTTGTCCTTCCTTTTCAAAGAGGATCATGATATCAGGGAAATGATGACATGAATTAGAGTTGACTTTGATTTCAGGAAGATTGGGCTGTGCAAGATCAGCAGACACATGTTCTTCTGCGTCCAGTAGCCAAATATTCATCAGGATGACTGCAGATGTTCAACTTTTCTATGGAAGACCCTGGCCCTTTTAGGATAAGGCTTTTTCAGTAAGAGATGAGAGAGGAATATGTTGGGAGGAGAAACGGACAAATGGAATGGGGCAAATTGTCTCTCATAAAAGAGGCGAGAAAAAGCTTTTTCAATGAAGGAGGAAAGGGAGGAGGTGAGAGGGAAAAACTGAAGCTTACTCTCTTCACATTTGACTTACGGAGGGAATAACATGCTCACTCAATTTGGTATGACAATCTATCTTACACTACAGGAAAGTAGGGGACAAGGGGACAAGTGAAGTGATGATAGAAGGGAGGGCAAATGGGAGGAGAGAGTAATTAGAAGTAAACGCTTTTGAGGAGGGACAAGATCAAAAGAGAGAATAGAATAAATGGGGGGCAGCAGAGGGTGGAGGGAAATATAATTAGTCTTACACAACATGACTTACGGAACTCTTTTGCAAAGCTACATATACATAGCCTATATTGAATTGCATGCCTTCTCAGTGGGATGGGTGAGGAGGGAGGAAGGTAGAGAAGTTGGAACTCAAAGTTTTAGGAACGAATATTGAGAATTGTTTTTACATATAACTGGGAAATAAGAAAAACAAGTAATGGGTATGGAAATCTACCTGGTCCTATAAGAAAAGAGAGAAGATGGGGATAAAGAAGGGAGGGATATGATAGAAGGGAGGTCATACTGAAGGAAGGGGTAATCAAAATGCAAAGTATTATGGAGAGGGGAGGGATGGGGAGAAAATTTGGAACTCAAAATTTTGTGGAAATAAATGTTGAAAACTAAAAATAAATAAAGAAATTAAAAAAAAAAAGAAGTGAGTGAAGGAATGGCGCCGTTAATTAAAAAATAAATAAATAACCAGACTGGTAGGGGAAGCCCCTCAGGGTGTTGGTCAGAAGAAAAATGGTTACTACTGACATTCACTCTGAAGCACGAGGGCCCAAATATAGCCATTGATTGGTACTTGGGAAGGAACATATGGCAGTCCAATCAATGAACTCCAGAGAGAAATGGGCTTAAGATTCAGTATTTCAGAAAAGAGAAGGAAAGAAAGAAAGAAAAAAAGAAATGAAGGAAGGAAGTACTCTAGCTAGTAAGTCCAAAGTTAACTGGGCAGTTTCTGGCCATCAAAATTTACCTTCCTAATTTAACCTATTGGAGCTCATGTGATCATCAAGTGAGATAGTGAAGAGAAGAGTGTCCAGGATACATCTTTGGGAGAATATCAGTGATTACTCGGGGTGGCCTGAGGAGACTGAGGAGAAGATGTCAGACAGATGTTAGGGGAAGAACTAAGAAACAGCAGCGTTATGAAATCCTATGGTGAAGAGAATAACAAGGAGAACATGGTGATTGACAGTATCAGTGGCTATAGAGAAATTGTTGAGTGTGAGAACTGAGAATAGTTAATTAGATTTGGCAATGAAGCGATAGTTAATTGCTTTGCAGAGAGCAGATTCAGTTGAATGAAGAAATTGGAAGGCAGATTGCAAAATAAAGGAGAAAAGGAGTTGAAGGATAGTGAGTCACCTATAGTAGGTAGCCTTCACAAGGATTTAAGCCACCATAGCTCTGGATTGGAGGGAATTTCACCAACTGGACCATGTTCCCTGGAAAACCTCTTTGAAAGATATCACTTAGATCATTAGAAACTATATGAACAATGGACCTTAGGAAATGGTTTTATCAATTGCACTTTGAATATTAGTCAAACATATCAAAATTCAGGCTATTGTTACTCTTGCAGCAAGACAACTTATCACAATAACTTCCAAATTGATCTCTGTCCCTCCAGTCTTTCCCCTTCAATCTATCCTCTACACAGATGCCATGCTGACCTTGACACTACCCTGCTCAGAATCTCAGTTGGCTTTCCCTTTTTTGCCTCTAGGACAAAATACAAACCTCTCCATTTAATATTTGAAGATCTTTCCAATCTAGTTCCAATTTCTCTTTCTAGAATTTTTTCCGATTATTCTTTGTTCTGTCTGAATTTCAGTCACACTAGACTATTTGACGTTTCCTATACATGGTATTCAATCTCCCATCTCTTTCTTTTTGCAGTTTGCTCCCTATACTAGGAATGGTCCCCAATTACAGTAATGACTTTTGGAATTTCCAGATCCCTTCACATCTTACCTCAGGTTCTGTCATCTAAACCTACTGATTTCCTGATCACCCAGATTTTAAGAACTCTTCTCCCTCCAAAAACAGTTACTTTTGGTCTTACTGAATACAGTTTGCCTTTACTTGTCACTGTGCATGTTTCCCTTCCACTCCTAGTATCTTTATATCTTCATCATTTTGTTGACACATAGCAGGTGCTTTACAGATATTCTAATTAAATAGATTCTTCCTGGAATTAAGCCCCATCTTGCCTCCCGGAAACATCTACTTTCTGCTTTGTAAATCCCTTAGCTAACGTAGCAGTAAAGGGCCAAGACAGATGGTGGGAGAGGGTCATGAAACATTTTACCTTTTAGAGCAGGAAAACTCTTTAGAGATAATTCCTGCAAGCCCCTCTTTTTTTGACAGGAGAGAATAATGAGGTTCAAAGAGGTAAATTAACTTTCTAAAACTCACATTACTAGCAACAGAACCAAGGTCTCCTGGCTACAACCAGTCTTTCTCCACTATGGCTAAAAGTCTATTTTATGAAAGGAAAAGAAGTCCGGAAGTTCCTCAGGACAAAAGAAACCAGTGACTTCACCCTCAATGAACACCTACTGTGAACAGGGCTTGACAATACTGGCAATATAGAAAAGTATCTGAAATTTTAAGCACTCACAAGAAACTTATAGGACATCACTTTGGAAATATAAAACAAGGGGCTAATTAGGGGAGTTTAGGGATTCCTGAGCCTTGACCAGATCCCAGCTTCACTGTTTTCTGGCCATTACAGTCATCCTGGGGAAACATCAGGTGACAATACTCACTCTCAGATGCATCAGTTATAAAATGAGGGTGGGACTGAGCAGTACTTTAGACGCTGGGACAATTCATTCCAGAGAGAGGAGTTCAAAACTAACTTGGAGCAAGCTACTTTGGTGAAGGGAGGGATGTAAGCCCTTTTAGTTAAACTTATTGGCACAGGTCTCAAAAGCACAAGCCATAGATTGGGGTTCAGACATAGGCAACAGGAGCAAAGGTATTTAGATCTTGTAGTAGTTGATATCTGTATTTCTCTTCCCCCAGTCACAGTAGTCATATAAAACCTTCAGGTCATGTCACATACTAACAATGATCTCCCAGATAGTCAACCAACGTCAGACCAGCACAGTCACAGCTCAAGGCTTTTTTGGCTAATAGGCTGGGTGGCTAGATCAAGGCATCTCCTAGCTTGCTTCATGTATGAAGCCTTCCTTCCACATACTCATACACTGAATTTGATACATGGCAATGGGTTGAAATTTCCCTTAGTCTTTCAGAAGAATGGCAAGGCACTGAGATGACAACCCTGAGTAGATCAAAGGCAGCAGGTCAATGAGCCAAAATGATTCAGTCATGGATCTTCTGTTAGTTTCTTGACCATCTGCCATTTTAAGAGGCATATGAAAGCTCAGACCATTCCTGGGACAGTACGGACTTTACAGTATAATTCTTAGACCAAACACTATCTCTCCTGATGAATAATACCCCTCCACACCTAATTGGGAAGGCTTCCAAAAAGAAACAAAAAGAGATTCAGGCATTGTGATTTCCTTGCATTGCCCAAAACAAATAGTAAATAATAAATAGTAAATATTGGAGTGTGACTTTCTGACGGATCATTTTTTCCCAAGTCTAGCAACCCAGGCCACCTCAGTCCAATTCCTAATAGTGTAGATACTGTGAAAGAAGCAAAGTGAAATCTTACCAGAGTTGGTCACTAGGAAACTGAAGAAAAGGAACACCAGCGTCTGGGCAGTAGGAAGTCTCTCTAAGACCATGCTGATAGCACCAGTCCTATAGCTGTCTTGAAAGCACCAAATTGTCTTGAAAGACCCCAGAGCACTGAATGAGGGATGTACAGTAAAAGGAGAGGAGTATATAGAGTCAGCTCCTGACCACGCCACCTGTGCTGGGAGCCAATAGAAACTCCCTTTGCCATTTCAGACAGTATCAGAGACTTGATCTGCCACAATCTGAAATTCAAAAACCAATTAAATTTCTACCCCTACAAATCTCCTTAGATGAGAGAAGAGGTCTTTGTGATGAAAATTCTGTCTGTGAAGATTAGAATTAAGCATGCATGACAGAAGGGGGTGAAATAACTACATCTTTGTGACTCTAACTCATTTGTGAGGTCCATCTCACTTTCACAATCAACAAAATATGTATCCAGCCACAATAGATAATGTGGTCGGTCACTCAGTGCACTACACGGGCCAGAACAAGAGTCATCTTTGATATAATTTTTTTGAACATATATTAAGTGGACCACTTCTCATTAGATACAACCCAGGCAACGTATGAAAAAGAAAAAAAAAAAAGTTGATTTTGATATACAATGGGGACCAAGAAAAAGAAGTAACTTGGGAATTGGAGAAAATCAATAACTTCAGCTAGGACTAGGAGTGAAGAATGTAGAATTTGGAGGGAAGCAGACAAAAGCACCCTAGACAAATAGACCACCAGACTTAAGGAATTTGTGCAAGGATCTAAGGGAAACTGATTCAATGGCACAAATGTGTCTTAAATGTGTCTTAAATATGTAGAAGGCCCTGTGCTGAGCTCATGCCTAATATGGACATCACTGGCCTCTGAAATAGGTCTTATTGAGCTGCATGTGACTTGCTACCTTACAGAAATCCACACACCTGTACTATTTTTGATTCCAAGAAGTCTGACTTAAGAGAACAATTAAGAAGAAAACTTTCTATGAGGATATGGGCAACGTCACCCAGGGGACAGCCAGCATAGGTCCTTGGGCAATGGTGGGAAGGAAGAAACAAGTAAACAAAAGGCTGTGCTGTATAAATATTTAGAGCTGGTGGTAATCTAATAAAATAAAATATGTATGTGTGTGTGCATATGTGTATGTGTGTATGTATAAAAACGTGATTAAACTATTCTGCCTCCTCCATTTCTTACGGGGACTAGCAGAGGTTATTCTCTAGGCCTGGAACTTCCTCCCTTGTGTTTCTGTTTCCTTAATTCCTGCTCGTCCTTCCAGACCCACCTCAGGCTCCTCTTCCATGAACATTTTCAAACTTTTTCTATCACCTTTTCTAGACTTCTCTTTTGTAACAATTGTTGTGACTGTGTTCAACATCTCAGTGACTTCTTTCACCAAAATACATCTCCTTGGTCACCACTCCTATAAGGGTGTTCTGTTTTCTTAGTAGAGGTGAAACTCATTTTCTGTATCTGTTATCTTGTGAGATTAGTAAATGTCTGGTACATGTGAAGGGACTAATCAATGACCATCCACTCATTCATTCCACAGTATTAAATAGTGGAAAGAGCAGTAGTAATTTTGAGGTTCAGTGTGTACTAGATGTGTGACAAAGGGCAACATCACTGAATCTCAATAGAGTTGTTTATATATAACCTCTGGTCCAAAGACCACTGGCTTGGCACTCCTTTTTTGGTGGAAATGGAGGCCCTGCCCCACATGAAAAGCAGGGTAGAATTGGGAGCCTTCTTCAATCTCTTTGAGACTCTTCAGCTTCAAGTCACTTTGGGTGTTTTTTGTTTGCAGCTCTAAGGGCAAGATGGAAGAAGTCAATCACATTTCAGGTTCCTGAAATAAAAGACTTTAGAAAGACATGAGAAGAGCTGGTAATCTCCATGACATCCATGTCCTCAACTTGCTACTGTGGAATCCTCAGGCAGTTTCCCCTTGGGTGAGATCTATAATTCTCTTTCTTAAGCTGAGTTAATTTCGTTCAGGATGAAAAAATCGTTCACTCTATATACACTCTATATTCTCCTATGTGTATCTTCTCTGATCTCTGTTTTGTGACTGATTTAGATGAATGAGTTTCATTGCTATGTACATTCATAGTGCAAATGATATTTGGTTTGAAAAGGATCAAGTCCTGGATATAAAAGTGGGGATTCCCCTCCACCTTCCCCAACAATAATCATATAGTGATCAGAATTTACATTGAATCTGATCATATCCTCCAGAAAATTTTTTAGCATTTTTGTTTAAGATTTTGAGTTTTGTTTTAGATCCCTGCCTCTCTCTTTGCCCTCTTCCCCCCCTGAAGCAACATGCAATCAGATATAGGTTATACAGGCAGAATTATCTATAACATTTCTATATTAGTCATTTTGTACAAAACGGTTAAAATGAGAGAAAAATAAATAAAAGAAAGAAAGTGAAAATGGCATGCTTCAGTCTGTATTCAATTAATATCAATTCTTTCTCTGGAATCAGAAAATGGTGTATAGCACTGTGTTTGCTCATCTGGATCAGAACACTCTCAAAGACTGGTTTGACGAAAATGGAGAGGAAATTTCAAAGCTGCTAAATGAAAAATGAGAACTCCACGGCATTTACCAGCAGGAGAGTTCAACCATCTCTAAGAAAGCAACATTTATCTCCATCAAAAGTAAAGTACAAGCAAAGCTTGGAGAGGTGCAGCTTGCCTGGCTCAGTATGAAGGCAGATGAAAATCAGTTCTATGCTTATAGTATCAACCCGAAGCATTTTTATAATGCCCTGAAGGTTATTTATGGGCCAAAGATCTATAGTGCATCAAAACTACTCAGTGCTGATGAAGCCATATTGATTAATGATAAGGACAAGATCCTGGAGAGACAGGTTGAACTTCCATAGTATTCTCAACTGACCATCATCAATCAATGCTAAGGTCATTGATCATTTATCTCAGGTTGAAGTTAATCCTATCTTCCCTGAAGTTCCAACTGAAGAAAAGGTTTTGAGGGCCATTAGGATTCTTTCATGTGGCAAAGCACCTGGTGCTTATTTTATTCCATCTGAGCTTTACAAGATAAGGGGTCCATTCCTCATCAAAAGCTGATTAAAATTTGCAAGGTTATATAGCAAGAGAAGGGTAATCACCAGGAGTTCAAGAATGCCTCCATTGTCCTTCTCTATAAAAGTAAAGAAAATAGATTGTCCTGCAACACTCACAGTAGGATGTGACTCTTGCCAGGGTCCTCCTTAACAGGATGATCCTTCACCTGGAAGATGGGCTGTTACCTGAGGGCCAGTGTGGCTTCAGAAATGGCCAAGGAACAGTAAGAATGGTATTTGCTGCCCAACAACCACAGGTGAAATGCCAGGACCATAACTGAGGTCTCTAAACAACATTTGTAAATCTGACAAGAGCCTTTCATACTGTTAGTCAAGAGGGCTTATGGAAAAATGTGTCAAAATTTGGTTGTCCAGAGAAGTTCATCAGCATTGGCCATTAATCTCATGATGACATGTTTGCCTAGGTTCTAGACAATGGACAGTGCTCTCGTGCCTTCCCAGGCACCAATGGATTGAAACAAGGATATGTGCTTGCTCCTATGCTTTTTAGCATAATGTTTTCAGCCATGCTGTCACATGCTTTCATTGAGTATGAACACGGCATTAAAGTCAGCTACCTCACTGACGCTAAATTCTTCAATTTGAAAAGACTACAAGTCAAGACCAAAGTGGAGGAAGTATTGGTGCATGACTTTCTGTTTGCAGATGATTATGCACTTAATGCAGCCTCTGAAGCTGAGATGCAAAAAAGATATGGCTTAATTCTCTGCTGCTTGTACTAATTTTGACCTAACAATGGACATCAAGAAAATACAGGTGCTTCACCAGCAATCACCACACCATCCATATGTGAAACTATCAGTGCAGAAGTTTGGAATGCTGTGGATAAGTTCATTCACATCCAGGGATGTGCACACTGATAATGAGGTTGATGCATGTATTGCCAGAACTCTGTGCTTTAGACGCTCCCAAGGAAATTTTGGGAGAGAAGAGGTATTAGACTGACTACCAAATTGAAAGTCTACAGAGCTGTTGTCCTGACCTCATTGTTGTATGCCTTTGCAAAATGGACAGTCTATCAGAGCCATGCCAGGAAATTGAACTGTTTGCATTTGAATTTCCTTAGAAGGATTCTGAAGATCACCTGACAGGATAAGGTACCAGACACTGAAGTCCTTACTTGAACTAAATTGCCAAGCATTCAAACTCTGCTTCACAGAGTGCAACTCTGACAACCTAGTCAGGTTGTTTGAATGCAAACATATACTTGCCAAAAAGACTATTTTACAGAGAACTCACACAGGACAAGTGGTCAGAGGGTGGTCAGAAGAAATAGTACAAGGACACTCTCAAGGTCTCTCTCAAGATCATTGAAATTGATTGTGTGACATGGGAGACAATGGCACAAGACCTCTCAGCATGGAGTGCCCACATCAGAGAAGGTGCTGTGTTCTATGAGCAGAGCAGAATTGAAAAAGTTGAAAGGAAATGCAGGATGCAAAAATTTAGAGTATCCACTTTAAATGCTCACTTAGACTATATGTGCCCAACCTATGGTATAGCAGTCTGAGCTTGTATTGGTCTGACCAGCCACAATCAGACACATTGAATCTCAACTTAAGTGTAGTGATATTGTCCCCTTTGAGAATGAAAGACAACAATGAATCATCCAGCCATTCCCCAATTGACAGAATCACTTTTATTTCCATTTCTAAACCTCCACACAAAGAACTGCTATAAATATTTTTGTACCTGTAGTTTCTTTCACTTTACTTTGGATGTCTTTGGGATATAGACCTAGTAGTAATATTGCTGTGGAGGTGGGGTAGGGACAGAAAGGTATATGCAATTGTATGGTCCTTTGGACATAGTTCCAAATTACTCTCCAGAAGAGTTGGGTCAGTGAACAGTTTCACTAACAGTCCAATAGTGTCCTAGTTTTCCCACATCTCCTCGAACATCCAATATTTTCTAATTTTTTTGTCATATTAACCACTCTGATAGATTTGAGCTCAGTTTTTTTTAAATGTATATTTATCTGATCAATAGTGGTTGAGAATATTTTTTATATGACTATCAATAGCTATCATTTTTTTAAATTAAAAACCATTCATGTCCTTTGACTATCAACTGGGGAATGACTTGTATTTTTCTAGATATGACTCAGTTCTCAATACATCTGAGGAAGGAGGCCCTTATCAGTGTTATTTATTTCAAAAAACAGTTTTCCAGTTTTCTACTTTCATTATAATTTTGGTTTCATTGGTTTTCTCTGTGCAAAGCCTTTTAATTTTACATAATCAGAAATTGTCTATTTTACATTTTCTATTGCTCTCTATATTTTCTTTGGTCCCAAATTCTTCCCTTATTTATAAATTTGACAGATAATTTTTTTCATGTTCTCTTAGCTTGCTTATATTATCACCCTTTAAGTGTGGGTCACGTACCCATTTTTACATTGTCTGGTATATACTGGGATATGTTGGTGTACACCTAGCTTGTGCCATACTGTTTTACAGTACTTTTTCCCAGATAATGAGTGTTTATTACAAAAGCTTAAATCTTCGGGGTTTCTTCTATACTACATTATTATGGTCATTTACTACAACGCAATTTGTATCTAATCTTCCACTGATCTACACTCTATTTCTTAGCCAATACCTCTTTATAAATACACTTGCAGTACTGGTACAGCTAGACCAATTTCTTCTACTTATGTGGGCTGTAGGGGAACAGGACAAGCCAAACTGAAAAAGGTAGTGGTCTCAGCGCCTATTAGTTTGGTAAATGGTCAGACTGTGAGAATGAAAGGATGGAAAAAAATGAAATTTTTATAACACTGAAGTTTCAGAGAAGTCCCCTGCTTAGGAGGAATAGAACCAATATGCATTCAGAATGCTTTGTTTCTGTAGCTGAATCTGTCATTGGTGGGATAGGCAGAGCTCAGGGGCTATAAGAGATAATCAATGTCCTGATCCCTCCTGGGATACAGGTTGGCCGAAAGATTCCAAAGAATGCGAAAGGAATCTCCTGGATTTGTATCTATGGCTATGGTGACCATTACGTTCACCTAAAGATTAGAATTCCCAGAAGACTGACAAGCAGATGGCAAAGTCTGAGGATATAAAGCTATGCAGAAGATCAGACTGTTTTCAAAGGGGAAGTGAATGGATTCATAAATTCAGCTGCTGCCAAATGGTCCACTGGAAAACAGACAGAGGAAGTCGCACGAATCCACCTTTCTGTCTGTTGGACTGGGAAATGAAACAATTCCAGACCAACAGCATAGTAGGTGCTTCAGCATCAATAAAATCATGTGACAAATTTCCCATTAGAATTGGTTTGCCAGTGGATGGATTAGTCAATTAGATGGGACTTAACTCTGAGATAAACCTTGATATCTTAACAGATGATGCATATTTTCTCCCCATACAAATGGAACTCAAAACCTTCTGATTGCACATAGTAGAACCATTTAATACTTCATGTGGAACAACGATTTTCATTTTAAATCCAATGATAGGAATTGTAGCATTGAAATTTTTAAAAAATGAAGACAAAATCTCTGCCCACACCTTAAAATGAAGCTTAAAACCGTAAATAGCTAGGAACTAATTAACTTCTCACTTGGGAAGTTATTTGAGGAACAGTCCAAGTGAATTCATAGGTATACGCTTTATTCCATATAAGCCTTTAGTAGGATGCCTTTTCCTTCGAAAAGAGTACAACAAGAGCTATTCAGTCTCTCCCATCATCACAACCATATTTGCGTGTCATTATTTTCAAAATCCTAGGGTTATATTGACTATTCTTGACTAGTCAGCTGATCTATCTACAGATATCCAAGTCATCTCATAACTGACAAGCAGCTGTTCCAAAGTAAGGAGGATGTTAAGACCTTTGTAATTCACAGTGATTAAAACCACAGACTAACAACTCTGTGAGGCTGTCAAGTCCATAAGCTTTGAAGTATCACAGAACTTCGTAACTTGAAGAAACGTTAAAAATCTCCCATTCAACTACCATTTTAGTAGACATGTAGTGCCTGGAATATCTCAGTCTCATTCATAGGTCCCTCAAATTGGCAACACAAGGATTAAGGTACTCAAAAATAATAGATTATAAGCTCACATAAATAGGTATGCTTTGATCCATTAATCAAAAAAGATATGACAACTTCAACACACAAAAGCATCGATGAAAAATGAATAATAATGAAAGTAGTAAAGAATATTTCCTCCATAAATCTGGAGCAGAGTCTCCCACAAATGTACAAATCATGTGTGGGAAGTGTGACCATGCACAGATATAACACATGAGTGAACACATGTAGCAAGAGCAGATTTTTATAAGTACTTCTCTATAAAGTGCATCCATAACCAGGGTGCAAGCATGGAAAAGCAGCTCCCGACTGTGTCAGTGCAAGGCTTCTTGGGTCTTCTCAGGACATGACTTCTATGTTCTTTTTCCCTGCTGGACGCTCCTCTTTGGTGGGGTTGTAACACCTTCAACCACTTCAGAGAATGTGCCAATGTTTCTCCACTCTATTCATGGTAACATTATCTAGCCCTTTCATATCAGAGTATTCAAACTATTGTTGAATGAGGCAGAAATCCTATATGTTCAAGAATCTACAAGAGGTTCATTGTATATGCTTGATGAAGGGATGGTAAGAATGAAAGGACAATATAACAGAGCTGCCAACTTCAGAGATAATCACAAGGAAATAGGACATTGGGAGGAAGGTGAAGGAAGGAAAGGCTATGTGAAATGTTAATGTCATAGAAATATTAAAACTTAGGTCACAGACTGAGAACTAATGTTGGATCTATGAAATTAAATCAATAATATTTACAGTAATGTTGAGTGACACGTAAAGTATATAAAATGAATACAAGGGAAGGATGGAGTTAGCAATTTCAGAGGATCAGGAAATGCATTAAAGATCAATCAATTAAAAATATTAATAAAGTATATACTGTGTACCAGACACTATGCTAGATGCAAAGTGCACAAATACAAAGAATGAAACAATTCCTACTCACTTGAGGAACAATTATATTTCATTGCAGACACTGATAATTTGCTCACAAAGGGTCTAATCATGTATGAGCTTGAAATGACATAGGAGGGACTTTATTGGATATTAGATGTAAAAAAGGAGTTGAATAAACCCTGGAATTTATTGAGATGGAGAAATGATGAAGTCAGAAGTCAGAAGTAATCCTAGAGGAAGGGAGCCTTAGAGGAAGGAAACTTATATAAAGAAAGACAGATTTCAGAGGGCTTCAAATGCCTGGAAATGAAACTATTTTCTCTGATTAGATTTTAGGAAGATCATTTTGGGCAGAACGAGTAGAGAGGAGGGACTTCAACTGATGTTTAATATTATGTTCATAATAAATCATTTTCAAGTGTAAAAGTCATTTTTCTTTTAAATGATGAAAAAGGTACACTTAAGTTTAATTTTGATCTTATAGCTATAACCGTCTGAATGAGTTAGAAAGAAGTGTTACAAAAAGTGGGGAGAATGAGGACTCAGGGATTTGGAATATTTGAAGAGACACCAATATGTTTAGGGAAGTTCTTTAGTATGGAAGAAGAGTCAGAGGAGAAAAAGACTATGAGCCAAGAACTAAACTCTCCCTTGAAAGCTGGAGGATTATATCCAACCTCTTGTCCCTTATTGTTGGAGAAAGAGGAGGGGAAGAATGGAAAAACATTTGTTATCTACCTACAATATGCCAAATACTATGCTAAGTGATTTGCAAATATTATCTCAGGTGATAATCTGTGAATTAGATGCTAATAAGAATCTCATTTGGGGCGGGAGCAACTTGGTGGTACAGTGAATAGAACATTGAACCTGCAGTCAAAAAGACCTGAGTTCAAATGTGACCTCAGACACTTGACACTTACTAGAAGTGTGACCCTGGGTAAATGACTAAACCCCAAATGCTTCAAAAGAAACAAAAGACCCACTATAGCAGTTACAGAAATAGAGGCAGATTTATTAAATGACTTGCCAGGGTCCCTCAGCTCATAAGCATCTGAGGTTAAAATTCAACTCAAGAAGAATCTTTAATGTTTACTCTAACTCTTGATGTGTCTTCATATGTAGAAGACACAAATAGAATCTCCTGGCAGGAGGAAAACCAAAAGACTTTGCCTCTAACCCTAAGCAGCCAGGACAGTGTCAGCAGGAGGATGTTCGTATGGAGATAATTGGCTTGGTGGTATTTGTGATTAAATCCACATTTACCAATTACATGTGTGACTTGCAGGGGTGGAACTGCCAAAGGATATCAAAGACAGCTCCAAGGCCAGGGAAGTGTGAGATTTTCTGCTCCATTTGCTTAGTAGCTGAGTCCCAGATCACAAAAGGATGGAGCAGTTATTAACAACTCCATTACAACCAGCTCTGGGGTTTTTTGAGAAATCAGTAAATGAAAATATCTTCATTCCCTCATTTAAGGCAAAGTTTTGCTAACTCTTCTCACCTCTCCTGCCCTACTTGAGTAGGTTACTTAGTATGTGGTAAGTGTCAATAATGTAAGGCAGACTCTGGGGCAACCTACTCTTCAACATTTGTCGAACACAGAACAGGGAAGAACCATAGCCCTGGGGCCACCCTCACTTAAGGTTGTCTGGTAATAAAAATTTCTTATATTTATTTGGCATTTTACGTTTGTAAAGTGTTTCAAGTATGCTGTTTCCTTAGTCCTTAATTTAATTATTCCTTTTAATTTAGTCTTATTAATCTATTTTACCAAGAACAAAACCAAGAGGGAAAGTAATTTGCTCTCTACCTGTCTCTGTCTCTCTGTCTCTATTTGTTGCACAAAGTTTGGATTCACTCAAAGGGCCACACCTGAAGAGCTAGAGGGCCACGTGTGGCCTTAAGGTCTCAGGTTCCCCAGCCCTGCCATGTACCTTTCTAAAAACTGACCAAATATGACTAATTAACTGGTATCAACTATTCATCATTGGAGTACTGCAAGCACACTGGGAAGGACTGATGAGCGATAATGTTAGAAAATAAGGTAGTATTTATTAACTGCTTATAATGAGCCAGGTGATGCCCCTGGAGCCCTGCAGAGGTCCCTAAAACCCTGAGAGGACAATAAGCATCTGCCCCCTGAAGACTGCCAGTGTAAGTAGGAGCTGAGGGAAAGTGCTCCAGAGCATGTGCTACAAATAAAAATGTATAATTTTGTTTACTGTGATTTATACAAACCCAGAATCCATAGTGAGGTAAGCATAGCATTCCTCATTGAAAGAAAAGTATTCAATTACACGAGCAGTTGTTTGTCTTTAGTTTCATAGAGGACCAATGACGTCTTGGGAAGATGTGTTGACTTGTATGTGCATTCTGTTTAAGTGACAAAACCACCAAAATCATCCACTCCATCCTTTTCCATTTGTCTTGACTTTTGTCTTGTCCCAGGACATGGATAACTCTGGAGAAGAAAGTGAGGCTAATGACTTTGTGCAAGCCTGCCTCATTTCAGTGCAGTCCAGTGTCCCTTCCCATAGCCTTCTCCCTGATGGGTTTGAAAAGAAAAGCTTGCCCAGTGACAGGCAAAGAAATGACTAGAAAGGAAGCCCAGGCTGACAGTGGGAGGGGGGCAGGTAGGGAAGAAGAAGAAAAACTTGGGAATGAGTGTTGCTGCGCATTGTGAGTTTGGGAGCCAGACGGAAGGGTGAACAACTCTTCCTCTCTTCCCCAGTACAATAACAACTATTCTCAACAACCACTAGACATACATAATGCATACCCTAGGATACCTGATCCCAGAAGAAAGCACCTCATAAGTCCTGTATGACTGGCTATAGGTGTGAGGCTGTAATGAACTGCCATGCATTATAATGTTCATTCTTCTGTATCACTGACAGAGCAGGAATTGACACTATGAATGCATAAAACAGGTGCTTTTGATGCGCTTGTTTACAGAATAATATGTATGAATCGAGCATAAAGCAATGAACAAAGTATTGTATGGGACAGAAGGGGTAGGACAGGGCTTGGAAGGGGCAGGGAAAAGGAAGAGCTGTGAGAGGAGTTAATTTCATAGAAATATTTTCACTCTAAGTTATGACCATTGAGACTTTTAAAAAATTCAAGAGACACAGTTTCTGGGTAATTAGTCATTCTATTAATAATGCTAGTATACTAACAATAAAAAGGGTCAGTGAAACTCTCGATTGCTAAGTAGACTTATGGAACCTTTTTGGTGTTAATAAGAACTTGGAAGAGAGGGTTTTCCTGAAGTGACTTTGATGAGTTAGTAAATAATGAAAGAGAATGAATATTATACTAAGAGGTGGACCTGTTCCAACAAGGGTTGGAGGATATGACTTTGATCATCTCATTTACTTCGAAGTCACACCCAGCTTTTGGCAATTCAATCAAAGAATTTACTCCTACTTCATCTTGAGTAGAACACTATCAGCAGGAATTCACCTAGATAAGATGGCCTAAGTGGCTTCTATTTTTGGCCAAGGTCAATCATGTCCTTGAACAACTTGGTTTCAAACAAATAAATAGGACGGGAAACCAGCCTGAATCTCCCCCATACTTCCTTATTAATAATCATTTTTCTCACCTGTCAGTTCAGAGGTAAAATGTTCAAGCAAAAATCTGAGTTATGATGTACATTGGACCATGGATGATTCCTGAAAGATTGGAGGCTCTTGTAGAAGATAGCGGTAGAGAATGAAAAGAACTAGGATCAAAGATTCAAAGTCTTCTGTCCAGCTGAGAGTGAACAGGAGATCTCCATGTCTGCAGGAGTAAAAGAGAAGATTAGCTTATGCTGACTGGTAATTCAACAAAGAAGGTGCTTCTCTGAAGAGGTGTATTCTCTGTAGTCCGGAGAACATGCCTGGACTGCTGATAAAGCACCTTTGCTTACACAGAAGTTTTCTGAGCAGTTCAGAAGGCTGATCATGCTGTTGAGGAAGGGTAGCAAGATAAATGAAGTTACAGTGTGGGTAAAGGAAGAAAAGACAGAGAGCAGAGATTACAGAAAAAGATAGAGGTGAAAGGAGGTTTAAGAATGTGGACATAGGAAAATAAAAAGGTTAAATTTCAGAATTAAAAGTTCTGAAGGTAAACCATTTTTGCTAGAGGGAAAAGGGTTACTTGGCTGGACAACTTTAGGATAGTGGAGAGGTGTTTACCACATGTGAAGAGGAAACCCTCAACATTGTCTTCTCAGGATTGATTGTTTGAGGGCAGGTGAATTCTAAAACTATTCCAGATAACACAGGAAACTGATTCTACCCCAATTCAATAAACATTTATTAAGAGATTGTTTGTAGCTGACAGTATTAAGGTCACATCTGAGGGACACCAAATTCGGCATCATCATATCCCAGGTCCTCAGTAGATATTGGTAGGGCATCTTCTCCCATCCTGGAGTCAGGGGATCCCGCAGGGAACTCAGGAGACTGACCTAGAAACAGGAAAATGGGGCTGAATTTGTAGCTGTGTCTAAAGAGAAGAAAGGAACCTTTGGTGGTGTGACAGAGGAGGATGAAAATAATGCCTCCTTCAAGACCTGGTTAAAGAGGCTTTTCTCAGTCATGATGCACCACTGAGAGCAAAGGAGTAGGAGTGGCCAGAACTGAGACTGGGCGATGCAAATGCTTCTCTTTAGAAGAGGGTGGATTAGGGACAAAAGGAATGGGAGCCTGAAGGAGGCAGTTTCAGAACCCCAGGGCCTGCTCATTGTCTTACTTGGCAGCATCATTGTGGGTACAATTGTACCAGATATATATGAAAAATGTCATTATAGAGAATCATTGATGTACTGATGAGATCTTTTTGTCGTATTATTTATTTGTGTACATATGCATATATAGAGAGAAACACATATCTATACAATTGACTGTATATAAGCACATGTGTATATGTGCACATGCACGTATGCATCCATTTTAACAGTCATACCTTTATAAAGACATGTTTGTGATTGCACGTGTATGTGTAGCCAGTGTCATCCCCTCTTCTTCCAAAATAAGTTAACTCACAACTAGAAATCTCACTTGTCAGTCTGTTGGAAACCACTCACCAATGTTTGACTCCCTGTGCTCATCCCATCCATTGGTAGGCCCCAAAGTACTGCCCTCATTCTTCTGGGTGACAGGGGGAATTTCAGGCCCAGATAATTCCTCAGCATCATCATACCCATCACCTGGGGGATCATCAGGCCAACTTGAGATATCTGAGGAACAGATGATAGTTTTGTTTTCAACATAATTTTTCTAAAAGTGAGGGGAGGTCCTTGTGCATGTGAAAACAAGTGTAATTTTATTTTTTAAGATATGAGAGTGTCAGGAGATATTCATAACGGAATTCAGGTGAAGAAAAAGAAGACAACTTAAGGACAAAGTTACATACTTTATCTTGCACTAAGAATCACCAAGGTGGGAAAGGAGATACATGTCCCTCATATAGGACAATGATTTCAATCCCCTTAGTGTTATTTTCCTTTCATTTATTTTAGCTTCAAAAGTCTACTCTCTTAATTTCTATTATCTCACTACTTATCACTGGCCCCAGCTTCAAGGAGGAAATCACTTAGCCCATAATCTTCAGCCCTGTCATAATTCAATTCATGTTGTCTGCTGATAATGACCTTGAGACAAAATATACCAGAGAGAGTGGGCTGATTCCCTGAATCACGCTGCAGATTCTGATGCATCTTTGATCATTACTCTGACCCAGAAATTCAGCCCTGTTACACACTCAGGGGACTAGTCACCGATCAAATCAAACATGGCTCTCATCCTCCCTTTTCCTGAATCATTTGTCTTAAATCAGTCCAAATCTCTATCTCCCAATCAAGTTTGGAGTGAGACAGTATCAAGCTTCTGTTGAGGGTGTTCAAAAAAGCTTGGCCTAGGGAAGTACTGAAGTCTTGATGGAAGCTCTTATGCCATTTTCCTTAAAGTCTCCAATTTGAGTAGTGAAGAGCTTGATTAAAAAGACAATAATAATGTAAAACAAGCTATGTTCTAAAAGATACAGCATGTCACTGAAGATGTTGTCCTAAGAGAAGCATGTTGTTCTTCCTGGAGAGTAGGGGCAAAGTAAGGAGCACTGACCAGCATGGCATCTGAGACGCCACACTGATGGATATCAGGTAAACTGAGTCCAGAGCAGGGAAGGGTGAACAAGATGGCGCTGGAAGGGATGGTCCCATTCCTGGTTTGTGTTTGTTACTATAGATTCAGCTTGTGTTCGTTACTATAGTTTCAGGTTTGTTTGTGTGTGTTGCCATGGTTCGTTGGGCTGACTGGCAGAGACTATGTAACCAGAGTGCTCGCTTGAATAAATAGGAGTTGTTTCATGACCCGCTCTTCCACCTCATTCTTTTACGCGCAAGGTCCACAGGAGGATGAGCAGCCTGCTGGCCAGGCATAAGACTTACTGCTCTCAGTGTGCTATGCTGTTACCATAGCAGGGCAAAAGTGTGGAGAACTGAAAGTTTGTTAGTGAGGGAAGATCCTGGAACTGGCGAGAAGGAAGCTGTGGCTCTGCTCATAAGGAACAGTATAATTCATGTGGATATAAAAGCCCTACGGGTATCGAAGAGGAATTCATCCAAAGCTTCATGTTATTTACTTTGAGGTAAATTAAAACCTTCTTCTTACAATTCTGTTGTTACCAAGAAACCTCCAGATTTAGAAGGAATGGTATAACAGTGTTAACTAAGAATGATGTGATTGAATTGGTTATCCTCTTAGATAAATGAAATCATTGCATCTTTGAACTGACCCTATCCTGAACTTCTATGCAAAATAATCAGAAGTATCCCGACTGACAACAGAACATCAGGAAGAAAAGAACAGAGAGGCCTGAATACTTTCCCTCTAGAGATGAAGCTCATAGCCCAGAACAGGACTGGTGGACCTGCCTGCCCATGTAGAGAATGGAATATTGAAACAAAAATATTATGGGACCAGGGAGGCTACAGGGGGCAGGTACAGGCAGAGATTTCTAAAGATGCCAAGGCTGTAGATAATGAACAAAGGATATATCTTATGTCCAGAATGTAAAAAGGAGGAGGATGGACAGAAAATAGCCGTACCTGGGCTGCTCAGAAGGTCCTTCTTGTCCCCTGTCAGATAGTAATCAATCTCTTGGTAGACAGCTTCATAAGGAGAATCGCCATACCTGGACAAAACTGGGACAAATGGCCGTGGATCAGAAATTTGGCCTGAGACCATTGTCTGACATATATTTGCTTTAGGGGCCCTCCTCAATATACTTTCTGTTCACACTCAGGCCACTCCACCTCTCTAATATCCATGGTACCTCTGCCCAGTCTCATGTTGTATGTCCTTGGTTGGAATCTCATACCTAATATAAGCTATGCTTACAGCTCAGCCTCTTTGGCGTTAATGAGAGTTGGAGCAACTTGGGGCTTGGAAATCAGAGCAAAACATGTGAGTCACATCCAGTCCTGAAGTATTTTGTTTGACTTTGTCCAAAATCCCTATCCCCATCATTTCCACCCTTCATTCACCCACACCCTTGCCCATGTGATTCAGTGCCCCAGAGGTTGCCCACCTTGTTGCTGGATTCTCCCTCTGTGTATCTGAATCCCTAGGACAATGAGGACCAGGAAGAGAAGGGCCCCTAAAATGAGGCAGACGATCCCAAGCAGTGACAATGTGCCAGAGTTCAAAGGGGTGGAAACTGTCTTAGTGATTGGTCCTTTGGAGAAAAAGAATCATAAGGCTCTGAATCCTGGAAGTTGTCAAAAGCCCCAGGATATTTCACTGAGGTGAGGATGGAGAGATGAGGAAAAACTGAGGCTCACCTTCAACCTGAAGATCCCCCAATTGGGGAATCATCCCCTCCCCTAACTGCCCTGGAGAGAGTGCTTGGATAGAGTCGAATGCCCAAGAAAGGACAGTGAAGAAACCATCCATCTTTATGGGGACTGAGCTCCAGATCTCCGAAATGGAAATTGGCAAGATGGTGATATATTCTTGAAGAATATTTTGTGGACCCTCGCAGTCCCAAGTTCCACCTCGACCCCTAGCCCACAAGCTACTCAGCAGATTCTCAGAATTCTGGGACAGTAGGTCTCCTCAGAGATGAAAGAATCCCATAAGGTCATGCAGAGGCCTGGGAAAGTTTGTGCTGTCAAATGAACCCAGCCATGATAGGAGAGGTCTGAGGGAGTGGTAGAGCAGTGTACCTTTTGTGGTAGATGGCAATGTTGTCCTCCCAACTGAAAAAAATAGGAGAAAAAAATATCTGAAGAATGAGCAGAGATCAGGTTGAGCATGGCTTCTGGATTCTGCTTTGAACCCCTTATGATATGAACATCCTTCCATAATGTTCCATCCAAACAACTTAGGAAGGTTCCCAGATCTCCTAAATCCCCTTCATCCAGCTCAAGCTTAAGAGACATAGGCACCATATGGACTGGAGTCAGAGGATCTGTGCTAAAGTCAAACACCAAATCCGGTTGCTAAAACTGGAAATTTATGGAAGGACCACATATTCTCTAAGAAAGTTCTATAGGTCACCCCACTATCCCCACCCCAACCTCTAGCTCACAAGTTTCTCAGCAGATTCTCTAACCCAACAAAGTTCATTCTCTAAGACATGAAAAATTCCTTTGGGAATGTTTTTCTCCTTTAACTTTCCTCCTTGACAATAGATATCTCAGGTTCAGTGTGTCCAAAATAGCGCTCATTATCTCCTGTTATTTCTCTTTCTCATGCCTTATCCACCTTCCAATCTTCCTGGTTACTGTTGAAGACACTATCACTCTCCCAATCACTCAGACATACAACCTTAGTGCTATCCTTAAACCTTCACTTTCACTTTGCCTATAGATCCAATTAGTTGGAAAATCTTGTCATTCCTATGTCCCCAAAATTCCCTTCTCTCCACAATACAGCCACCACTCTAGTTCAGATCCCCAACATCTCCAGTACTATTGCACAGCTTTCTCATTGGCTCGCCCCATTCAAATCGATCCTTGAATCAGCAGCTAAAGTGGTCATTCCAGAACAGGGGAGGAGCAACTGAGACCTCAGGCTACACATGATCCTCTAGGTCTTCAAGTGCAACCCTTTACCTAAATCCAAAATTCAGAGAAGAAATCCTCTTACTGAAAGGATTTATCCTATTGAACTTGGGCTCAGTCAAAAGAACATATCTAAGGACCTGGAACGAAATATGTGGACACAAGACCACAGGTTTGCCACTCCTGTTCTAGGGAATACTTTTGGCCTCATGATTTTTATTCTTCCTTAATCAATTTTCAGTCACATGTGATTCTCTGTGACCTAAATTGGGTTTATTTGCCAGGCATGCTTGAGTGTTTTGTTGTTTCCTTCTACAAATTATATTGTATTTGATGAACTGAGGCAAACAGAAATAAGTGACATGCCTAAGTTCACACAGCTAGAAAGTGTCTGAGGCCACATACAACTTCAGGAAGATGAATCTTCCTGACTCCACTTATGCACCACCTACCTGCCCACATCATGTTCAACAAAGTCTTATAGCTCCCTGTGACTTCCAGGATGCAACAGTATTCCCCTGTGCTTCACACTTCTTCTCAACTTGGTCTCATTATACCTTTCCCCAATTGTTATATACCCTTCCACTCCCCACATTCTACTAATCAGCTATCGAGGCCTATTCCCTGTTCTTCACTTATGATACTCCATCTCTGTAGCTGAATAGAAGCTTTCTGGCTGTCCTTACTTGAAATGCTCACCCTTCTTACCTCCACCTCTTGACGTGTTAAACTTAGTTCAAGATTTAACTCAAATACGTTTTTTCTAAAGGAAGATTTCTGGAGACATGCCAGATGCTTAAGTTTTCCTTTCCAGCTTACCTTCCTTCTACTCTGTCCGTATTTTCTATGTATCTAGTTATTTACCTGTTGTCTAGGTCATCATATTGTAAAGTTGCCTGAAAGCAAGGAATGTTTTTGCCCATCTTTTTATTGCCAGGGCTTAACATTGTGTCTAGTACACTGTAAGCACTTATGAGTAAATTCTAATGGATTAATTAGTTGTGAGCCACTCTGAGGTAGTCTAGAGCCAAAGGGGAGGGTGGCTGAACATCGTACTTTATTTGATAGCAAAGACGTACTAGGTGGTGCAATGGATAGATCCCTGGGCCTAGAAGATAAGGAAGACCTGAGGTCAAACACAGGCTCCTATCCTACCTGTGTGACCCTGGGCAAATCACTTTACCCTTATTGGCTTCAGTTCCTCATCTCCAAAATGATAACATACTGGAGAAGGAAATGACAAACTGCACCGGTATCTTTCCCAAGAAAATCCCATGAGCTATTCTTCATGGACTCCTGAAGAGACATGAATTAATAACCTGATAACAAGACCATCCTGTCCTCCCTGGAAGGAAAGAAACAACAACTGAAGTTGGAGTAGAGAACACACTGGGCTGTGGGCTCTGAATTCTGCTGGAGTCATCTCATGTAAAGATCTGCCCAAGTTACACTAACCAACCAGCTCAGAAAGGTTCTCAAATCCCTCCATACCTTCCCCCCATCACATGTTTCAGGAGACAGCTAGAGGACAGAAGAACGACTGTAAGTTTGGGAGTCATAGGACCCATGTTCAAAAATTTCCCAGAAAGTTATACTTGCTAGCCTCTGGGACCTTATGGCAGTAATGTGACCCCACTGCACACCTATTTTCTCTTCTGCAAAGCAAAGAGATGACAATAATGACCATTCATTTTACTTTTACTTTCAGTTCTGAATTCTATGACCCTGGGATGAAATAACAGCCTTCCCTGGTACCAGAGGACAGACCTGTGGGAACTCCAATTAGATGAACACTAGCACATGTGCTCCACCTCAGTATCTGTCCTCAGAGCTCCCAGACCCATCTAATGTCTTTAACACTCACCTGAGCACATGACACCAGCATCCTCTTCATGCTTACAGTCATTCTGCCCCCAGGGCCTTGCAGGGCAATCCCACAGAGAGGACTCCATCCCTCTGCACTGCACATCATCCAACCAGATGGTCCCATTTCCTGGGCCAAATGCAGGCCATTCCACGTCAGCCAGAGCAGAGCCACAGCCCAGCTGCTGACAAACCACGTTAGCATCTGCTAGGTCCCATGAGTCATCACATATTGTCCCCCAAGAGCCATTGTGCCAGATCTCCACTCTTCCAGAGCATGGGGTCTCTCCTCCCCTGAGTCGGAGTTTGTCTTTGTCTGGAAAGGAAGCACAATTGACTGGTAAACTCTCAGCTACTAAATGAGCAACCTCTGAGAGACCCAGGTATAGAGAGAGATGAAATGAAATACCTGTGCACGGACCAGATGTTGGGCAGTCAGTTACATTCATTCCTGCAGGGAAAAGACATTGGGAAAGTTTGGGTTAATAATAATCCTAAAATATCATTTGGGCAATAGGTTTTTCTATTACAGGGAAGTTTACCCAAAGATACCTTAATTTACTCCTGAAACACAGAATAGCACCATCTTCACCTTTGTGACATTCAATGATCAGTTGAATTCAAACTATAAGCTATAGACTGAGTAAAAATACATGTGTAAATATAAAATACTAAGTGCCTGTCTTTAGGGACTTCAGAGTGGGATTGGAGAGGAGGGACCTGAACATAAAGTGGAGACTATGTAAGGAAACAGATCAAATTAGTCCCGGGAGAGAGTGAAGAAATCTGAGGCAAAGGGAGTCTGCCTGCTAGATAAGACAGGGCTGGAGAAAAGATGAAGAGAGTGAATAGCCATAGGGATGAATAGTGATGTCCTCCTTTTTGTAATAGGATGAAAAGAAGAAAAATGGGTCATGTTGCAAAGAAATTTTGAAAACTATGGGATGGGAGTGAAACGAATTCCAGTCAGATTACATCATACTGCTCAGAGATGGTGGCTCATAGGTTGCTCGGGTGTTTGCTCTAAATATGCAGTTATGGGTTTGAGGAGAGCAAAAGTCCAAGTGAACGTGTCAAAAACTATTTTTTAAAAAACTAGTATTTTCGGGAGAAATCATAAAATAAACCAACCTGTAATACAAAAGACATTGATCTGCTGCATTCTGCAATCCAATTCCATAGTTCTTTCTCTGAATGTGGAAGGCATTTTGCCTTAAGAAACCACTGGGAATTTTTTAAGTCTTTGCATTGCAATGAAGATTTATGATTTCTCCTATTCATTTTCATTCTTCTATGCAATATGACTAATGTGAAAATGTATTTAATAGGAACGTAGGTGGAGAACCTATGTAAAATTGTATTCCATATCAGGGAGAGAGGTGGGAGGGAGGGGGGAAAGATGAGAAGAGGAATAAAAAGTCAAGTTACATGTTAGCAAATTGTAGAACACTTATAACAAATAAAATATTAAAAAACACTATGTTCCAATCACTGTACTAAGCCCTGGTGATACAAAGAACAACAAAGAAGCAGTCCCTGCCTTCAAGAAGCTGAAAGTCTAATTGGAGGAGCCAATGTGAAAACAGCTTTGTGCAAAAATGATGAATACAAAAGAGATTGGAGAAAATTAATTAATAAAGGGACAGCACTAACATTCATGGGGGATAATAAGAGGCTTTTGTGTGAAAGGTAGGAGTGTAACTGGGATCTGAATGAAGCAGCTAGGTGATGCAAAGGATAGAGTGCTGTGTCTGGAATCAGGAAAGTCATGTTCCTGAGTTCAAATCTCACCTCAGAAACTTACAGGCTGTGTGACCTTGGGCAAGTGACTTAACCCTGTTTCTTGCTGTTTCCTTGTCTGCAAAATGAGCTGGAGAAGGAAATGACAAAAACACTTTGACAAGAAAACTCCGAATGAGGTCAGGAGTAATTGGTTATGACTCAAATGACTGAATAACAGCAACAACAAATGCAGCCATCGAAAGGAAGAGGATGAGGAAGGAGAGAATTACAGATGTGGGGAGGATCAGTGAAAATGCACAGTCAGGAGACAGAGTGCCTGTTACAAAAAACAGCAGAGATTAATGTCACTGAAATGAATGGTACATAGAGGGAAGGAAAGTGTTATGAGAATAGAAAGAGAGGAGTGCATGAGGATAGGAAGGGCTTAAAATGAGAATATGTGATGTGGGATCCCAGAGGGAACATGGAGTCCTAAAGATATTGTTTGGGAACAGCATGATCACGTGGTCAGATTTGTTCTTTAGGAAGGTGAATATAACAGTTGAGTGGAGAATGGACTTCAAGAAAGGGAGACAGAGTGATCAACTAGAAGGCTCTTCCAAGCACCCAGAATGGGACTGGGCCAGTGTGGCAGCGGAGTCGGAAAGAAAAAGGGGATGTGCATGAGAGATGGTACAAAAAGAGCATCAACTGGACTTCCAGCATTGCATGTGGGCTAGTGTATCAATTAGGGAGGCATAAAAGCATTCACTTGCTCCACTGAAGGTCCAGTGAAGCTTAGCTTACATACTGTGATTAATTCAGTTAGCATGATTTCATGATTTTCTACAGTTTCATTCAGATTTCTTTGAGCAGGAGCAAAGGAAATGGATAGTGGAAAGAAACAAAGAATGAGCCTTGGGATGGTAAGTTTGGATATAGTAAAAGGGGAAAGAAACTCAAGAGAAAAGGATGGAAAGAGAAATGATTCAGTTCCCCAAGGATTCAAGAAGGAGAGTTTAGCCAGTGCAAGAATCTTGATCTTTGAGAAAGCTGACAAATGAAGGTCATGCTGAGGATGAAGAATAGTGTTAGGGGATTGAAAGGCAGAAGAAGAGGTGTATTGACCATTAGTTATGATCAGATAAAGGGATTTCAGAGTTCAAAAACATATAAGTAAAACTCTTGTAGGTGATACCGTGATCAAGAGTATGACCGTGTTTTTGTGTCTCTGAGTTGGATAGAGACCTTTGGAAATCAATCTAGTGAAGAACTGAGACGTTAGGTTGTTTGAGGGAAGATTTAATCTACTATTAGGATAGGAAATGTGGTGAAAAGGCTGACTCAGAACTTCTTCACATTAAGGTATTGATATGTGATAATAAAAAAAATTGAAGCCTTTGTCCTGTTACTGCTACCAACCTAGGTCACTTCCGCTCTTTACTTGGATGGATTAAATTAAATTGGGGTTTATATCTTGTCCATAGATTGAATCCACTTGGACTAAAAAAAAATCTCATTAAGAAGGAGTCAAATGGAAAAGACAGATAGAGTTACCTTCACATGTGACAATGGCTTCCTCTCCCTGTGGGCAAGAATTCTGGTCCCAGGATTGAGAAGGACAATGCCAGAGGAAGGATTCTGTGCCCTGGCAGGTGATTTTGTCAATCCACCTGGCCTTCACATTTCTTGGAGGTCTAGACAGTGTTTCAATATGTCCATCAGCACCACAACTCAGGTGTCTGCAAATCACTGATACAGTATTGTCGTCCATGGAGTTGGAGCAAACACTACCCCATGTTCCATTGTAGAAAACTTCTAGCCAACCGGAGCACTCACGTTCCCCACTCACCAATCTCAGATCCAGGTATTCTGTAAATGAAAAGGAAAGTATGGCACAATCAGAGGGCACATCTGATACAACATTCTCTGGGTCTCTTCCCTCTGGAAATTGTATTAGGTTCTCTGGCTCTGCTGAGAAGTCTCCACTGGAAAGACACAGATGCCAGTCTTTCTTTTTCCACTATTACTTGCTCTATATTTCTGATCATTTCTCTTTGTTTTGCTTCCACCACTAACAACGACAGGAATGGCTTTATTGTGATTTCACTACTAAGTTTCACAGTTTCAAAATGAATGTGAATTTTTTAAGCACCAAAATAAAGCAGATTAGCAGACACATATTGTATATGTACTCAGTGAATAGCACTCGACTAGGAATATAGGTATAAGGAGAACACATATGCATACATACATACATGGACATATATGTATGTATTTGTATACATACATGTATATGTATATACATGTAAATATATATATATATATATATACATATAGACACACATAAAGCTGTAATACACACACACACAAATAAAGGAGCAGACCCACCTATACGATTGTACTAGCTGAAAATTTTACCCTTCAGATAACAGGCCTGGCCCTGAAACTGAACTCTAAGGAGAGCTGTGCTTGGGTCAGGAAATGTTCCTTCCTGTATGAATCAGCTGCTTCTCCATCTCTAAACGCCACCTCCTCTGTGTTCCCATAAGTCCCTCAGTGTTACTGGGGTGTGTGTAAAGCAGACCTGAGCAGAGAACACTTGCATCCTCTTTGTGTCTGCAGTCATGCATTCCCCAGTGGAGGGAAGGGCAATCCCCTAGATGGGATTCATTTCCAGAGCAGCTAAGCTCATCCAACCAGATGGGCCCGGATCCTTGTCCAAAGTGAGCAGAGACCATGGCTTCAAGGGCCACTCCACAGCCCAGCTGCCTGCACACCACGTGGGCATCTCTCAGGTCCCAAGAATCATCACAGATGGTTCCCCAGGTCCCATTGTAAAAGACTTCAACTCTTCCAGAGCAAGGCCCTCTTCCATTCAACAGACGAAGCTGTCCATTTTCTACAGGGAGAAATTCAAATTGATTGTTCGTTTTCCCAAAGAAAGAGGAGGGTTTCCTCAGATTCTGCAAATTTCTTTCTTACCTGAAAAGAGGACAGGTGTCTTTTCCTGGTCAGACTGTGAATTATTGAATGGGAGGGACTGTGTCTGGTTTCCTGCAAAAAGCAAACACACTTCAAATCTAGGGCTGTAAGTTTTAAACTGGTAGAGGAAAAGTAACGTAAATATGTGCCTTGAGGAAACACACTGGATGAGAGGAGGCAGCACACTGATGAAAAGACAGGTTGTGAAGGAGGGACAAAGGGATTTCTCAGTCTAAGAAGGCAGGCTTTGGCTCTACGTAGTCAAACACAATTGTTCTCATTGACAGTTCTATTGCTGTACTCTAAAGCTCCAGTCACACCCTCCATATGTAGAGTGCCTTTCCATAAGGAAAAACTCTTCAGAGAAAGACTGTAGCACTTGTGGCTGATCAAATTTCCTCAGAATTTGCTCCCCCTCTGCTAGGTCTTTGAATTGTATAGGGTAGCATCCTCCTACCACATTTCTGCCACTAGACCATGTCTAAACACTAAATGAGGAGATTTTGACTTGGAGTACCTGAATTTGTTTTAAAATATATTGATAAACAAGGCTTAGGGTGGGGGCAATTGAGCAAGTTGGAAAGGGAGAAAACAGGAAAATAATTTTTAAATGAATGTCAAAATTGTCTTTATATGTAATTATGAAAAATTAAATATGGTATTTCAGAAAATGTATTCCTAATTATATTTCAATACATTTGGTCTCTTATTTGTGTAAGAAGAGCCACACATATAGCAAGAGTCTGTGTGTAGAAAAACCTGTGTGTGGAGAGGCCCCATGTGTACTAAGGATGTCCCTGTCACACGTGGCATGGGGGTGTCATTGTGTGGGTCAGAGGGAGGAAGAAGAGACATCTCTAGCCCTTCTCTTCTTCTCTTGTAATTCTGTCATTTCAGTCATATTCATCTATTCCTTACTCCATTTGGGGCTTTGTTGGCAAAGATCCTGAGACGTTTGCCATTTCCTTCCCCAGATCATTTGCAAGAGGAGAACACTGAAGTAAAAAGGGTTAAATGACTTAGCAAAGGATATGCAGCTACTCTCAGGCCAAACCTGAACTCGGATCTTTCTGATTCCTGGTGCTGTACTCTATTCACTGACCAACCTAGCTGCCACTCTTCCTAGATTCTACCATCCTGCTTCTCCAAGGGAGACTTTAATTGCCACCAGAAGGGGAAGCAAGAAGTTGGGGACAAACCCCATTCTACTCTGGTTAGAGAGAAGGGGTATCAGGCTAGAATTATTTTAATCTACTCCCTTAAATATTGTTAATCTATGGGTCATTATCAGGTTCAACTGAAATTCTGATTTTTCTGACATTCATTGGAGGGAGAGATCAGTTAAAAACAATATTCTCAGAAGCAGTTGCAAGATCACACCAGAGAACGTCATGGAGCAAAGAAAGTCCAGAATCACTGCTCTGGAGGGACAAGTATCTCTGTTGGACTAGCTAGATAGGAATTCCTTCTTCGCCCTGCTCAAAGTAGAAAATGAGGAGGTTTTAAAATAGTAGGCACCTAATAAGTGTTAGTAGATTGATTTTCCTAAGCAAATGAGGAAAAAGAAAGCATAGAAAGAGAAGCTCTCCATTTTTACATTTTACATTTTTACATACCACTGGAAACAGTTTCTAAATTTCTCACCTGCTCTGGAGGACTTTCCTGCTGATGGGATTAGAATAGCACATAGTAGTGGAATTGATTGAACTACATGAACTCCAACTTGTGTTTCAATTCTGGAGCTAGCTAGATTTTCTTTCTATTGACTGTTGAGTCTAGCTCAATTTCTATATTGTAACAAAATTTTCCCCAATGGTTGGAATTGGGAGGAACCATTATTGCATCTTTTCAAACTCATATTCCATGACTAGGACCTGAAAACCTCTACTTCATGCTTTAGTGAAGACCCAGATTATACTGGCTTGGAACCCAGTCAGATCCAAAAATTAATGCAAGGAGTTTTCTCACAAACAACCTATATATTTGATCTAAAAATTGGCCCAGTACTATTCAGTAGTTACTGTTTCCATGTTTTTTGTTTGTTTTGTTTGTTTGTTTTTAATTTATTGAAGGCACACACTTTGAGGGCAGTAGGACACTTCTTTTTCTGATTTCAGGAAATTGCCCCTGCTTGTTCTTCCCTTCACAACTTGGAAAGCCCCTAATCTTTCATCTAATTAGAAATCAGAGGCACAGATTTTATTTCTAAATGTATGTAAATGTATTAATTATTTGTTTTAATTATTGTCTTATTTGATTAATTGTTCTTAATGCATAAAAATCTGACTCCCTTTTATTTTTATTGCAACCTGAGAAAGATCACTGGTCCTGATTTCTTTAGCAATTGGCATGTATTGCTTAATGAATTCATAAGCTTGGGAGCTAAAACCTTTGCTAGCCCAGGCATTTCATCATTCGTACACCTCACTATCACTTCCCTCAAGTTTTCTCCCCAGTCTCTTGCTGACCTGCACTGAACTAATGTATAACTTGTTTATCATGAGCCTGAAGTTGACATTTTACTCTGGACCCTGACCTATTTGTATCTCTGATGAGAATATTTTAGCATGATTCACTCCTAGCATCTCTAACAAATATGCTAAGAAGAGAAAATTGTGTAATCATTGACTCAAGGATCTAGTTGCAGAAGAACTTCATCAGTAGTGGAAATTGATTCCATGAGATGAAGTTAGTGACAACTAGAGATATGAGAAATCCTGGTCTTCTGGCTCAGTATGTCTTTCTTTCACACCAGGCTCTCTCTTTTCTACAACTTTCACCAACTCTGACCCTCATGAAATCAATTTCCACCAATGAGAAGATCTTTTGCAAATGACCCTTTGAGACAAGGTTGCCAATTTTCAAAGAACAGAGTCCTGGAATGTTATTCTTAGAGGACTGTGACTGCGTAATGTTGAATTATATCTCAGTATTTTTGATCTTCTATAATGTATTCTGTCATTGTTGAGTGATCTTACCATCTTGCTCTGGGTAAACAACGATCGTGCGAATTTAGACATCTCCTAGTCCTTCCTGTATAAGTTTGTCTTTTTTTTTAGTACTTCCAAACAATGCCCAGAGCTACTATATCCATTTTCACTATTGGTACTATATATTAATGTAAGCCTCATTTGCTTTAAACTACTTGATGGATCACAATACATCTTCCCTACCTGGGAATTCCCAAAGAATATTCATAAATGAATGATCACGCATATAAAGTAAATAGGTGCAAATAACATACAGGATTCCCAACAATATGGTTAGAATTCTTTATATTTACTATCAGAAAAAAGATGCCATGGCACTCCTCTGAATACTGAAAAGCATCACCAGATTGCTTATGTGTGTAGACACTTCTATTTTTTTTTCCTTCCTGCACATATCAATGCTTTCACTGGTCCATCACCTAGTGATATCCTTGGAGTACAAATTATAAATTTACCTTCACTAACCTGAGCAGACCACAGAGGCAACTTTTCCTTTGGAACATGGAGAAGTTCCCAGAATAGTAACAGAGCAATCCCATAAATGAGACTCAATCCCTGTGCAATAAAATGTGTCCCCTATGATCTGGTCACTTTCTTTGCCAAAATGTGCATCTTTTGGAGATTTCAGGGCAACGCCACAGTGAAGCTGATGGCAGAGAACGTTGGAATCTGCCAAGTCCCAGTGGGAATCACAGAGAGTTCTCCAGGTCCCCAAAACTTGGATCTCCACTCTCCCTTCACAATTGGAGCTTCCATTCATCAGACGAAAATCTGTGTACCCTGGGAGCAGAAGACAGGGTTTTAGAAAAGTCATGGCAACTTTCTAATCTAAGTGTCAAGTACGATGTGGGAGCAGAGTAAAAGTATTGTGTAAGTTTTACTTGAACAAATGATTCCAACATCCATGCTGTGACTGCATTTTCCTTGTGGAAGTGGTACTGTGGGACACTGTGACAGAAGTGGTTCACTTCCATTGCAATGGAATTCTTCATCCCAGATGGGTCCATTTCCTTTTCCAAAGTGCGCACTTTTCATGATAGAGACTGCAGTCCCACATTCTAACTCAGCACAGATGACTTTGGCAGTAGAAAGAGTGAAATTCCAATCACAGACTGTGCTCTGTTGTGTTCCAGAATTGACTTCTACCCTCCCATTACAAGGCCCATCCCCAGCAACCAGTTTCACAAATCCTGGAAAGACAAGAAAGAACTCCAGTGAGTGGCCCTGAATGCCAAGATTTCTCTCATGAGGAAAGAAACATAATTAATTATGTGAGATCTTTGTTTCACATATTCCCATGTGAGAAGAAGCTGAAGAAGTTTCCTTAACTGAGCACAGAACAATTAATGCCTTGGAAGTATTTTGACTATGATTAAACCTGAAATCAAACTAAATGTACTTAATTCCTGGTACTCTTTGGGAGAGCAATTCTCACATATGTAAGGAAATGCAACCTTGCTATTGTTTTTGGCTAGGGAGAGGTATTTGGAAACAGGATGTATGGATGCTTTCCAGCCAAGGAGGAGAAATAGTCCCATATGATATCTCACGATTAGAGAAGGAACCATCTCTTCTCTCCCAAGAACATGGTTACTCTGAATAGGATTTATTTTTAATTTTCTAGGACTATGTTCCTTTTTTCTTCCTTTTATTCAGATGAAACATGCTGGAGTAGCCTATATGTCAGCTGTCTTGCGGTATTCATGAAAAGGTTTCTGAAATGTCCAAAGCTGTGTCTCTGTTTCTGTACCCGAGATTTCAAATACTGTTTCCACATTTTTCAATGATTAATTTCCTATTACTTCTGAAATGTTTGAGTATAAGGACTCAGGTGCTAAGGAATAAGGACATTATAAAACATGCTCTCTTTTAACTATGAGGGCCCATTAAGACAGTAAGAAATCAGGAAGGAAGAAGAGAAAAGAACTTTTTTGAAACACAACAGCAAGTACACTGAAGTTGAATAGTTTAATAAACTTATGTAGATTTGTGAATTGTGGTGCTGGGCCATAAATAATCTGTCAGAGAGACAGAGACAGTCAGAGAGAGATAAAGAAGGACAGAGACAGAGAAAGATAAATAGAGAAAGAGAGAGACAGGGACAGAGAGACAGGGAGACATGAACATAGACAGAAACAGAGACATAGAGGGAAGCAGAGGGAAGAAGAGGGGGAGGGAGAATGAGGAAAGAGATAAAAAGAGATAGAGCATGAGAGAAAAAAGAGTAAAACCCATGACATTTGTGCTGACTTGGAAAAGAAGTAATCACTTCTGCAATTGAAACTATTTTATGATTTGATAGTCCTGCTCTTTACAAACTATTCTCCTCAGTCTGTGAGTGTCAAACAAGCCCACAATACTTTGACACTTGACTCTAGCATCTGTTATATTTGCTGAAGAGATTTTCGTGGATATGATTATGAGCAGAAACTTTGTGGCTTTGGTGGTGTACTATGGCAAGGACAGAATAGATGTTGTTGGTTGCCAGAAAACCATCGTTGGCACGGATCAGAAAAGCTTCTATTTTCTTTATAATCAGAAAATTATGTACTTAGAGCAGGAACCTGAAGATCAACCTCTCTGGGCTACAATGACAATGTAGTTAATGCAGGTTAGTTACATATTAGGTCCCTTCACCTACAGGATTAGTAGCAACATGATCATAGAAATACCTAGAGGAAATGATTGATTACAGTGAATGAAACACCAACTGCAAATGATGACTTCCAACTTCTGAAGTTAGTCTTATGGCTGCTACTCACAACTGGCATATTCTTATATGCTAGGCTTGTCTGCTTTAGAATGGAGACTGTCTCCTTCTGTCTACCTTTGTCCTTGTTGACCTGAAAATATTTGCTTAAAAGACAAAGAGTCAAACACACACACACACACACAGGCACACATATGTATATACATTTATTTATTTACAAGTGTACATTTATGTGTATATATATGCATATATATATTCAATTATTTATTCCCTTAAACCTAGCAGTTACATAATGATGGAGTCAGAAGGAAGCATCTGACTGCCTGGTACAAGGGTGTTCAGGCTTAAATATGTTCTCTAACAATCTCAAGATCTCTGTGTCCCACAGATTTATGGTCCCCATATGTTTTAACTATATTATGTGAAAGGATATTCCTTAGTTGAATAGGATGTAACACAGATGATACAGGACACATGACAAAGTAGAATTAGATGGAGATTAAGATTCCCCGGATGTCTGTGTCCTCTGTCTCTCCATATTAGGAAAAAATACAATTCCACCACTCTGATTTTAGGCATCATGTCATAAACAGGTCTTGGAAGGTACTGACACAGGAAAGAACATTTTTAGAGAAAACCAAAGGGTGTGATTGGTTAGTTCCACTATGGACCTTATTGCAAGACCAAAATTCATATTAAACATTATCATTCCTTAGCATGAAACTGTACAACTCAGAAGGTAGAGTCAAGTTTATGGAACAGGAATTAGCACACAGAGTACCCCCTGAAAAACTCCTCCAAGCAAGTATAAAAAATATGACAGACTATGTTCTGATAGAGAAAATATAAGAAGATGGGAGGATTAGACATTTTTTTCCATCTTTGGTCAGGAGAACAAGCCAAACAGAAAATTCTGCAGACACTAGTTTCACCAGGAATTTGTACATCATGGAGAGCTCCCGAAAAGGGACAGGAGATCTGTCTCATATACTCTATTAAAACAGATCTGAACGGTATGCAAATCTCCTACATACTGTCTTTACAATTCCTGCCTGGAGAAAGCTCAGGAGGACAGAACAGACATTTTAGTTCTGAGTCACAGCATCTATGTTCAAAAATTTCCCAGCAAATGATTCTTGTTACTTTGTGTGACCTTATGGAAGTCAGGTAACCTCACTGGGCTTCTATTTCCTCCTTTGTAAGGGAAAGACACTGAAATGATTATGATTAGTTTTAATTTCAGTTCTAAATTCTATGACCCCAGGAGCAGATTACAGCTTCCCTTGGTACCATAGGACGGATTTGAGGAAGTTCCATTTACATGCAAACTCTATCTACATATCTTCCAGATCAATATCTATTCTCAGAGTTCCCACCCCCGTTTCATGTCCTTCACACTCACCTGAGCATATGACACCAGCATCTGCCTCGTGAGTACAGTAATCCTGCCCCCAGGGACTTGTAGGGCAATCCAAAAAAGAAAACTCATTCCCCTTGCATTCTGCATGATTTGCCCAGATGATCCCATTTGCTGGACCAAATACAGCCCCTCTAACAGCAGCCACAGCAGAGCCACAGCCCAGCTGCTTACAAACCACATTAGCATCCCTTTGGTTCCAAAAGTAACTACATACAGTCCCCCAGGTGCCATTGAGCCAGATTTCCACTCGTCCAGAGCATGGGGTCTCTCCTCCCCTGAGGCGAACTTTGTCTATATCTAGAAAGGAAGCAGAATCTCTTGTTACCCTCCCAACTGGGAAATCAGGAAGCTGTGAGAGCCTCAGGTATGGAGATAGAGGAACTGAGACACCTGTGCAGTGATTAGAAGTTGGACAGTCAATTTCCTCCTTACATATATCATCTTAGTACAAAGTTCTTTTCATCTTGTCTCCTCCAATAGAATTTGAACTCCTTGAATGCAAGGACTGCTTTCTTGCCTTTTTTTTATATCATCAGGGCTTAGTACAGTGCCTGGCACATAGCAGTAACTTTAAAAATGATTACTGACTTTGCACAAACAAGCTATACAGAAGAAAATTTGACACTTTGAAGTGGCAGATTCAAGATGGTGGAGGAAAGGAAAGACTCACCTAACCTCTCCCAAATTCCTCTCAAAACAACTTTAAAATGATACCTCAAAATAAATTCTGGATCAGCAAGACCTATAAAAGCAGCGGGTGAAACAACATTCCAGCCCCAGACAAATTAAAAAGATAAGAGAAAAGTTCTGTATCAAGGGCAAGATGAAAATCCAAGGTATGCCACACACGAAAGTGAGGTCCTAGGTCCTTGCACAAGGCAGAAGGAGTAGCCCACACCCAGCACAAGCCCACAGCAGACCTTGCCAGCAACTGTATTTGTGGCAGTATCTTCCAGAGCTCTTGGTCCACAGATGATAAGAGCATTGGACAATTGGTCAGAAGGGATTACAAGAGACTCTTTGCTGGCACTGAGTACAGAACTCTGCTGCATTGCTTATATTCAATTCCAAAGTCACAGTCCTAAGGCAATGAGAAGCATGTACACATTTGAGATCCTAGCCAAAGGAAAGTGGAACCTTAGTGGGAATTCCAGGAGAGGAACTGTAATTATGGTCACTCACAGAGCAGAATACAAGTCGAGTGAGCAGCGATATTTGAGATAGTGTCCTCTTCACCATAGGGGCAGAGGCAAACTTTAACATAAAGTTAATCACTGATAAGTGAACAAGCACCTATAAAAAAGAAGAAGAGAGCAGAATGGGTTAAAAACCAGAATCCTACGATATGTTATTGACTCAAAATACACTTGAAGCAGAGACACATATGCTGAGTAAAGGTAAAAGACTAGAGTAGAATCTATTATGTTTCAACTGAAATAAAAAAAATTAAAAGCAGGGGCAGCAATCATATCTCAGGCAAAGCAAAAGGAAAAGTAGATCTAATTAAATGAGATAAGCAAGGAAACTATATTTTGTTAAAAGTTTCTATAGATAATCAAGTCATGTCACTACTAAATATATATGCACCAAATGGTATAGCATCCAAATTTTCCTAGGAAAAGTTAAATGAATTATGAGAAGAAAGAGACAATGAAAGTATGCCAGTGGGGGACATCAACTTTTCTCTCTCAGTGTTAGATAAATCTAACCAAACTATAAGCAAGAGAGAAGTTAAAGAATTGAATAGGATGTTAAAAAGCTAAAGTAGAATAGAACTTTTTCTCAGCATTACATGACACCTACAGAAAAAGCAACCATCTCTCAGGGCATAATACCTCAGAACCAAATGTAGAAAAGCAGAAATATAAAAAGAAATCCTTTTCAAATCTTAATAAAATAAATATTGTATTCTATAAAGGAACATGGAAGCATTGATTAAAAATGAACTCGAAAATAAATAATCTAATCCAAAAGCATGAGTGTGTCAAAGAAAATAATCATAGAAACAGTGATTTTCATTAAGGAGAATGACAATGAGACAACATACTAAAAGTTAAAGGATGCAGTCAAAATAGCACTATGAGGAAATTTTATATCTGTAAAGGTTTACACCAACAAGAAGGGAAAGAAAAAAAGCAATGAAGTGAATATACTATATAGTAAACAACGATAAAGAAAACAAATTAAAATTCACAGTATAAAATCATGAAAATCAAAGGAGAGATGAATGACATTGAAGGTAAGAAAACAACTAAAGAAATAAATTTAGGGCATATTTTTGGGGGTAGGGGAAAATAATACAAGAGACAAATCTTTGGAAAATTTGATTTTTTTAAAAAAAGAAATAAGAAAACCCAATCACCAATATCAAAAATGAAAAAGTTGAATTCTTCACCAATGGAAAGAAAATTAAAGCAATTGAGGAACTATTTTGCCCAATTCTCTGCCAATAGGTCAGACAATCTAAGAAAAATTGTTGAATTTTATAAGGATATGAATTTACCAGCTTAACAGAGTAGGAAACAGAATATTTGAATAATCCTATAAGTCTTAAGAAACAAATGTTAAAATTGTTTTTACATGTAACTGGGAGAAAATAAGACTGAAAAAAGTTTTTTTAAGTCCTCGTTTTTTAAGTGCTCATGGTTTGAGACCATCCAGCCTCAAACACTTGACACACTTCCTAGCTCTATGACCTTGGGCTTGTCACTTAACCTCAATTGCATTACCTTCTCCTCTACAAAAAAAAAAAAAAAAAATCCCCAGAACCAGTTGGATTCACAAGTGAATTCTGCCAAACAACAATTAATTCCAATGCTGTCTAAACTGTGTGGGAAAATGAGCAACAAGGAATTCAAACTAATCCCTATTATGACACAGACATGGCCCTCTTACATAAACCAGGAAGAGCGAAAACAGTGAAAGAAAAGGATAGATCAATTTCCCTAGTGAATATTAATGAAAAAATTTTAAATAAAATACTAGCAAGCAGAAAATAGAAATATATCATAAAGTTATTAATACACTATAAGTATGTGGGATTGATACCAGGAATTTAGGGCTGTTTTAACTTTCAGAAGAACATGACAATGATTGACTATATAAATAACAAAATAAAAATCTTAGGATAATCTGAATAGATGCAAAAAATATGTTGACAACATGCAACACCCATTCTTATTAAAAACTCTGAAAATCATATGAATAAAGATTTCATAAAAATGATGTAGCATCTATCTAAAACCGATAGTGAGTACTTTCTGCAATGGGGATAACTTAGAAGCCTTCCCAATGAAATCAGGAATGAAACAAGTATGCCCATTCTTAACACAGTATTATTCAACATTGTAACAGAAATGCTAGCTATAGCAATAAGCAATAAGCAAGAAAAGAAATTGAAGGAATAAAAGAGGCAACGAGGAGACACAATCATCACTCATTGCAGATGATGTCATTATATACTTGGAGAATCTTATAGAGTCGACTAAAAATAATACTTGAAATAATTAAAATTTTAACAGAGTTGCAGGATATAAAATAAATCCACATAAATCAACAGTATTTTTGTATATTACCAACAAAGTCCAGTAGCAAAAGATGGAAGAAGAAATCTCATTTAAAATAATGGCAGATAATATCAAATACTTGTTAGTCCACCTGCCAAGACAAACCCAAGAAGTATATGAACATGGTTACAAACCACTTGCCACGCAAATAAAGTCAGACTTAAACAATTGGGAAAAAATTACTTGCTCATGGGTAGGATGAGTCAAAATTATAAAGTGACAATTATGCCTAAACTAGTTTACTTATACAGTACCATACCAATCAAACTACCAAAAATATTTCTGAAGCTACAAAAAGTGATAAAATTCATCTGGAAGAACATAAGGTCAAGAATAAAAATTAAATTAATGTGAAAAAACTGTGAAGGAGGTGATCTAGTCATACTAGATCTCAAGCTGTATTGCAAAGTAGAAATCATCAAAACAATCTGGTACTGGTTAATAAAAAGAGTGGCAGATCAATGGAATAAATTAAATAAAACCTACGTAGTAGTAGGTGATCATAGTAATCTTGTGTGTGAAAAAAACACTAATATCCAGAGTTTTGAAACAAGAAATTATTATTATTGACAAAGCTGCTGGAAAAACTTAAAAACAGTTTGGCCTAAACTAAGTATAGCTCACTACATAGCAAAATAAGGTCAAAAGAGATATGCTATTTCGATGTAAAGGGTGGTTTCATAAGCAAATTAAGGAAGCATGGAATAATTCACTGTCAGATTTTTGGAGAAGGGAAGTTATTACCAACCAAGATATAGAGAGCATTACAAGATGCAATTACATTATGTAATATGTAATAAAGAGCATTATGGGATATAAAATGGACAAATTTAATTATATTAAATTTTAAAATTTTTTTCACAAGCAAAAACAATGCAGTCAATGCTATAAGCAAGACAGAAAACAGGAAAAAGTATATAGCAAGTTTCTCGGATAAAGTTTCTCAAATACACAGAAAATTGATCAAAATTCTAATAATACAAGTTCTTTCCTAACTGATAAATGATCAAAGGATATCAACAGAGAGTTTTCAGATGAAGAAATCAAAACTATCTATACGTATATGAGGATGTTCTGTAAATCACTATTGATCATAGAAATGCAAATTAAAACAACTCTGAGGTACCACCTCATACCTGTCAGATTGGATGATTTCATAGAAAAGAAAAATGATAGATGTTGGAGGAATTGTGAGAAATTTGGAGCACTAATGTATTGTGGGAGTTGGGAACTGATCCAAGCATTCTGGAGAGCAATATGGAACTATGCCCAAAGTCTTAATAAACCATGCATACCCTTTGATCCAGCAATAACACTAACAAATCTGTATGTGAAAGAAATCAAAGAAAAAAGGACCTATTTACACAAAAATATTTTTAGCAGCTGTTTTTGTGGTAGCAAAGTATTGGAAATTGAAGGAAAACCCATCAATTGGGCAATGACTGAACAAGTTGTGGTATATGATGATTAGCAAATGCTAACTATTTTACTGTAAGAAATGATGAGCAGAATGGTTTCAGAAAAACTTGGAAAGAATTACATGAACTGATGCTAAGTGAAGTGAGTAGAACCAGGAGAATGCTATATACAGTAACAATAATACTGTATAGTGATCAACTGTGAATGCCTTGCCTATTCCCAACAACATAAAAATTTAAGATAATTCTGAAGTACCTATGATAAAAAAAACACGGTCCATGTCCAGAGAAAGAACAGATGTAATCTGAAGGCATATGAAAGAATAATGTTATTTTACTTTATTTTTTCTTGGGGGGGGGTTCTTTCTGGGTTTTCTTTCACAATAATGATTAACATAGAAATGTATCTTGTATAAGTGCATATGTATAACCTTTATCAAATTGCTTGCCTTCTGAATGATGAGGGAAGACAGAGAGGGTGGGAGAGAACTTCTATGTCAAAATCATAAAAAATATGAGTTTAAAAAATTAACATTTAATTGGGAAAAATAAAATGTTATTTAAAAAGGATAAATTGAAGATAATTAATAGAGGGACATTATGAGCATTAAAGAGGTGGGTACTAAGAGGTTTCTGTGTAGGCAATAGGACTTTAGCTGGGACCTGAATGAAGCCAGGGAAGGCAAGAGATAGAGATGAGGAGGGATGGAATTACAGGTATAGGGAAAACCTTTGAAAATACACAGTGAAATGGTGGAGTGTCTTTTACCAAGAACACCAGAGATTAATGTCACTGGATGGCACAGTATGTGGAGGGAAGTAAAGTATTAAAAGTCTAGAAAGCTAGGGGACAGCTGGGATATGAAGAGCTTTGAATGACAGAGAATTTGATACTTGATCCTTGAGGTGTGAAGCCATTCAAGGTATTGTTTGGGGTTAGGGAGATAATATGGTCAGACTTCTACTTTAGGAAGATAAATATAAGAGCTGAGTGGAAAATGGACTGGAATGGAGACTTGAGACAGAGTAACCAACCAGAAGTCTCTTGCAATGGTCCAGGCATTAAGTAATGTGAGCCCACACCAATCATAGGGGAAAAAAAGAAGGGGGTATGGAAGAAAGATGTTACAAAAGCAGTATCTGCAGGATTTGGCAATTGATAACATATTACGGGGCAAAAGAGAGTGAAAAGTTGAGGATGATACTTAGGACTAGGTGACTCTGGGAGGATGGTGGTGACCTCCACAGCATTAGGGAACTTACAAAGACGAGAACATTTATGGAGAAATAATAAACTCAATTTTGGACATATTAAATTACAGATGACTACAGGACATCTAATTCAAGATTTCCAATAAGGAAATGGAGATGTGAGGTCACAGGTCAGGACAGGTTGTTTTTGTGTTTGTCCTTCCTTTTCAAAGAGGATCATGATATCAAGGAAATGATGACATGAATTAGAGTTGACTGATTTGAGGAAGGTTAGGTTGTGCAAGATCACCAGACACATGTTCTTCTGTGTCCAGTAGCCAAATATTCATCATGATGACTGCAGATGTTCAAGTTTTCTATGGAAGACCCTGGCCCTTTTAGGCTAAGGCTTTTTTAGTAAGGGATGAGAGAGGAATACGTTGGGAAGAGAAAGGGAGAAATGGAATGGGGCAAATTGTCTCTCATAAAAGAGGCAAGAAAAAGCTTTTTCAATGAAGGAGGAAAGGGAGGAGGTGAGAGGGAAAAAGTGAAGCTTACTCTCTTCACATTTGACTTGCGGAGGGAATAACATGCTCACTCAATTTGGTATGAAAATCTATCTTACACTACAGGAAAGTAGGGGAGAAGGGGACAAGTGAAGTGATGATAGAAGGGAGGGCAAATGGGAGGAGAGAGTAACTCGAAGTAAACACTTTTGGGGAGGGACAAGATCAAAAGAGAGAATAGAATAAATGGGGGCAGCGTAGGATGGAGGGAAATATTATTAGTCTTATACAACATGACTATTATGGAACTCTTTTGCAAAGCTACATATACATAGCCTATATTGAATTGCTTGCCTTCTCAGAGGGATGGGTGAGGAGGGAGGAAGGTAGAGAAGTTGGAACTCAAAGTTTTAGGAACGAATGTTGAGAATTGTTTTTACATATAACTGGGAAATAAGAAAAACAAGTAATGGGTATGGAAATCTCTCTTGTCCTAAAAGAAAAAAGAGAAAATGGGGATAAAGAGGGGAGGGATGTGATAGAAGGGAGGTCATACTGAAGGAAGGAGTAATCAGAATGGAAGGTGTTATGGAGAGGGGAGAGATGGGGAGAAAATTTGGAACTCAAAATTTTGTGGAAATGAATGCTGAAAACTAAAAATAAAGAAAGAAATTTAAAAAAAAAAAAAAGAAGTGAGTGAAGGAATGGCCCCGTTAATTAAAAAAAAATAACCAGATTGGGAGGCGAAGCCCCTCAAGGTTCTGGTCAAAAGAAAAATACTTACTACTGACATTCGCTCTGAAGCAGGAGGGTCTAAATATAGCCATTAATTGGTCCTTGGGAAGGAACGTATTGCAGTCCAATTAATGATCTCCAGAGAGAAATGGGCTTAAGATTCAGTATTTGAGAAAAGAGAAGGAAAGAAAGAAAGGAAAAAAGAAATGTGGGAAGGAAGGAATCTAGCTAGTAAGCTCAAAGTTAACTGGGCAGTTTCTGGCCATCAAAATTTACCTTCCTTTAAAGAGGAAGAGAGGGAGAGAAAGATAATAAAACATATTTAAGCAAACAGTTTTGGACATGTTAAATTTAAGATGTCTACAGGATATTTAGTTGAAGATGTCCAAAAGGGAATTTGAGATGTGAGACTGGAGGTCAGCACTGAAAATTATCTGCACAGAGATGATAATTTAGCCTAGTGGAGCTGATGTGATCATCAAGTGAGATAGTGAAGAGAAGAGAGTCCAGGATACATCTTTGGGAGAATATCAATGATTAGAGGGGGTGTCCTGAGGAAACTGAGGAGAAGATGTGAGACACATGTTAGGAGGAGAACTAAGAAACACCAGTGTTATGAAATCCTATGGTGAAGAGAATAACAAGGAGAACATGGTGATTGACAATATCAGTGGCTATAGAGAAGATGTTGAGTGTGAGAACTGAGAAAAGTTAATTAGATTTGGCAATGAAGAGATAGTTAATTGCTTTGCAGAGAGCAGATTCAGTTGAATGAAGAAAGTGGAAGGCAGATTGCAAAGTAAAGATGAAAAGGAGTTGAAGGATAGTGGAGTCACCTATAGTAGGTAGCCTTCACAAGGATTTAAGCCACCATAGCTCTGGGTTGGAGGGAATTTCTTCAATTGGATCAGCTTCCCTGGAAAACCTCTTTGAAAGATATCATTTAGAAAGCAGATGAAAAATGGACCTTAGGAAATGGTTTTATCAACTGCACTTTGAATGTTAATCAAATATATCAAAATTCAGGCTATTGTTACTCTTGCAGTAAGACAGCTTATCAAAAGAACTTCCAAACTGATCTCTGTCCCTCCAGTCTTTCCCCTTCAATCTATCCTCTAGACAGCTGCAATGCTGACCTTGACACTACTCTGCTCAAAAATCTCAGCTGGTTTTCCCTTTTTGCCTCTAGAACAAAATACAAACCCCTTCATTCAACATTTGAAGACTTTTCCGAACTAGTTCCGATTTCTCTTTCTAGAATGATTTCAGATTATTCTTCTTTGTTCTGTCTGCTCTGTTCTGTCTGTTCAGTCACACTAGACTATTTGACGTTACCCATATGTGGTATTCAATCTCCCTTCTCTTTCTTTTTGCAATTTGCTCCCCATGTTAGGAATGGTCTCCAATTCCACTAATGAATCTTGGAATTCCCAGATCACTTCACATCTTACCTCAGGTTCTGTCATCTAAACGTACCGATTTCCTGATCACCCAGATTCTTAGAACTCTTCTCCCTCCAAAAACAGTGACTTTTGATCTTCACTGAATACATTTTGCCCTTACTTGTCACTGTGCATGTTTCCCTTTCACTCCTAGTATCTTTATATCTTAAGAATTTTGTTGACACATGGCAGGTGCTTTACAGATATTCTAATTCAATAGATTCTTCCCGGAATTAAACCCCGTCTTGCCTCCTGGATACATCTACCACCTCCTTTGTAAGTTCCTTAGCTAATGCAGTAGTAAAGAGCCAAGACAGATAGTGGGAGAGGGTCATGAAACATTTTACCTTTCAGAGCAGAAAAACTCCTTAGAGATATTTCCTCCTAGCCCCCGTTTTTTGACAGGAGAGAAAAATGAGGTTCAAAGTGATAAATTAACTTTCTACAACTCACATTACTAGCAGCAGCACCAAGGTCACCTGACTATAACCAGTCTTTTTCCACTATGGCTGCAAGTTTATTTTATGGAAGGAAAAGAAGACCATAAGTTCCTCAGGACAAAAGAAACCAGTGACTTTATCTTTACTGGACACCTACTGTGAAGAGGGCTTGACAATGCTGGCAATATAGCAAAGTATCTGAAATTCTAAGCACTCACAAGAAAATTATAGGAGATCACTTTGGAAATATAAAACAAGGGGCTAATTAGGGGAGTTTAGGGATCCTGAGCCTCTGGCCAGATCCCAGCTCCACTCCTCTCTGGCCATATCAGTCATTCTGGGGAAACATCAAGTGCCAATACTCACACTCAGATGCATCATCTATAAAATGAGGGTGGGACTGAGCAGTACCTTAGATGCTGGGAAAACTCATTCCAGAGAGAGGAGTTCAAAACTAACTTGGAGAAAGCTAGTTTGGTGAAGGGAGGGATGTAAGCCCTTTTAGATAAACTTATTGGCACAGGTCTCAAAAGCACTAACCAGAGATTGGGGTTCAGACATAGACAACAGAAGCAAAGGTACTTAGATCTTGTAGTAGCTGATATCTGTATTTCTCTTCTCCCACTCACAGCAGTCATACAAAACCTTCAGGTCATGTCACAGACTAACAGTGATCTCCCAGATAGTCAGCCAAGGCCAGACCAGCACAGTCACAACTCAAGGCTTTTTTGGCTAATAGGCTGAGTGGCTAGATCAAGGCATCTCTTAGCTGGCTTCATGTATGAAGTCTTCCTTCCATATACTCATACAATGAATTTGATACATGGCAATGGTTTGAAATTTCCTTTAGTCTTTTAGAAGAATGACAAGGCACTGAGATGACAACCCTGAGTAGATCAAAGGCAGCAGGTCAATGAGCCAAAATGATTCAGTTATGGATCTTCTCTTAGTTTCTTCACCATCTGCCATATTAGGAGTCTTAGGAAAGCTCAGACCATTCCCGGGACAGTATGGAACTCACAGTATAATTCTGCGACCAAACACTACCTCTCCTGATGAATAATACCCCTCCAAACCTAATTGGGAAGGCTTCCAAAAAGAAACAAAAAGACATTCAGGCACTGCAATTTCCTTGCATTCCCCCAAAAAAATGGTAAATATTGGAGTGGGACTTTCTGACGGATCATTTTTCCCAAGTCCAGCAAACCAGGCCACCTCAGTCCAATTCATAATAGTGTAGATACTGTGAAAGAAGCAAAGTGAAATCTTACCAGAGTTGGTCACTAAGAAACTGAAGAAAAGGAACACCAGCGTCTGGGCAGTAGGAAGTCTCTCTGAGACCATGCTGATATCACCAGTCCTATAGCTGTCTTGAAAGCACCAAATCGTCTTCAAAGACCCCAGAGCACTGAATGAGGGATGTACAGCAAAAGGAGAGGAGTATATAGAGTCAGCTCCTGACCACGCCACCTGTGCTGGGAACCAATAGAAACTCCCTTTGCCATTTCAGACAGTATCAGAGACTTGATCTGCCACAATCTGAAATTCAAAAACCAATTAAATTGCTACCCCTACAAATCTCCTTATATGAGAGGAGAGGTCTTTGTGATGAAAATTCTGTCTGTGAAGATTAGAAATAAGCATGCATGACAGAAGGGGGTGAAAAAACTACATCTATGTGACTCTAACTCATTTGTGAGGCCATCTCACTTTCACAATCGACAAAATATGAATCCAGTCATAATAGGTAATGTGGTCAGTCAGTGCACTGCACGGGCCAGACCAAGAGTCATCTTTGATATAATTTTTTTGAACATATGTTAAGTGGACCACTCCTCATTAGATACAACCCAGGCAACATTTGAAAAAGAAAAAAAAAAGCTAATTTTGATATACAATGGGGACCAAGAAAAAGAAGTAATTTGGGAATTGGAGAAAATCCATAACCTCAGCTAGGTTTAGGAGTGAAGAATGTAGAATTTGCAGGGAAGCAGACAAAAGCACCGTAGACAAGTAGACCACTGGACTTCAGGAATTTATAAAAGGATCTCAGGGAAGCTGATTCAATGGCACAACTGTGTCTTAAATGCTAAATATGTAGAAGGCCCTGTGCTGAGCTCACTCCTAATTTAGACATCACTGGCCTCTGAACTAGGTCTTATTGAGCCCCATGTGACTTGCTACCTTACAGAAATCCTCACACCTTGTAATATTTTTGATTCCAAGAAATCTGACTTAAGACAACAACTAAGAAGACAACTTTCTATGAGGATTTGGGCAACGTCACCCAGGGGACAGCCAGCATAGGTCCTTGGGCAATGGTGGGAAGGAAGAAACAAGTCCACATGAGGCTGTACTGTGTAAGTATTCAGAGTTGGTGATAATCTAATGAAGTAAAAAACATATGTGTGTGTGTCTGTGTGTCTGTGTGGGTATAAAAACATGATTAAACTATTCTGCCTCCTCCATTTCTTATAGGCACTACCACAGATTGTTCTCTAGGCCTAGAACTTCCTCGCTTATGTTTCCTTTTCTTGAAATCCTGCTCTAGCTTCCAGACCAACATCAGGCACCTCTTCCAGGAATATTTTCCTCTTTTCAAACTTTCTCTATCACCTTTTCTAGACTCCTTTTTTGTATGAATTGTTGTGACTGTGTTCAACATCTCAGTGACTTCTTTCACCAAAATACCCCTCCTTGGTCACCACTCATATAAGAGTATTCTTTTTTCTTAGTAAAGGTGGAACTCATTTTCTGCATCTCTGTCTTGTGAGATTAGTAAATGTTGGTACATATAAAGTGAATCATCAATGACCATCCACTCATTCATTTCACAGTATTAAATAGTGGAAAAAGCAGTGGTAATTTTGGGGTTCAAGGTGCACTAGATGTGTGACAAAGGGCAATATCACTGAATCTCAATAGAATTGTTTATATATAACCCCTGGTCCAAAGTCCACTGGCTTGGCACTCCTTTTTTGGTGGGAATGGAGGCCATGGCCCACATTGAAAAATAGGGCAGAATTGGGAGCCTTCTTCAATTTCTTTGGGACTCTTCAGCTTCAAGTCACTTTGGGTGCTTTTTGTTTGCAGCTCTAAGGACAAGATGGAAGAAATCAATCACATTTCAGGTTCCTGAAATAAATGACTCTTGAAAGACGTAAGAAGAGCTGGTAATCTCCATGACGTCCATGTCCTCAACTTGCTACTGTTGAATCCTCATGCATTTTTCCCTTGGGTGAGATCTATAAATCTCTTTGTTAAGCTGAGTGAATTTCGTTCAGGATGAAAAAATCTTTCACTCTATATGCATTCTATATTCTCCTATGTATATCTTCTCTGATCTCTGTTTTGTGACTGATTTGGATGAGTGAGTTTCATTGTTATGTACATTCATAGTGCAACAGGTATTTGGTTTGAACAGGATCAAGTCCTGGATATAAAACTGGGGATTCCCCTCCACTTTCCCCAACAATAATCAGATGGTGATCAGACTTTAAATTGAATGTGATCATATCCTCTAAACAATTTTTTTTGCATTTTTCTTTCAGATTTTGAGTTTTGTTTTCTATCCCTGCCTCTCTCTTTACCCTCTTCCCTCCCTGAAGCAGCATGCAATCAGATATAGGTTATACATACAGAATTATCTATAACATTTCTATATTAGTCATTTTGTACAAGATGATTAAAATGAGAGAAAAATAAATAAAAGAAAGTGAAAAATGGCATGCTTCAGTATGTATTCAATCGATATCGATTCTTTCTCTGGAGTTAGAAAATGGTATATAGCACTGCATTTGCTCATCTGGATGAGAACACTCGCAAAGACTGGTTTGACGAAAACGGAGAGGAAATTTTAAAGCTGCTAAATGAAAAATGAGCACTCCACGGCATTTACCAGCAGGATAGTTCATCCATCTCTAAGAAGGCAACATTTATTTCCATCAAAAGTAAAGTACAAGCCAAGCTTGGAGAGGTGCAGCATTCCTGGCTCAGTAAGAAGGCAGATGAAATTCAGTTCTGTGCTTTTAGTAACAACCCAAAGCACTTCTATGATGCCCTGAAGGTTATTTATGACCCAAAGATCTATGGTGCATCAAAACTACTCAGTGCTGATGGACCCATATTGATTAATGATGAGGACAAGATCCTAGAGAGACAGGTTGAACTTCCAGAGTATTCTCAACTGACCATCATCAATCAGTGCTAAGGTCATTGACCATTTATCTCAGGTTGAAGTTAATCCTATCTTTACTGAAGTTCCAACTGAAGAAGAGGTTTTGAGGGCCATTAGGATTCTTTCATGTGGCAAAGCACCTGGTATTTATTTTATTCCAACTGAGATTTACAAAGTAAGGGGTCCATTCCTCATAAAAAGCTGATTAACATTTTCAAGGTTATAAAGCAAGAGAAGGTATATAGCAGGAGTTCAAGGATGCCTCCACTGTCCTTCTCTATAGAGGTAAAGAAAATAGATTGTCCTGCAACACTCACAATAGGATATGATTGTTGCCAGAGTCCTCCTTAATAGGGTGGAAGATGGACAGTTACCTGAGGGCCAGTGTGTCTTCAGAAATGTTCGAGGAACAGTAAGTACGGTATTTGCTGCCCAACAACTGCAGGAGAAATGCCAGGACCATAACTGAGGTCTCTAAACAACATTTCTAAATCTGACCAGAACCTTTCATACTGTTAGTCAAGAGGGCTTACGGAAAAATGTGTTAAAATTTGGTTGCCCAGAGAAGTTCATCAGCATTGGCCGTCAATCTCATGATGACATGTTTGCCTAGGTTCTAGACAATAGACAATGCTCTCGTGCCTTCCCAGGCACCAATGGATTGAAACAAGGATATGTGCTTGCTCCTATGCTTTTTAGCATAATGTTTTCAGCCATGTTGTCACATGCTTTCAATGAGTATGAACACGGCATTAAAGTCAGCTACCTCACTGATGCTAAATTCTTCAATTTGAAAAGACTACAAGTCAAGACTAAAGTGGAGGAAGAATTGGTGCATGATTTTATGTTTCCAGATGATTATGCACTTAATGCAGCCTCTGAAGCTGAGATGCAAAAAAGATATGGCTTAATTCTCTTCTACTTATGCTACTTTTGACCTAACAAAGGACACCAAGAAAATACAGGTGTTTCACCAGCAATCACCACACCATCCATATGTGAAACCACCAGTGGAGAAGTTTGGAATGCTGTGGATAAGTTCATTTATATCCAGGGATGTGCACACTGATAATGAGGTTGATGCATGCATTGCCAGAACTCTGTGCTTGGGAGGCCCCCAAGGGAATTTTGGGAGAGAAGAGGTATTAGACTGACTAACAAATTGAAAGTCTACAGAGCTGTTGTCCTGACCTCATTGTTGTATGCCTTTGAATCATGGACAGTCTATCAGAGCCATGCCAGGAAATTGAATTGTTTGCATTTGAATTGTCTTAGGAGGATTCTGAAGATCACCTGACAGGATAAGGTACCAGACACTGAAGTCCTTACTTGAACTAAACTAGCAAGCACTCAAACTCTGCTTCAGAGAGTACAACTCTGACAAGCTAGTCAGGTTGTTTGAGTGCAAGCATTCCCTTGCCAAAAAGGCTATTTTACAGAGAACTCACACAGGGCAAGTGATCAGAGGGTGGTCAGAAGAAATGATACAAGGACACTCTCAAGGTCTCTCTCAAGATCTTTGAAATTGATTGTGGGAGACACTGGCACAAGACTGCTCAGCATGGAGTGCCCACATTGGAGAAGGTGTTGGGCTCTATGAGCAGAGCAGAATTGAAAAAGCTGAAAGGAAATGCAGGATGCAAAAATTTAGAGTATCCACTTTAAATGCTCACGTGGACTATATGTGCCCAACCTGTGGTATAGCAGTCTGAGCTTGTATTGGTCTGATCAGCCACAATCAGCCACATTGAATCTTGATTTAAGCATAGTGATATTGTCCCCTTTGAGAATGAAAGATAACAATCAATTAACCAGCCCTTCCCCAATTGACAGAATCACTTTGATTTCCATTTCTTAACCTCCACAAAAAGAACTGCTATAAATATTTTTGTACCAGTAGTTTCTTTCACTTTACTTTGGATGTCTTTGGGTTATAGACCTAGCAGTAATATTACTGTGGAGGTGCGGGAGGGAGAGAAAGGCATATGCAATTGTATGGTCCTTTGGACATAGTTCCAAATTACTCTCCAGAAGAGTTGGGTCAGTGAACAGTTTCACCAGCAGAACAATAGTGTCCTAGTTTTCCCACATCTCCTCCAACATTCAACATTTTCCTTTTTTGTGTCATATTGACCACTCTGATAGATTTGAGCTCAGTTTTTTTAAATTTATATTTATCTGATCAATAGCGATTGAGAATATTTTTTATATGACAATCAACAACTTTCATTTTTTTAATTAAAAACTGTTCATGTCCTTTGACTATCAACTGGGGAATGACTTGTATTTTTCTGGATATGACTCATTTCTCAATACATCTGAGGAAGGCCTTTATCAGTGTTATTTATTTCAAAAAATACTTTTCCAGTTTTGTACTTTCATTATAATTTTGGTTTTATTGGTTTTCTCTGTGCAAAACTTTTTAATTTTATATAATCAGAATTGTCTATTTTACATTTTGTATTGCTCTGTATATCTTCTTTGGTCCCAAATTATTGCCTTTTTCGTAAATCTGACAGATAAACTTTTCCATGTTATCTAATTCTGCTTACGTTATCACCATTTAAGTGTAGATCATGTACCCATTTTTACATTATCTGGTATATACTGGGATATGTTGGTGTACACCTAGATTTTGCCATACTATTTTACAGTAGTTTTTTCTCAAATAATGTGTGTTTATTACAAAAGCTTAAATCTTCGGGGTTTCTTCCATACTAGATTATTAAGGTCATTTACTACAAGGCAATTTGTATCTAATCTTCCACTGATCCACACTCTATTTCTTAGCCAATACTTCTTTATAATACAGTTTCAGATCTGGTACAGCTAGAACAATTTCTTCTCCTTATGTGGGCTGTAGGGGAACAGGACAAGACAAACTGAAAAAGGCAGTGGTCTCAGTGCCTGTTGGATTGGTGAATGGTCAGACTGTGAGAATGAAAGGATGGAAAAATATGAAATTTTTATAACACTGAAGTTTCAGAGAAGTCCCCTGCTTAGGAGGAATAGAATCCATATCCATTCAAAATGCTTTGTTTCTGTAGCTCAAGCTGTCATTGGTGGGATAGCCAGAGCTCGGGGGCTATAAGAGATAATCAATGTTATGATCCCTCCTGGGATACAGGTTAACCAAAAGAGCCCAAAGAATGGAAAAGGAATCTCCTGCATTTGTATCTTTGGCTATGGAGTACAATATGTTCACCTAAAGATTAGAATTCCCAGAAGACTGACAAGTAGATGGCAAAGTCTGAGGATATTTAGCTATACAGAGGATCAGACTGTTTTCAAAGGGAAAGTAAATGGTTTCATAAATGCAGCTGCTGGCAAATGGTCCACTGGAAACCAGACAGAGGAAGTCACATGAATCCACCTTTCTGTCTGTTGGACTGGGAAATGAAAGAAATCCAGACCAACACCATTGTAGCTGCTTCAGCATCAATAAAATCATGTGACAAATTTCCCATTAGAATAGGGTTCCCAGTGCATGAACTTATCAATTAGACAGGACTTAATTCTGAGATAAAACCCGATATCTTAACAGGTGATGCATATTTTCTCCCCATACAAATGGGGAGAAAATCAGTCAAATCCTTCTGACTGAACATAGTAGAACCATTTAATACTTCTTGTGGAACAACAATTTTCATTTTAAATTCGATGATAGGAATTGTAGCATTGAAACTTTTAAAAAATGAAGACAAAATCTCTGCCCACATCTTAAAATGAATCTTAAAACTGTATAGAGCTAGGAACTAATTAATCTCTCACTTGCGAAGTTATTTTGAGGAACAGTCCAAGTGAATTCATAGGTATACGCTTTATTCCCTATGAGCCTTTAGTAGGATGCCTTTTCCTTCAGAAAGAGTACAACAAGAGCTATTCCGTCTCTCCCATCATCACAACCATTTTTGTGTATCATTATTCTCAAAATCCTGGGGTTATATTGACGATTTTTGACTAGTCAGCTGATCTATCTACAGATATCCAAGTCATCTCATAACTGACAAGCAGCTGTTACAAAGTAAGGAGGATGTTAAGACCTCTGTAATTCACAGTGATTAAAACCACAGAATAACAACTCTGTGAGCCTGTCAAGTCTATAAGCTTTGAAGCATCACAGAACTTTGTAATTAGAAGAAACGTTAAAAATCTCCCATTCAACTACCATTTTAGTAGACATGTAGTGCCTGGAATATCTCGGTCTCACTCATATGCCCCTCAAATTAGCAACACAAGGATTAAGGTATTCAAAAATAATAGATAATAAGCTCACATAAATAGGTATGCTTTGATCCATTAATCAAAAAAAGGATATGACAACTTCAACACACAAAAGCATTGATGAAAAATGAATAATAATAAAAGTAGTAAAGAATATTTCCTCCATAAATCTGGAGCAGAGTCTCCCACAAATGTACAAATCATGTGTGGGAAGTGTGACCATGCACAGATATAATACATGAGTGGACACATGTAGGAAGAGCAGATTTTTATAAGGACTTCCCTATAAAGTGCATCCATAACCAGGGCGCAAGCATGAAAAAGCAGCTCCTGACCCTGTCAGTGCAGGCCTCCTTGGACCTTCTGAGGGCATGATTGCTATGTTCTTTTTCCCTGCTGGACGCTCCTCTATGGTGGGGTTGTAACACCTTCAACCACTTCAGAGAACGTGCGAATATTCTCCACTCTATTCACGATAACATTATCTAGCCCTTTCATGTTAGAGCATTCAAACTATTGTTGAATGAGGCAGAGATCCTATATTTTCAAGAATCTAAAAGAGATTCATTATATATGCTTGAGGAAGGGTTGGTAAGAATGAAAGGACAATATAACAGACCTGCCAACCTCAGAGATACTCACGAGGAAATAGGACATTGGGTGGAAGGTGAAGGAAGGAAAGGCTATGTGAAGTGCTAATGTCATAGAAATATTAAAACTTAGATCACAGACTGAGAACTAATATTGCATCTATGAAATTAAATCAATAATATTTACAGTAATATTGAATGATATGTAAAGTATATAGAATGAATACAAGGGAAGGATGGAGTTATCATTTTCAGAGGATCAGGAAATGCATTAAAGGTCAATCAGTTAAGAAATATTAATAAAGTATATACTGTGTACCAGACACTATGCTAGATGCAAAGTGCACAAATACAAAGAATGAAACAATTCCTACTCATTTCTGGAACAATTATATTTCATTGCAGACCCTGATAATTTGCTCAGAAAGGGTCTAATAATGTATGAGCTTGAAATGACAAAGGAGGGACTTTATTGGATATTAGATGTAAAAAAGGAGTTGACTAAACCCTGGAATTTATTGAGTTGGAAGAATGATGAAGTCAGAAGTCAAAAGTAATCCTACAGGAAGGGAGCCTTAGAGAAAGGAAACTTATATAAAAGAAAGACAGATTTCAGAGGGCTTCAAATGCCTGGAAATGAAACTGTTTTCTCTGATCAGATTTTAGTAAGATCATTTTGGGCAGAAGGAGTAGAGAGGAGGGACTTCAACTGAAGTTTAATATTAAGTTCGTAATAAACCATTTTCAAATGTAAAAGTCATTTTTCTTTTAAATGATGAAAAAGGTATATTTAAGTTTAATTTTCATCTTATAGCTATAACCATCTGAATGAGTTAGGAAGAAGTGTTACAAAAAGTGGGGAGGCGGAGGACTCAGGGATTTGGAATATTTGAAGAGACAACAACACGTAAAGGGAAGTTCTTTAGTATGGGAGAAGAGTCAGAGGAGAAAAAGACTATGAGACAAGAACTAAACTCTAGCTCAAAAGCTAGAAGATTATATCCAACCTCTTGTCCCTTGTTGTTGGAGAAAAAAGAGGGGAAGAATGGAAAAACATTTATTATCTACCTACGATATGCCAAATACTATGCTAAGTGATTTATAAATATGATGTCAGGTGATAATCTGTGAATTAGATGCTAATAAGAAACTCATTTGGGGCAGGGGCAACTTGGTGGTACAGTGAATACAACATTGAACCTTCAGTCAAAAGGACCTGAGTTCAAATCTGGCCTCAGACACTTGACACTTACTAGAAGTGTAACCCTGGGTAAATGACTAAACCCCAAATGCTTCAATAGAAACAAAGGACCCACTACAGCAGTTACAGAAATAGAGGCAGATTTATTAAATGACTTGCCAGGGCCCCTCAGCTCATAAGCATCTGAGGTTAAAATTCAACTCAAGAAGAATCTTTAATGTTTACTCTAACTCTTGATGTGTCTTCATATGTAGTAGACACAAAGAGAATCTCCTGGCAGGAGGAAAACCAAAAGACTTTGCCTCTAACCCTAAGCAGCCAGGACAGTGTTAGCAGGAGGATGTATGTATGGAGATAATTGGTTTGGTGGTATTTGTGATTAAATCCACATTTACCAATTACATGTGTGACTTGCAGGGGTGTAACTGCCAAAGGATATCAAAGACAGCTCCAAGGCCAGGGAAGTGTGAGATTTTCTGCTCCATTTGCTTAGTAGCTGAGTCCCAGATCACAAAAGGATGGAGCAGTTATTAACAACTCCATTACAACCAGCTCTGGGGTTTTTTGAGAAATCAGTAAATGAAAATATCTTCATTCCCTCATTTAAGGCAAAGTTTTGCTGACTCTTCTCACCTCTCCTGCCCTACTTGAGTAGGTTACTTAGTATGTGGTAAGTGTCAATAATGTAAGGCAGACTCTGGGGCAACCTACTCTTCAACATTTGTCGAACACAGAACAGGGAAGAACCATAGCCCTGGGGCCACCCTCATGTGAGGTTGTCTGGTAATAAAAATTTCTTATATTTATTTGGCATTTTATGTTTGTAAAGTGTTTCAAGTATATTGTTTCCTTAGTCCTGAATTTAATTATTCCTTTTAATTTAGTCTTATTAATCTAATTTACCAAGAACAAAACCAAGAGGGAAAGTACCTTGCTCTCTACCTGTCTCTGTCTCTGTGTCTCTATTTGTTGCACAAAGTTTGGATTCACTCAAAGGACCACACCTGAAGAGCTAGAGGGCCACGTGTGGCCTTAAGGCCTCAGGTTCCCCAGCCCTGCCATGTACTTTCTAAAAACTGACCAAATATGACTAATTAACTGGTAACAACTATGAATCATTGGAATACTGCAAGCACACTGGCAAGGAATGATGAGCGATAATGTTAGAAAATAAGGTAGTATTTATTAACTGCTTACAATGAGCCTGGTGATGCCCCCAGAGCCCTGCAGAGGTCCCTAAAACCCTGAGAGGACAATAAGCATCTGCCCTCTGAAGCCTGTCAGTGTGAGTAGGAGCTGAGGGAATGTGCTCCAGAGCATGTGCTACAAATAAAAATGTATAATTTTGTTTACTGTGATTTATACAAACCCAGAATCCATAGTGAGGTAAGCATAGCATTCCTCATTGAAAGAAAAGTATTCAATTACATGAGCAGTTGTTTGTCTTTAGTTTCATAGAGGACCAATGACGTCTTGGGAAGATGTGTTGACTTGTATGTGCATTCTGTTTAAGTGACAAAACCACCAAAATCATCCACTCCATCCTTTTCCATTTGTCTTGACTTTTGTCTTGTCTAAGGACATGGATAACTCTGGAGAAGAAAGTGAGGCTAATGACTTTGTGCAAGCCTGCCTCATTTCAATGCAGTCCAGTGTCCCTTCCCATAGCCTTCTCCCTGATGGGTTTGAAAAGAAAAGCTTGCCCAGTGACAGGCAAAGAAATGACTAGAAAGGAAGCCCAGGCTGACAGTGGGAGTGGGGCAGGTAGGGAAGAAGAAGAAGAACTTGGGAATGAGTGTTGTTGCGCGTTGTGAGTTTGGGAGCCAGACAGAAGGGTGAACAACTTTTCCTCTCTTCCCCAGTACAATAACAACTATTCTCAACAACCACTAGACATACATAATGCATACCCTAGGATACCTGATCCCAGAAGAAAGCACCTCATAAGTCCTATATGACTGGCTATAGATGTGAGGCTGTAATGAACTGCCATGCATTATAATGTTCATTTTTCTGTATCACTGACAGAGCAGGAATTGACACTATGAATGCATAAAAAGGGTGCTTTCGATGTGCTTGTTGAGAGAAGAATATGTATGAATCGAGCATAAAGCAATGAACAAAGTATTGTATGGGACAGAGGGGGAAGGACAGGGCTTGGAAGGGGCAGGGAAAAGGAGGAGCTGTGAGATGAGTTAATTTCATAGAAATATTTTCATTCTAAGTTATAATCAGTGAGACTTTTAAAAAATTCAAGAGACACAGTTCTGTGTAATTAGTCATTCTATTAATAATGCTAGTATATTAACAATAAAAGGGGTCAGTGAAATTCTCAATTGCTAAGTAGCCTTATGGAACCTTTTCAGCGTTAATAAGAACTTGGAAGAGAGGGTTTTCTTGAAGTGACTTTGATGAGTTAATAAGTAATGAAAGAGAATGAATATTATACTAAGAGGTGGACCTGTTCCAACAAGGGATGGAGGATATGACTTTGATCATCTCATTTACTTCGAAGTCACACCCAGCTTTGGGCAATTCAATCAAAGAATTTACTCCTATTTAATCCTGAGTAGAACACTATCAGCAGGAATTCACCTAGATAAGATGGCCTAAGTGGCTTCTGTTTTTGGCCAAGGTCAATCATGTCCTTGAACAACTTGGTTTCAAACAAATAAATAGGACAGGGAACCAGCCTGAATCTCCCCCATACTTGCTTATTAATAATCATTTTTCTCACCAGTCAGTTCAGAGGTAAAATGTTGAAGCAAAAATCTGAGTTATGATATACATTGGACCATGGATGATTCCTGAAAGAAGGGAGGCTCTTTTAGAATATAGCAGTAGAGAATGAAAAGAACTAGGATCAAAGATTCAAAGTCTTCTGTCCAGCTGAGAGAGTCCGGAGAACATGCCTGGGCTGCTGATAAAGCACCTTTGCTTACACAGAAGTTTTCTGAGCAGTTGAGAAGGCTGATCATGCTATTGAGAAAGGGTAGCAAGATAAATGAAGTTACAGTGTGGGTAAAGGAAGAAAAGACAGAGAGCAGAGATTAGAGAAAAAGATACAGGTGAAAGGAGGTTTAAGAATGTGGACACAGGAAAACAAAAAGGTTAAATTTCAGAATTAAAAGTTCTGAAGGTAAACCATTTTTGCTAGAGGCAAAAGTGTTACCTGGCTGGGCAACTTTAGGATAGTGGAGAGCTGTTTACCACATGTGAAGAGGAAACCCTCAACATTGTCTTCTCAGGATAGATTGTTTGAGAGCAGGTGAATTCTAAAACTATTCCAGATAACACAGGAAACTGATTCTACCTCAGTTCAATAAACATTTATTAAGAGACTGTTTGTAGCTGACAGTATTAAGGTCACATCGGAGGGACACCAAACTCAGCATCATCATATCCCAGGTCCTCAGTGGATATTGGTAGGGCATCTTCTCCCATCCTGGAGCCTGGGGATCCCCCAGAGAACTCAGGAGACTGACCTAAAAACAGGAAAATGGGACTGAATTTGTAGCTGTGTCTAAAGAGAAGAAAGGAACCTTTGGTGGTGTGACAGAGGAGGGTGAAAGTAATGCCTCCTTCAAGACCTGGGTAAAGAGTCTTTTCTCAGTCATGATGCACCACTGAGAGCAAAGGAGTAGGAGTGGCCAGAACTGAGACTGGGCCATGCAAATGCTTCTCTTTAGAAGAGGGTGGATTAGAGACAAAAGGAATGGGAGCCTGAAGGAGGCAGTTTCAGAACCCCAGGGCCTGCTTATTTTCTTACTTAGCAGCATCATTGTGGGTACAATTGTACCAGATACATATGAAAAATGTCATTATAGAGAATCATTGATGTACTGATGAGATCTTTTTGTCATATTATTTATTTGTGTACATATGAATATATAGAGAGAAACATTATCTATACAATTGAATGTATATAAGCACATGTGTATATGTGCGCATGCACATATGCATCCATTTTAACAGTCATACATTTATAAAGACATGTTTGTGATTGCACGTGTATGTGTAGCCGGTGTCACCTCCTCTTCTTCCAAAATAAGTTAACTCACAACTAGAAATCTCACTTGTCAGTCTGTTGGAAACCACTCACCAATGTTTGACTCCCTGTGCTCATCCCATCCATTGGTAGACCCCAAAGTACTGCCCTCATTCTTCTGGGTGACAGGGGGAATTTCAGGCCCAGATAATTCTTCAGCATCATCATACCCATCACCTGGGGGATCATCAGGCCAACTTGACATATCTGAGGAATAGATGATAGTTTTGTTTTAAACATAATTTTTCTGAAAGTCAGGGGAGGTCCTTGTGCATTTGAAAACAAGTGTAATTTTATTTTTTAAGATATGAGAGTGTCAGGAGATGTTCAAAACTGAATTCAGGTGAAGAAAAAGAAGACAACTTAAGGACAAAGTTACATACTTTATCTTGCACTAAGAATCACCAAGGTGGGAAAGGAGATACATATCCCTCATATAGGACAATGATTTCAATCCCCTTAGTGTTATTTTCCTTTCATTTATTTTAGCTTCAAAACTCTATTCTCTTAATTTCTATTATCTCAGTACTTATCACTGGCCCCAGCTTCAAGGAGGAAATCACTTAGCCTATAATCTTCAGCCCTGTCATAATTCAATTCATGTTGCTCTGCTGATAGTGACCTTGAGACAAAATATACCAGAGAGAGTGGGCTGATTCCCTGAATCACGCTGCAGATTCTGATGCATCTTTGATCATTACTCTGACCCAGAAATTCAGCCCTGTTACACACTCAGGGGACTAGTCACCGATCAAATCAAACATGGCTCTCATCCTCCCTTTTCCTGAATCATTTGTCTTGACTCAGTCCAAATCTCTATCTCCCAATCAAGTTTGGAGTGAGACAGTATCAAGCTTCTGTTGAGGGTGTTCAAAAAAGCTTGGCCTAGGGAAGTACTGAAGTCTTGATGGAATCTCTTATGCCATTTTCCTTAAAGTCTCCAATTTGAGTAGTGAAGAGCTTGATTAAAAAGACAATAATAATGTAAAACAAGCTATGTTCTAAAAGATACAGCATGTCACTGAAGATGTTGTCCTAAGAGAAGCATGTTGTTCTTTCTGGAGAGTAGGGGCAAAGTAAGGAGCACTGACCAGCATGGCATCTAGGATGCCACACTGATGGACATCAGGTAAACTGAGTCCAGAGCAGGGAAGGGTGAACAAGATGGCTTTGGAAGGGATGGTCCCATCCCTGGTTTGTGTTTGTTACTATAGTTTCAGCTTGTGTTCGTTACTATAGTTTCGGGTTTGTTTGTGTGTGTTGCCATGGTTCATTGGGCTGACTGGCAGAGACTATGTAACCAGAGTGCTCGCTTGAATAAATAGGAGTTGTTTCATGACCCGCTCTTCCACCTCATTCTTTTACGCGCAAGGTCCACAGGAGGATGAGCAGCCTGCTGGCCAGGCATAAGACTTACTGCTCTCAGTGTGCTATGCTGTTACCATAGCAGGGCAAAAGTGTGGAGAACTGAAAGTTTGTTAGTGAGGGAAGATCCTGGAACTGGCGAGAAGGAAGCTGTGGCTCTGCTCATAAGGAACAGTATAATTCATGTGGATATAAAAGCCCTAAGGGTATTGAAGAGGGTTTCATCCAAGGCTTCATGTTATTTACTTTTAGGTAACTTAAAACCTTCTTCCTACAATTGTGTTGTTACCAAGAAACCTCCAGATTTAGAAGGAATGGTATAACAGTGTTAACTAAGAATGATGTGATTGAATTGGTTATCCTCTTAGATAAATGAAATCATTGCATCTTTGAACTGACCCTATCCTGAACTTCTAGGCAAAATAATCACAAATATCCCGACTGACAACAGAACATCAGGAAGAAAAGAACATAGAGGCCTGAATACTTTTCCTCTAGAGATGAAGCTCATAGCCCATAATGGGACTGGTGGACCTGCCTGCCCATGTAGAGAATGGAATATTGAAACAAAAATATTATGGGACCAGGGAGGCTACAGGGGGCAGGTACAGGCAGAGATTTCTAAAGATGCCAAGGCCGTAGATAATGAACAAAGGATATACCTTATGTCCAGAATGTCAAAAGGAGGAGGATGGACAGAAAATAGCCATACCTGGGCTGCTCAGAAGGTCCTTCTTGTCCCCTGTCAGATAGTAATCAATCTCTTGGTAGACAGCTTCATAAGGAGAATCGCCATATCTGGACAAAGCTGGGACAAATGGCCGTATTTCAGAAATTTGGCCTGAGACCATTGTCTGACATATATCTGCCTTAGGGGCCCTCTTCAATATACTTTCTGTTCACACTCAGGCCACTCCACCTTTCTAATATACATGGTAGCTCTGCCCAATCTCATGTTGTATGACCTTGGTTTGAATCTCATACCTAACATAAGCTATGCTTACAGCTCAGCCTCTTTGGCGTTAATGAGAGTTGGAGCAACTTGGGGCTTGGAAACCAGAGCAAAACATGTGAGTCACATCCAGTCCTGAAGTATTTTATTTGACTTTGTCCAAAATCCCTATCCCCATCATTTCCACCCTTCATTCACCCACACCCTTGCCCATGTTATTCAGTGCCCCAGAGGTTGCCCACCTTGTTGTTGGATTCTCCCTCTGTGTATCTGAATCCCTAAGAGGATGAGGACCAGGAAGAGAAGGGCCCCTAAAATGAGGCAGACGATCCCAAGCAGAGAGAATGTGCCAGAGTTCAAAGGGGTGGAAACTGTCTTAGTGATTGGTCCTTTGGAGAAAAAGAATCATAAGGCTCTGAATCCTGGAAGTTGTCAAAAACCCCAGGATATTTCACTGAGGTGAGGATGGAGAGATGAGGAAAAACTGAGGCTCACCTTCAACCTGAAGATCCCCCAATTGGGGAATCATCCCCTCCCCTAACTGCCCTGGAGAGAGTCCTTGGATAGAGCCGAATGCCCAAGAAAGGACAGTGAAGAAACCATCCATCTTTATGGGGAATGAGCTCCAGATCTCCAAAATGGAAATTGGCAAGATGGTGATATATTCTTGAAGAATATTTTGTGGACGCTCTCAGTCCCAAGTTCCACCTCGACCCCTAGCCCACAAGCTACTCAGCAGATTCTCAGAATTCTGGGACAGTAGGTCTCCTCAGAGATGAAAGAATCCCATAAGGTCATGCATAGGCCTGGGAAGGTTTGTGCTGTCAAATGAACCCAGCCATGATAGGAGAGGTCTGAGGGAGTGGTAGAGCAGTGTACCTTTTGTGGTAGATGGCAATGTTGTCCTCCCAACTGAAAAAAATAGGAGAAGAAAAATATGAAGAATGAGCAGAGATCAGGTTGGGCATGGCTTCTGCATCCTGCTTTGAACCCCTTGTGATATGAACATCCTTCCATAATGTTCCATCCAAACAACTTAGGAAGATTCCCAGATCTCCTCAATCCCCTTCATCCAGCTCAAGCTTAAAAGACATAGGCACCATATGGACTGGAGTCAGAGGATCTGTGCTAAAGTCAAACACCAAATCCGGTTGCTAAAACTGAAAATTTATGGAAGGACCACATATTCTCTAAGAAAGTTCTATAGGTCACCCCACTATACCCACCCCAACCTCTAGCTCACACGTTTCTCAGCAGATTCTCTAACCCGAAAGAATTTATTCTCTAAGACATGAAAGATTCCTTTGGGAATGCTTGTCTCCTTTAACCTTCCTCCTTGTCCATAGAAATCTCAGGTTCAGTGTGTCCAAAATAGCGCTCATTATCTCCTGTTATTTCTCCTCCTCACGCCTTATCTACCTTCCAATCGTCCAGGTTACTATTGAAGACACTATCACCCTCCCAGTCACTCAGATATACAATCTTAGTGCTATCCTTAAACCTTCACTTTCACTTTGCGCATAGATCTAATTAGTTGGAAAATCTTGTCATTCCTATGTCCCCAAAATTCCCTTCTCTCCACAATACAGCCACCACTCTAGTTCAGGTCCCCAACATCTCCAGTACTATTGTATGGCTTTCTCATTGGCTCTCCCCATTCAAATCTATCCTTGAATCAGCAGGTAAAGTGGTCATTCCAGAACAGGGGAGGGGCAACTGAGACCTCAGGCTACACATGATCCTCTAGGTCTTCAAGTGCAACCCTTTACCTAAATCCAAAATTCAGAGAAGAAATCCTCTTACTGAAAGGATTTATCCTATTGAACTTGGGCTCAGTCAAAAGAACATATCTAAGGACCTGGAACGAAATATGTGGACACGAGACCACAGGTTTGCCACTCCTGTTCTAGGGAATACTTTTGGCCTCATGATTTTTATTCTTCCTTAATCAATTTTCAGTCACATGTGATTCTCTGTGACCAAAATTGGGTTTATTTGCCAGGCATGCTTGAGTGTTTTGTTGTTTCCTTCTACAGATTATATTATATTTCATGAACTGAGGCAAACAGAAATAAGTGACATGCCTAGGTTCACACAGCTAGAAAGTATCTGAGGCCACATACAACTTCAGGAAGATGAATCTTCCTGACTCCAGTTCTGCACCACCTACCTGCCCACATCATGTTCAACAAAGTCTTATAGTTCCCTGTGACTTCCAGGATGCAGTAGAATTCCCCTGTGCTTCCCATTTCTTCTCAACTTGGTCTCATTATACCTTTCCCCAATTGTTATATACCCTTCCACTCCCCACATTCTACTGATCAGCTATCGAGGCCTATTCCCTGTTCTTCACTTATGATACTCCATCTCTGTAGCTGAATAGAAGCTTTCTGGCTGTCCTTACTTGAAATGCTCATCCTGCTTACCTCTCCCTCTTGACGTGCTGAACTTAGTTCAAGATTTAACTCAAATACGTTTTTTCTAAAGGAAGATTTCTGGAGACACGCCAGATGCTTGAGTTTTCCTTTCCAGCTTCCCTTCCTTCTACTCTGTCCGTATTTTCTATGTATCTAGTTATTTACCTGTTGTCTAGGTCATCATATTGTAAAGTTGCCTGAAAGCAAGGAATGTTTTTGCCCATCTTTTTATTGCCAGGACTTAACATTGTGTCTAGTACACTGTAAGCACTTATGAGTAAATTCTAATGGATTAATTAGTTGTGAGCCACTCTGAGGTAGTCTAGAGCCAAAGGGGAGGGTGGCTGAACATCGTACTTTATTTGATAGCAAAGACGTACTAGGTGGTGCAATGGATAGATCCCTGGGCCTAGAAGATGTGGAAGACCTGAGGTCAAAGACAGGCTCCTATCCTACCTGTGTGACCCTGGGCAAATCACTTTACCCTTATTGGCTTCAGTTCCTCATCTCCAAAATGATAACACACTGGACAAGGAAATGACAAACTGCACCAGTATCTTTCCCAAGAAAATCCCATGAGCTATTCTTCATGGACTCCTGAAGAGACATGAATTAATAACCTGATAACAAGACCATCCTGTCCTCCCTGGAAGGAAAGAAACAACAACTGAAGTTGGAGTAGCGAACACACTGGGCTGTGGGCTCTGAATCCTGCTGGAGTCATCTCATGTAAAGATCTGCCCAAGTTACACTAACCAACCAGCTCAGAAAGGTTCTCAAATCCCTCCATACCTTCCCCCCAGCACATGCTTAGGGAGACAGCTGGAGGACAGAAGAAGGACTGTAAGTTTGGGAGTCATAGGACCCATGTTCAAAAATTTCCCAGAAAGTTATACTTGCTAGCCTCTGGGACCTTATGGCAGTAATGTGACCTCACTGTACATCTATTTCCTCTTCTGCAAAGCAAAGAGATGACAATAATGACCATTCATTTTACTTTTACTTTCAGTTCTGAATTCTATGACCCTGGGATGAAATAACAGCCTTCCCTGGTACCAGAGGACAGACCTGTGGGAACTCCAATTAGATGAACACTAGCACATGTGCTCCTCCTCAGTATCTGTCTTCAGAGCTCCCAGACCCATCTAATGTCCTTCACACTCACCTGAGCACATGACACCAGCATCCTCCTCATGCTTACAGTCATTCTGCCCCCAGGGACTTGCAGGGCATTCCCACAGAGAGGACTCCATCCCTCTGCACTGCACATCATCCAACCAGATGGTCCCATTTCCTGGGCCAAATGCAGGCCATTCCAGGTCAGCCAGAGCAGAGCCACAGCCCAGCTGCTGACAAACCACATTAGCATCTGCTAGGTCCCATGAGTCATCACATATTGTCCCCCAAGAGCCATTGTGCCAGATCTCCACTCTTCCAGAGCATGGGGTCTCTCCTCCCCTGAGTCGGAGTTTGTCTTTGTCTGGAAAGGAAGCAGAATTGACTGGTAAACTCTCAGCTACTAAATGAGCAACCTCTGAGAGACCCAGGTATAGAGAGAGATGAAATGAAATACCTGTGCACGGACCAGATGTTGGGCAGTCAGTTACATTCATTCCTGCAGGGAGAAGACATTGGGAAAGTTTGGGTTAATAATAATCCTAAAATATCATTTGGGCAATAGGTTTTGCTATTACAGGGAAGTTTACCCAAAGATACCTTAATTTACTCCTGAAACACAGAATAGCACCATCTTCACCTCTGTGACATTCAATGATCAGTTGAATTCATACTATAAGCTATCGACTGAGTAAAAATACATGTGTAAATATAAAATACTAAGGCCTGTCTTTACGGAGTTTAGAGTGTGATTGGAGAGGAGGGACCTGAACATAAAGTGGAGACTATGTAAGGAAACAGATCAAAGTAGTCCAGGGAGAGAGTGAAGAAATCTGAGGCAAAGGGAGGCTGCCTGCTAGATAAGACAGGGCTGGAGAAAAGATGAAGAGAGTGAATAGCCATAGGGATGAATAGTGATGTCCTTCTTTTTGTAATAGGATGAAAAGAAGAAAAATGGGTCATGTTGCAAAGAAATTTTGAAGACTATGGGATGGGAGCGAAATGAATTCCAGTCACATTACATCATACTGCTCAGAGATGGTGGCTCATAGGTTGCTCGGGTGTTTGCTCTAAATATGCAGTTATGGGTTTGAGGAGAGCAAAAGTCCAAGTGAACGGGTCAATAACTATTTTTTAAAAAACTAGCATTTTCGGGAGAAACCATAAAATAAAGCAACCCGTGATAAAAAAGACATTGATCTGCTACATTCTGCAATCCAATTCCATAGTTCTTTCTCTGAATGTGGAAGGCATTTTGCCTTAAGAAACCACTGGGAATTTTTTAAGTCTTTGCATTGCAATGAAGATTTATGATTTCTCCTATTCATTTTAATTCTTATATACAATATGACTAATGTGAAAATGTATTTAATAGGAACGTAGGTGGAGAACCTATGTAAAATTGCATTCCATATCAGGGAGTGAGGTGGGAGGGAGGGGGGAAAGATGGGAAGAAGAAAAAAAATTCAAGTTATATGTTAGCAAATTCTAGAACAGTTATAACAAATAAAATAATAAAAAACACTATGTGTCAATCACTGTACTAAGCCCAGGTGATACAAAGAACAACAAAGAAGCAGTCCCTGCCTTCAAGAAGCTGAAAGTCTAATTGGAGGAGCCAATGTGAAAACAGCTTTGTGCAAAAATGATGAATACAAAAGAGATTGGAGAAAATTAATTAATAAAGGGACAGCACTAACATTCATGGGGGATTATAAGAGGCTTTTGTGTGAAAGGTAGGAGTGTAACTGGGATCTGAATGAAGCAGCTAGGTGATGCAATGGATAGAGTACTGTGTCTGGAATCAGGAAAATCATGTTCCTGAGTTCAAATCTCACCTCAGAAACTTACAGGCTGTGTGACCCTGGGCAAGTGACTTAACCCTGTTTCTTGCTGTTTCCTTGTCTGCAAAATGAGCTGGAGAAGGAAATGACAAAAACACTTTGACAAGAAAACTCCGAATGAGGTCAGGAGTAATTGGTTATGACTGAAATGACTGAATAACAGCAACAACAAATGCAGCCATGGAAAGCAAGAGGATGAGGAAGGAGAGAATTACAGATGTGGGGAGGATCAGTGAAAATGCACAGTCAGGAGACAGAGTGCCTGTTACAAAAAACAGCAGAGATTAATGTCACTGAAATGAATGGTACATAGAGGGAAGGAAAGTGTTATGAGAATAGAAAGAGAGGAGTGGATGAGGAGAGGAAGGGCTTAAAATGAGAGTATGTGATGTGGGATCCCAGAGGGAACATGGAGTCCCTAAAGATATTGTTTAGGAACAGCATGATCACGTGGTCAGATTTGTTCTTTAGGAAGGTGAATATAACAGTTGAGTGGAGGATGGACTTCAAGAAAGGGAGACAGAGTGATCAACTACAAGGCTCTTCCAAGCACCCAGAATGCGACTGGGCCAGTGTGGCAGCGGAGTCAGAAAGAAAAAGGGGGTGTGCATGAGAGATGGTACAAAAAGAGCATCAACTGGACTTGCAGCATTGCATGTGGGCTAGTGTATCAATTAGGGAGGCATAAAAGCATTCACTTGCTCCACTGAAGGTCCCAGTGAAGCTTAGCTCACATACTGTGATGAATTCAGTTAGCATGATTTCATGATTTTCTCCAGTTTCATTCAGATTTCTCTGAGCAGGAGCAAAGGAAATGGATAGTGGAAAGAAACAAAGAATGAGACTTGGGATGGTAAGTTTGGATATAGTAAAAGGGGAAAGAAACACAAGAGAAAAGGATGGAAAGAGAAATGATTCAGTTCCCCAAGGATTTAAGAAGGATAGTTTAGCCAGTGCAAGAATCTTGATCTTTGAGAAAGCTGACAAATGAAGGTCATGCTGAGGATGAAGAATAGTGTTAGGGGATTGAAAGGCAGAAGAAGAGGTGTATTGACCATTAATTATGATCAGATAAAGGGATTTCACAGTTCAAAAACGTATAAGTAAAACTCTTGTAGGTGATACCGTGATCAAGAGTATGACCGTGTTTTTGTGTCTCTGAGTTGGATAGAGACCTTTGGAAATCAATCTAGTGAAGAACTGAGACGTTAGGTTGTTTGAGGGAAGATTTAATCTACTATTAGGATAGGAAATGTGGTGAAAAGGCTGACTCAGAACTTGTTCACATTAAGGTACTGATATGTGATAATAAAAAAAAAATTGAAGCCTTTGTCCTATTACTGCTACCAACCAAGGTCACTTCCACTCCTTACTTGGATGGATTAAATTAAATTGGGGTTTATATCTTGTCCACAGATTGAATCCACTTGGAATTAAAAAAAAATCTCATTAAGAAGGAGTCAAATGGAAGAGACAGATATAGTTACCTTCACATGTGATAATGGCTTCCTCTCCCTGTTGGCAAGAATTATGGTCCCAGGATTGAGAAGGACAATGCCAGAGGAAAGATTCTTTGCCCTGGCAGTTGATTTTGTCAATCCACCTGGCCTTCAAATTTCTTGGAGGTCTAGACAATGTTTCAATATGTCCCTCAGCACCACAACTCAGGTGTCTGCAAATCACTGATAAGGTACTGTCGTCCATGGAGTTGGAACAAACACTACCCCATGTTCCATTGTAGAAAACTTCTAGCCAACCAGAGCACTCACGGTCCTCACTCACCAATCTCAGATCCAGGAATTCTGTAAATGAAAAGGAAAGTATGGCACAATCAGAGGGGACATCTGATACAATATTCTCTGGGTCTCTTCCCTCTGGTAATTGTATTAGGTTCTCTGGCTCTGCTGGGAAGTCTCCACTGGAAAGACACAGATGCCAGCCTTTCTTGTTGCACTATTACTTGCTCTATATTTCTGATCATTTCTCTTTGTTTTGCTACCACCGCAAACAAAGACAGGAATGCCTTTATCGTGATTTCACTACTGAGTTTCACAGTTCCAAAATCAATGTGAATTTTGTAAACACCAAAATAAAGCAAATTAGTAGACACATATTGTATATGTACTCAGTGAATTGCACTCTACTAGGAATATAGGTATAAGGAGAACACATATGCCTATACACATACATGCACATATATGTACATATTTGTGTACATACATGCATATGTGTACATGTAAATATACACATACAGACACACATAAAGCAGTAATACACACACACACACACAAATAAAGGAGCAGACCCACCTATACGATTGTACTAGCTGAAAATTTTACCCTTCAGATAAGAGGCCTGGCCCTGAAACTGAACTCTAAGGAGAGCTGTGCTTGGGTCAGGAAATCTTCCTTCCTGTATGAATCAGCTGCTTCTCCATCTTTAAACCCCACCTCCTCTGTGTTCTCATAAGTCTCTCTGTGTTAGTGGGGTGTGTGTAAAGCAGACCTGAGCAGAGAACACTTGCATCCTCTTTGTGTCTGCAGTCATGCATTCCCCAATGGAGAGAAGGGCATTCCCCGAGGTGGGATTCATTTCCAGAGCAGCTAAGCTCATCCAGCCAAATGGGCCCTGAGCCTTGTCCAAAGTGAGCAGAGACCATGGCTTCAAGGGCCACTCCACAGCCCAGCTGCCTGCACACCACGTGGGCATCTCTCAGGTCCCAAGAATCATCACAGATGGTTCCCCAGGTCCCATTGTAAAAGACTTCAACTCGACCAGAGCAAGGCCCTCTTCCATTCAACAGACGAAGCTGTCCATTTTCTACAGGGAGAAATTCAAATTGATTGTTCGTTTTCCCAAAGAAAGAGTAGGGTTTCCTCAGATTCTGCAAATTTCTTTCTTACCGGAAAAGGGGACAGGTGTCTTTTCCTGGTCAGACTGTGAATTATTGAATAGGAGGGACTGTGTCTGGTTTCCTGCAAAAAGCAAACACACTTCAAATCTAGGGCTGTAAGTTTTAAACTGGTAGAGGAAAAGTAACGTAAATATGTGCCTTGAGGAAACACACTGGATGAGAGGAGTCAGCACATTGGTGAGAAGACAGGTTGTGAAAGAGGACAAAGGGATTTCTCAGTCCAAGAAGGCAGGTTTTGGCTCTATGTAGTCAAACAGAATTGTTCTCATTGACAATTCTATTGCTCTACTCCAAAGCTCCAATCACACCCTTCATATGTAGAGTGCCTTTCCATAAGGAAAAACTCTTGAGAGAAAGACTGTAGCACTTGTGACTGATCGAATTTCCTCAGAATTTGCTCCCCCTCTGTTAGGTCTTTGAATTGTATAGGGTAGCATCCTCCTACCGCATTTCTGCCACTAGACCATGTCTAAACACTAAATGAGGAGATTTTGACTTGGAGTACCTGAATTTGTTTTAAAATATATTGATAAACAAGGCTTAGGGTGAGGGCAATTGAGCAAGGTAGAAAGGGAGAAAACAGGAAAATAATTTTTAAATGAATGTGAAAATTGTCTTTATATGTAATTATGAAAAATCAAATATGGTATTTCAGAAAATGTATTCCTAATTATATTTCAATACATTTGGTCTCTTATTTGTGTAAGAAGAGCCACACATATAGCAAGAGTCTGTGTGTAGAAAGACCTGTGTGTGGAGAGGCCCCATGTGTACTAAGGATGTCCCTGTCACATGTGGCATGGGGGTGACATTGTGTGGGTCAGAGGGAGGAGGAATAGACATCTCTAGCCCTTCTCTTCTTCTCTTGTAATTCTGTCATTTCAGTCATATTCATCTTTTCCTTATTCCATTTGGGGCTTTGTTGGCAAAGATCCTGGAGACGTTTGCCATTTCCTTCTCCAGATCATTTGCAAGAGGAGAAAACTGAAATAAAAAGGGTTAAATGACTTAGCAAAGGATATGCAGCTACTCTCAGGCCAAACCTGAACTCAGATCTTTCTGATTCCTGGTGCTGTACTCTATTCACTGACCAACCTAGCTGCCACTCTTCCTAGATTCTACCATCCCGCTTCTCCAAGGGAGACTTTAATTGCCACCTGGAGGGGAAGCAAGAAGTTGGGGACAAACCCCATTCTACTCTGGTTAGAGAGAAGGGGTATCAGGCTAGAATTATTTTGATCTACTCCCTTAAATATTGTTAGTCTATGGGTCATTATCAGGTTCAACTGAAATTCTGATTTTTCTGACATTCATTGGAGGGAGAGATCAGTTAAAAACAATATTCTCAGAAGCAGTTGCAAGATCACACCAGAGAACGTCATGGAGCAAAGAAAGTCCAGAATCACTACTCTGGAGGGACAAGTATCTCTCTTGGACTAGCTAGATAGGAATTCCTTCTTCGCCCTGCTCAAAGTAGAAAATGAGGAGGTTTTAAAATAGTAGGCACCTAGTAAGTGTTAGTAGATTGATTTTCCTAAGCAAATGAGGAAAAAGAAAGCATAGAAAGAGAAGCTCTCCATTTTTACATTTTTACATTTTACATTTTTACATACCACTGGAAACAGTTTCTAAATTTCTCACCTGCTCTGGAGGACTTTCCTGCTGAGGGGATTAGAATAGCACACAGTAGTGGAATTGATTGAACTACATGAACTCCAACTTGTGTTTCAATTCTGGAGCTAGCTAGATTTTCTTTCTATTGACTGTTGAGTCTAATTCAATTTCTATATTGTAACAAAATTTTCCCCAATGGCTGGAATTGGGAGGAACCATTATTGCATCTTTTCAAACTCATATTCCATGACTGGGACCTGAAAAGCTCTACTTGATGCTCTAGTGAAGACCTACATTATACTGGCTTGGAACCCAGTCAGATCCAAAAATTAATGCAAGAAGTTTTCTCACAAACAACCTATATATTTGATCTAAAAATTGGCCCAGTACTATTCAGTAGTTACTGTTTCCATGTTTTTTGTTTGTTTTGTTTGTTTGTTTTTAATTTATTGAAGGCACACACTTTGAGGGCAGTAGGACACTTCTTTTTCTGATTTCAGGAAATTGCCCCTGCTTGTTCTTCCCTTCACAACTTGGAAAGCCCCTAATCTTTCATCTAATTAGAAATCAGAGGCACAGATTTTGTTTCTAAATGTATGTAAATGTATTGTTTTAATTATTGTCTTATTTGATTAATTGTTCTTAATACATAAAAATCTGGCTTCCTTTTATTTTTATTGCAACCTGAGAAAGATCACTGGTCCTGATTTCTTTAGCAATTGGCATGTATTGCTTAATGAATTCATAAGCTTGGGAGCTAAAACCTTTGCTAGCCCAGGCATTTCATCATTCGTACACCTCACTATCACTTCCCTCAAGTTTTCTCCCCAGTCTCTTGCTGACCTGCACGGAACTAATGTATAACTTGTTTATCATGAGCCTGAAGTTGACATTTTACTCTGGACCCTGACCTATTTGTATCTCTGATGAGAATATTTTAGCATGATTCACTCCTAGCATCTCTAACAAATATGCTAAGAAGATAAAATTGTGTAATCATTGACTCAAGGATCTAGTTGCAGAAGAACTTCATCAGTAGTGGAAATTGATTCCATGAGATGAAGTTAGTGACAACTAGAGATATGAGAAATCCTGGTCTTCTGGCTCAGTATGTCTTTCTTTCACACCAGGCTCTCTCTTTTCTACAACTTTCACCAACTCTGACCCTCATGAAATCAATTTCCACCAATGAGAAGATCTTTTGCAAATGACCCTTTGAGACAAGGTTGCCAATTTTCAAAGAACAGAGTCCTGGAATGTTATTCTTAGAGGACTGTGACTGCCTAATGTTGAATTATATCTCAGTATTTTTGATCTTCTATAATGTATTCTGTCATTGTTGAGTGATCTTACCATCTTGCTCTAGGTAAACAATGATCGTGTGAATTTAGACATCTCCTAGTCCTTCCTGTATAAGTTTGTTTTTTTTTAGTACTTCCAAACAATGCCCAGAGCTACTATATCCATTTTCACTATTGGTACTATATATTAATGTAAGCCTCATTTGCTTTAAAGTACTTGATGGATCACAATACATCTTCCCTACCTGGGAATTCCCAAAGAATATTCATAAATGAATGATCACGCATATAAAGTAAATAGGTGCAAATAACATACAGGATTCCCAACAATATGGTTAGAATTCTTTATATTTACTATCAGAAAAAAGATGCCTTGGCACTCCTCTGAATACTGAAAAGCTTCACCAGATTGCTTATGTGTGTAGACAATTCTATTTTTTTTTCCTTCCTGCACATATCAATGCTTTCACTGGTCCATCACCTAGTGATATCCTTGGAGTACAAATTATAAATTTACCTTCACTAACCTGAGCAGACCACAGAGGCAACTTTTCCGTTGGAACATGAAGAAGTTCCCAGAATAGTAACAGAGCAATCCCATAAATGAGACTCAATCCCTGTGCAATAAAATGTGTCCCCTATGATCTGGTCACTTTCTTTGCCAAAATGTGCATCTTTTGGAGATTTCAGGGCAACGCCACAGTGGAGCTGATGGCAGAGAACGTTGGCATCTGCCAAGTCCCAGTGGGAATCACAGAGAGTTCTCCAGGTCCCCAAAACTTGGATCTCCACTCTCCCTTCACAATTGGAGCTTCCATTCATCAGACGAAAGTCTGTGTACCCTGGGAGCAGAAGACAGGGTTTTAGAAAAGTCATGGCAACTTTCTAATCTAAGTGTCAAGTACGATGTGGGAGCAGAGTAAAAGTATTGTGTAAGTTTTACTTGAACAAATGATTCCAACATCCATGCTGTGACTGCATTTTCCTTGTGGAAGTGGTACTGTGGGACACTGTGACAGAAGTGGTTCACTTCCATTGCAATGGAATTCTTTATCCCAGATGGGTCCATTTCCTTTTCCAAAGTGCGCGCTTTTCATAATAGAGACTGCAGTCCCACATTCTAACTCAGCACAGATGACTTTGGCAGTAGAAAGAGTGAAATTCCAATCACAGACTGTGCTGTGTTGTGTTCCAGAATTGACTTCTACCCTCCCATTACAAGGCCCATCCCCAGCAACCAGCTTCACAAATCCTGGAAAGACAAGAAAGAACTCCAGTGAGTGGCCCTGAATGCCAAGATTTCTCTCATGAGGAAAGAAACACAATTAATTATGTGAGATTTTTGTTTCACATGTTCCCATGCAAGAAGAAGCTGAAGAAGTTTCCTTAACTGAGCACAGAACAATTAATCACTTGGAAGTATTTTGACTATGATTAAACCTGAAATCAAACTAAATGTACTTAATTCCTAGTACTCTTTGGGAGAGCAATTCTCACATATGTAAGGAAATGCAACCTTGCTATTGTTTTTCGCAAGGGAGAGGTATTTGGAAACAGGATGTATGGATGCTTTCCAGCCAAGGAAGAGAAATAGTCCCATATGATATCTCACGATTAGAGAAGGAACCATCTCTTCTCTCCCAAGAACAAGGTTACTCTGAATAGGATTTATTTTTAATTTTCTAGGACTATGTTCCTTTTTTCTTCCTTTTATTCAGATAAAACATGCTGGAGTAGCCTATATGTCAGCTGACTTGCTGTATTCATGAAAAGGTTTCTGAAATGTCCAAAGCTGTGTCTCTATTTCTGTACCCAATATTTCAAATACTGTTTCCACATTTTTCAATGATTAATTTCCTATTACTTCTGAAATGTTTGAGTATAAGGACTCAGGTGCTAAGAAATAAGGATATTATAAAACATGCTGTCTTTTAACTATGAGGGCCCATTAAGACAGTAAGAAATCAGGAAGGAAGAAGAGAAAAGAACTTTTTTGAAACACAACAGTAAGTACACTGAAGTTGAATAGTTTAATAAACTTATGCAGATTTGTGAATTGTGGTGGTGGGCCATCCTAAATCTGTCAGAGAGACAGAGACAGTCAGAGAGAGACAAAGAGAGGGACAGAGACAGAGAAAGATAGATAAACAGAGACAGAGAGAGACAGGGAGACATGAACATAGACAGAAACAGAGATATAGAGGGAGGCAGAGGGAAGAAGAGGGGGAGGGAGAAAGAGTAAAGAGATAAAAAGAGATAGAGCATGAGAGAAAAAAGAGGAAAACAGCTGACATTATAGCTGACTTGGGAAAGAAGTAATCACTTCTGCCATTGAATCTATTTTATGATCTGATCGTCCTGCTCTGTACAAACTATTCTCCTCAGTCTCTGAGTGTCAAACAAGCCACAACACTTTGACACTTGACTCTAGCATCTGTTATATTTGCTGAAGAGATTTTCGTGGATATGATTATGAGCAGAAACTTTGTGGCTTTGGTGCTGGACTATGGTAAGGACAGAATAGATGTTGTTGGTTGCCAGAAAACCATCTTTGGCAGGGATCAGAAAAGCTTCCATTTTCTTTATAATCAGAAAATTATGTACTTAGAGCAGGAGCCCCAAGATCAATATCTCTGGGCTACACTGAAAATGTAGTTGATGCAGGTTAGTTAGATATTAGGTCCCTTCACCTACAGGATTAGTAGCAACGTGGACATAGAAATACCTAGAGGAAATGATTGATTACAGTGAATGAAACACCAACTGCAAATGATGTCTTCCAACTTCTGAAGTTAGTCTTATGGCTGCTACTCACAACTGGCATATTCTTATATGCTAGGCTTGTCTGCTTTAGAATGGAGACTGTCTCCTTCTCTCTACCTTTGTCCTTGTTGACCTGAAAATGTTTGTTTAAAAGACAAAGAGTCAAACACAAACACACACGCACACACACATATGTATATACATTTATTTATTTACAAGTGTACATTTATGTGTATATATATGCATATATATATATATATATTCAATTATTTATTCCCTTAAACCTAGCAGTTACATAATGATGGAGTCAGAAGGAAACATCTGACTGCCTGGTACAAGGGCGTTCAGGCTTAAATATGTTCTTTAACAATCTCAAGATCTCCGTGTCCCACAGATTTATGGTCCCCATATGTTTTAACTATATTATGTGAAAGGATTTTCCTTAGTTGAATAGGATGTAACACAGATGATACAGGACACATGACAAAGTAGAATTAGATGGAGATTAAGATTCCCCGGATGTCTGTTTCCTCTGTCTCTCCATATTAGGATAAAATACAATTTCACCACTCTGATTTTAGTCATCATGTCATAAACAGGTCTTGGAAGGTACTAACACAGGAAAGGACATTTGTAGAGAAAACCAAAGGGTATGATTGATTAGTTCACACTATGGACCTTATTGCAAGACCAAAATTCATATTAAACATTATTATTCCTTGGTATAAAACTGTACAACTCAGAAGGTAGAGTCAAGTTTATGAAAGAGGAATTAGCACACAGAGTACCCCCTGAAAAACTCCTCCAACCAGATATACAAAATATGACAGACTATGTTCTGATAGAGAAAATATAAGAAGATGGGAGGATTAGACATTTTTTTCCATCTTTGGTCAGGAGAACAAGTCAAACAGAAAATTCTGCAGATACTAGTTTCACCAGGAATTTGTACATCATGGAGAGCTCCTAAAAAGGGACAGGAGATCTGTCTCATATACTCTATTAAAACAGATCTGAAAGGTATGCAAATCTCCTACATACTGTCTTTACAATTCCTGCCCGGAGAAAGCTCAGGAGGACAGAACAGACATTTTAGTTCTGAGTCACAGCATCTATGTTCAAAAATTTCCCAGCAAATGATTCTTATTACTTTGTGTGACCTTATGGAAGTCAGGTAATGTCACTGGGCTTCTATTTCCTCCTTTGTAAGGTAAAGACACTGAAATGATTACCATTATTTTTAATTTCAGTTCTAAATTCTATAACCCCAGGAGCAGATTACAGCTTCCCTTGGTGCCATAGGACAGATTTGTGGAAGTTCCATTTACATGCAAACTCTATCTACATACCTTCCAGATCAATATCTGTTCTCAGAGTTCCCACCCCCATTTCATGTCCTTCACACTCACCTGAGCATATGACACCAGCATCCACCTCATGAGTACAGCCAACCTGCCCCCAGGGTCTTGTAGGGCAATCCAAAAAAGAAAACTCATTCCCTTCACATAGTGCATGATTGTCCCAGATGATCCCATTTGCTGGGCCAAATACAGCCCCTCTAACAGCAGCCACAGCAGAGCCACAGCTCAGCTGCTTACAAACCACATTAGCATCTCTTTGTTTCCACAAGGAACTACATACAGTCCCCCAGATGCCATTGCGCCAGATCTCCACTCGTCCAGAGCATGGGGTCTCGCCTCCCCTGAGTCGAACTTTGTCTGTATCTAGAAAGGAAGCAGAATCTCTTGTTACCTTCCCAACTGGGAAATCAGGAAGCTGTGAGAGCCTCAGGTATGGAGATGGAGGAACTGAGACACCTGTGCAGTGATTAGAAGTTGGACAGTCAATTTCCTCCTTACATATATCATCTTAGTACAAAGTTCTTTTCATCTTGTCTCCTCCAATAGAATTTGAACTCCTTGAATACAAAGACTGCTTTCTTGCCTTTTTTGATAACACTAGGGTTTAGTACAGTGGCTGGCACATAACAGTAGCTTTAAAACTGATTACTGACTTTGCACAAACTAGCTATATAGAAGACAAATTTGACACCTTTGAAGTGGTAGATTCAAGGTGGTGGAGGAAAGGCAAGGACTCACCTAACCTCTTCCAAATTCCTCTCAAAACAACTTAAAAATGATTCTTCAAAATAAATTCTGGAGCATCAAGACCAATAAAAGCAATGGGTGAAACAACATTCCAGCCCAAGACAAATTAAAAAAATAAGAGAAAAGTTCTGTCTCAAGGGCAAGATGAAAATCCAAGACATGCCACACATGAAAGTGAGGCCCTAGGTCCTTGCACAAGGCAGAAGTAGCAGACCACACCCAGCACTAGCCCACAGCAGACCTTGGCGGCAATTGTATTTGTGGTAGAATCTTCCAGGGCTCTCTGTCCACAGATGATAAGAGCATTGGACAATTGGTTAGAAGGAGATTACAAGAGACTCTTTGCTGGCACTGAGTGCAGAATTCTGTTGCATTGCTCATACTCAATTCCAAAGTCACAGTTCTAGGGCAAGGAGGAGCATGTACACATCTGAGATGCTATGGAAACGAAAGTGGAACCATAGTGGGAATTCCAGGACAGGAACCACAATTATGATCACTCACAGACAAGAATACTGGTCAAGTGGGCAGTGATGTTTCAGATAGTGTCCTCTGCACCATGGTGGGCAGAGACAAACTTTAACATAGAGTTAAACAAGTTAAATAAGTTAATAAGCACCTATAAAAAAAAAGAGAGAGCACAGTGGGTTAAAAACCAGAATCCTATGATATGTTATTGACACAAAATACAGTTGAAGCAGTGACACATATACTGAGTAAAGGTAAAAGACTAGAGCAGAATCTATTATGTTTCAACTGAAATAAAAAAAAAAATTAAAAGCAGAGGTAGCAATCATATCTCAGACAAAGCAAAAGAAAAAATAGATCTAATTAAATGAGATAAGCAAGGAAACTATATCTTGTTAAAAGTTTCTATAGATAATCAAGTCATATCACTAATAAATATATATGCACCAAACTGTATAGCATCCAAATTTTTCAAGGAAAAGTTAAACGAATTATGGAAAGAAATAGACACTGAAACTATACTAGCAGGGGATGTCAACTTTTCCCTCTCAGTATTAGAGAAATCTAACCAAAATATAAGCAAGAGAGAAGTTAAAGAATTGAATAGGATGTTAAAAAACAAAAATATAATAGACCTTTTTCTCAGCAGTACATGACACCTACAGAAAAAGCAACCATGTATTAGGGCATAATACCTCAGAACCAAATGCAGAAAAGCAGAACTGTAAAAAGAAATCCTTTTCAAATCTTAATGAATAAATATTGTATTCAATAAAGGAATATGGAAGCATTGATTAAAATTAACTGGAAACTAACTGATCTAATCCAAAAGCATGAGTGTGTCAAAGAAAAAAATTGTAGAAACATTGATTTTCATTAAGGAGAATGACAATGAGATAACATACTAAAAGTTAAAGGGTGCAATCAAAGCAGCACTTTGGGGAAATTTTATGTCTCTACAGGTTTGCTTCAAAAAGCAGGGAACGAAAAAAAGCAATGAAGTGAACATACTATATAGTAAACAGCTATAAAGAAAACAAATTAAGATTCACAGTATAAAATCATGAAAATCAAAGGAGAGATGAATGACATTGAAGGTAAGAAAACAATTAAAGAAATAAATTTAGGACATATCTTTTGGGGTAGGGGAAATAATAAAAGAGACAAATTTTTGGTAAATTTGATTTTTTAAAAAAAGAAAAAGAAGGAAGAAAACCAAATCACCAATATTAAAAATGAAAAAGTTGAACTCCTCACCAATGGAAAGAAAATTGAAGCAATTTAGGAGCTATTTTGCCCAATTCTATGCCAATAGATCAGACAATCTAAGTGAAATGTTTGAATTTTATAAGGATATGAATTTCCCAGATTAACAGAGTAGGAAATAGAATGTATAAGTAATCTTATAAGTCTTAAGAAACAAATGTTAAAAATTGCTTTTGCATGTAACTGGTAGAAAATAAAAGACTGAAAAAAGTTTTTTTAAGTCTCCTTTTTTTAAGTCCTCATGGTTTGAGGCCATCTGGTTTCAAACACTTGGCACACTTCCTAGCTGTGTGACCTTGGGCAAGTCACTTAACCTCAATTGCCTTACCTTCTGCCCTCCAAAAAAAAACTCCCCAGAACCAGTTGGATTCACAAGTGAATTCTGCCAAACAACAATTAATTACAATGCTGTCTAAACTATGTGATAAAATGAGCAAAAAGGAATTCAAACTAATCCCTATTGTGACTCAAGTATGGCTCTCTTACATAAACCAGGAAGAGCGAAAGCACTGAAGTAAACGGATAGATCAATTTCCCTAGTGAATATTAATGAAAAAATTTTAAATAAAATACTAGCAAAAAGATTACAGAAATATATCATAAAGTTCTTAATATACTACAAGCATGTGGGATTTATACCAGGAATTTAGGGTTGTTTTAACATTCAGAAAAAAATGACTGTGATTGACTATGTAAATAACAAAACAAAAATCTTACGATAATCTGAATAGATGAAAACAAATTGCGCAGAAGGCAACACTCATTCTTATTAAAAACTTTGAAGAGGATATGAATAAATGAAAATTTCCTAAAAATAATATGCCATTTATCTAAAACTAATAGTGAGTATTACCTGTAATGGGGATAACTTAGAAACCTTCCTAAAGAAATCAAGAATGAAACAAGTATGCCCGTTCTTAACACAGTATTATTCAACATGGTAACAGAAATGCTACTTATAGCAATAAGTAATAAGCAAGAAAAGAAACTGAAGGAATAAAAGGGGCAATGAGGAAACACAATCATCAATCATTGCAGATGACATCATTATATACTTGGAGAATCCTGTAGAGTCAACTAAAAATAATACTTGAAATAATTAAAACTTAAGCAAAGTTGCAGGATATAAAATAAATCCACATAAATTATCAGTATTTCTATATATTACTAATAAAGTCCAGCAGCAAAAGATGGAAGAAGAAATCTCATTTAAAATAATGGCAGGTAATATCAAGAACTTGGGAGTCCACCTGCCAAGAGAAATCCAAGAACTATACGAACATGGTTACAAAACACATACCACACAAATAAAGTCAGACTTAAACAACTGGGATAAAATTACTTGCTCATGGGTAGGATGAAAAAAAATAATAAAATGACAATTATGCCTAAACTAGTTTACTTATACAGTACCATACCAATCAAACTACCAAAAATATTTTTGAGACTACAAAAAGTGATAAAATTCGTCTGGAAGAACTAAAGGTCAAGAATAAAAAGGAAATTAATGGGAAAAAAATGTGAAAGAGGTGATCAAGCCATACTAGATCTTGAGCTGTATTGCAAAGTAGCAATCATCAAAACAATCTGGTACTGGCTAATAAAAAGAGTGATGGATCAGTGGAATAAATTAAATAAAACCTACGTAGTAGTAGGTGACCATAGTAATCTTTCGTGTGTCAAACACTAATATCCAGACCTTTGAAACAAGAAATCACTAGTGTTGTCAAAGCTGCTGGAAAAACTTAAAAGGAGTTTAGCAGAAACTATGTATTGTCCACTATAGCAAAATAAAGTCAAAAGAGATATACTATTTAGACATAAAGGGTGATTTCATAAGCAAATTAGGGGAATACGGAATAATTTCTCTGTCAGATCTTTGGAGAAGAGAAGAATTTATTACCAACCAAGATGTGGAGAGCATTATAGAATGTAATTACATAATGAAATATGTAATAAAGAGCATTATGGGATATAAAATGGTCAAATTTAATTATATTAAATTTAAAAAATTTTTTTCCACATGCAAAAACAATGCAGTCAATATTAAAAGGAAGAGTGAAAACAGGAAAAAGTATATAGCAAGTTTCTCTGATAAAGTTTCCCAAATATATAGAAAATTGATAAAATTTTTAATAATGCAAGGTCTTTAATAAATGATAAATTGTCAAAGGATATCAAGAGAGAGTTTTCAGATGAAGAAGTCAAAGCTGTCTATACTTATATGAAGATGTTCTATAAATCATTATTGATCATAGAAATGCAAATTAAAACAACTCTGAGGTCCCATCTCATACCTATCATATTGGCTAATATGACAGAAAAGAAAAATGGTAGATGTTGGAGGAAATGTGAGAAATTTGGAGCATTAATGTATTGTGGGATTTGGGAATTGATCCAGCCATTCTGGAGAGCAATATGGAACTATGCCCACAGGGTTATAAAACCATGCACACCATTTGATCCAGCAATAACACTAATGAATCTGTATGTGAAAGAAATCAAAGGAAGAAGGACCTATTTACACAAAAATATATTTAGCAGCTGTTTTTGTGGTAGCAAAGTATTGGAAATTGAAAGAATACCCACCAATTGGGGAATGACTGAACAAGTTGTGGTATATTATGGTTAGCAAATGCTAACTATTTTACTGTAAGAAATAATGAGCAGAATGCTTTCAGGAAAACTTGGAAAAAATTACACGAACTGATGCTAAGTGAAGTGAGTAAAACCAGGAGAATGCTATATACAGTAACAATAATACTATAGTGATCAACTGTGAATGCCTTGTCTGTTCCCACCAATATAAGGATTTAAGATAATTCTGAAGTACCAATGTTAAAAAACACTGTCCATGTCCAGAGAAAGAACAGATGTAATCTGAATGCATATCAAAGAATAGTGATATTTTACTTTGTTTTTTTGGGGTTTTCTTTCTGTGTTTTCTTTCACAATAATGACTTCCATTGAAATGTTTCTTGTATAAGTGCATATGTATGACCTTTATCAAACTGTTTACCTTCTGAATGATGGGGGAGAAAAGAGAGGGTGGGAGAGAATTTTGAACTCAAAATCGTAAAAAAAAAAAATGAGTTTAAAAAATTAATGTTTAATTGGGAAAAATAAAATGTTAATTAAAAGAGATAAATTGAAGAAAATCAATAGAGGGACAGCACGAGCATTAAGGAGGTGGGTAACAAGAGGTTCCTGTGTAGGCATTAGGATTTTAGCTGGGTCCTGAATAACGCCAGGGAAGACAAGAGATAGAGATGAGGAGGGATGGAATTATAGGTATAGGGAAAACCATTGAAAATACACAGTGAAATCGTTGAGTGTCTTTTACCAAGAACACCAGAGATTAATGTCACTGGATTGCACAGTATGTGGAGGGAAGTAAAGTATTAAAAGGCTAGAAAGCTAGGAGACAGCTGGGATATGAAGAGCTTTGAATGACAGAGAATTTGATATTTTATCCTTGAGGTGTGAAGCCACTCAAGGCATTATTTGGGGTTGGGAGATAATATGGTCAGACTTGTGCTTTAGGAAGATAAATATAAGAGCTGAGTGGAAGACGGACTGGAATGGAGACTTGAAACAGAGTGACCAACCAGAAGTCTCTTGCAATGGTCCAGGCATTAAGTAATGTGCGCCCACACCAATCTTAGCAAAAGAAAAAGAAGGGGGTATGGAGGAGAGATGTTAGAAAAGTAGTATCTGTAGGACTTGGCAACTGGTAACATATTACAGGGCAAAAGAAAGTGAAAAGCTGAGGATGATACTTAGGTCTAAGTGACTCTGGGAGAACGGTGGTGACCTCCACAGCAATAGGCAACTTACAAAGACGAGAACGTTTAGGGAGAAATAATAAACTCAGTTTTGGACACATTAAATTCCACATGTCTACAGGACATCTAGTTCAATATTTCCAATAAGGAATTGGAGATGTGAGGTCACAAGTCAGGACAGGTTGTTGTTGTTTTTGTCCTTCCTTTTCAAAGAGGATCATGATATCAGGGAAATGAAGACATGACTTACAGTTGATTTTGATTTGAGAAAGGTTGGGCTGTGCAAGATCAGCAGACCCATGTTCTTCTGTGTCCAGTAGCCAAATATTCATCAAGATGACTGCAGATGTCCAACTTTTCTGTGAAAGACCTTGAGCTTTTTAGGCTAAGGTTTTTTCAGTAGTGGAAGAGAGAGGAATATGTTGGGAGGAGAAAGGGAGATGTGGAATGGGGCAAATTGTCTCTCATAAAAGAGGCAAGAAAAATCCTTTTCAATGAAGGAGAAAAGGGAAGAGGTGAGAGGGAAAAACTGAAGCTTACTCTCTTAACATTTGACTTACTAAGGGAATAACGTGCTCACTCAATTTGCTATGAAAATCTATCTTATACTACAGGAAAGTAGGGGAGAAGAAGACAACTGAAGTGATGATAGAAGGGAGGGCAAATGGGAGGAGGGAGTAATTAGAAGTAAATGCTGTTGGGGAGGGACAAGATCAAAAGAGAGTATAAAATAAATGGGGGGCAGGATAGGATGGAGGGAAATATAGTTAGTCTTCCACAATGTGACTATTATGGAAGTCTTTTGCAAAGCTACATATACATAGCCTATATTGAATTGCTTGCCTTCTCAGTGGGATGGGTGAGAAGGGAGGAAGGTAGAGAAGTTGGAACTCAAAGTTTTAGGAACGAATATTGAGAATTGTTTTTACATATAACTGGGAAATAAGAAAAACAAGTAATGGTTATGGAAATCTATCTTGTCCTACAAGAAAAGATAGAAGATGGGGATAAAGAAGGGAGGGGTGTGATAGAAGGGAGATCATACTGAAGGAAATGTAATCAGAATGTAAGGCATTACGGTGAGGGGAGGGAGGGGAGAAAATTTGGAACTCAAAATTTTGTGGGAATGAGTGTTGAAAACTAAAAATAAATAAAGAACTTAAAAAAAGAAGTGAGTAAAGGAATGGCCCCATTAATTTAAAAAAATATGACCAGACTGGGAGGGGAAGCCCCTCAGGTGGTTGGTCAAAAGAAAAATACTTACTACTGACATTCACTCTGAACCAGAAAGGTCCAAATATAATCATTAATTGCAACTTGGGCAGCGATCTATAGCAGTCCAATCAATGAGCTCCAGAGAGAAATGGGCTTAAGATTCAGTATTTGAGAAAAGAGAAGGAAAGAAAGAAAGGAAAAAAGAAATGAAGGAAGGAAGAAATCTAGCTAGTAAGTCCAAAGTTAACTAGGAAGTTTCTGGCCATAAAAATTTACCTTTCTTTAAAGAAGAAGAGAGGGAGAGGAAGGTAATAAAACATATTTAAACAAACAATTTTGGACATATTAAATTTAAGATGTCTACAGGACGTTTAGTTGAAGATGTCCAAAAGGGAAATTGAGATGTGAGACTGCAGGTCAGCACTGAAAATTATCTGCACAGACATGATCATTTAACCTAGTGGAGCTGATGTGATCATCAAGTGACATAGTGAAGAGAAGAGAGTCCAGGATACATCTTTGGGAGAATATCAATGATTAGTGGGAGCAGCCTGAGGAGGCTGAGGAAGAGATGCCAGACAGGTAGGAGGAGAACTAGGAAACATCAGTGTTATGAAATCCTATGGCGAAGAAAACAACAAGAAGAACATGGTGCTTGACAGTATCAGTGGCTAGAGAGAAAATGTGGAGTGTGAGAACTGAGAAAAGTCAATTAGATTTAGCAATGAAGAGATAGTTAATTGCTTTGCAGAGAGCAGATTCAGCTGAATGAAGAAATTGGAAGGCAGATTGCAAAGTAAAGGAGAAAAGGAATTGAAGGATAGTGGAGTCACCTATAGTAGGTAGCCTTCACAAGGATTTAAGCCACCATAGCTCTGGGTTGGAGAGAATTTCGTCAGTTGGACCAGTTTCCCTGGGAAACCTCTTTGAAAGATATCATTTTGATCGTTAGAAAGTAGATGAACAATGGACCTTAGGAAATGGTTTTATCAATTGCACTTTGAATATTAATCAAATATATCAAAAATCAGACTATTGTTACTCTTGCAGCAAGACAACTTATCACAATAACTTCTAAACTGATCTCTCTCCCTCCAGTCTTTAGCCTTCAATCCATCCTCTAGACAGCTGCCATGCTGACCTTGACACTACTCTGCTCAAAAATCTCAGCTGGTTTTCCCTTTTTGTCTCTGGAACAAAATACAAACCCCTCCATTTAACATTTGAAAACTTTTGCAATCTAGTTCCAATTTCACTTTCTAGAATGATTTCAGATTATTCTTCTTTGTTCTGTCTGCATTTCAGTCACACTAGACTATTTGACGTTTCCCATACGTGGTATTCAATCTCCCATCTCTTTCTTTTTCCAGTTTGTCCCCCATACTAGGAATGGTCTCCATCTCCACTAATGACTCTTGGAATTCCCAGATCCCTTCACATCTTACCTCAGGTTCTGTCACCCAAACCTGCTGAATTCCTGATCATCCAGATTTTAAGAACTCTTCTCTCTCCAAAAACAGTTACTTTGGGTCTTCCCTGAATACATTTTCCCTTTACTTGTCATTGTACATGTTTCCTTTCCACTCCTAGTATCTTTATATTTTCATCGTTTTGTTGACACATAGCAGGTGCTTTACAGATATTTTAGTTAAATAGATTCTTCCTGGAATTAAACCCTGTCTTGCCTCCTGGATACATCTACTGCCTGCTTTGTAAATCCCATAGCTAATGTAGTAGTAAAGAGCCAAGACAGATAGTGGGAGAGAGTCATGAAATATTTTACCTTTCAGAGCAGGAAAACTCCTTGGAGAAAATTCCTCCAAGCACCGCTTTTTTGACAGGAGAGAACAATGAGGTTCAAAGTGGTAAATTAACTTTCTAAAACTCACATTACTATCAGCAGAACCAAGGTCTCCAGACTACAACCACTCTTTTTCCACTATGACTGCAAGTTTGTTTTATGGAAGGAAAAGAAGTCCGTAAGTTCCTCAGGACAAAAGAAACCGGTGACATCATCCTTACAGAACACCTACTGTGAACAGGGCTTGACAATGCTGGCAATATAGAAAAGTATCTGAAATTCTAAGCACTCACAAGAAACTTACAGGAGATCACTTTGGAAATATAAAATGAGGGGCTAATTAGGGGAGTTTAGGGATTCCTGAGCCTTGACCAGATCCCAGCTCCACTCCTCTCTAGCCATATCAGTCATTCTGGGGAAACATCAAGTGCCCATACTCACTCTCAGATGCATCATCTATAAAATGAGGGTGGTTCTGAGCAGTACCTTAGATGCTGGGACATTCCAGAGAGAGGAGATCAAAACTAACTTGGAGCAAACTATTTTGGTTAAGGGAGGGATGTAAGCCCTTTTAGTTAAGCTTATTAGCACAGGTCTCAAAAGAACAAGCCCTAGACAGGGGTTCAGACATAGGCAACAGGAGCAAAGGAATTTAGATGTTGTAGTAGCTGATATCTGTATTTCTCTTCTCCCGCTCACAGCAGTCATACAAAACCTTCAGGTCAGGTCACACACTAACAATGATCTCCCACCTAGTCAGCCAAGGCCAGACTAGCATAGTCACAATTCAAGGCTTTTTTGGCTAATTGACTGAGTGGCTAGATCAAGGCATCTCTTAGCTTGCTTCATGTATGAAGCCTTCCTTCCACATACTCATACACTGAATTTGATACATGGCAATTGTTTGGAATTTCCTTTTGTCTTTTAGAAGAAGGTTCAGTGAGCCAAAATGATTCAGTCATGGATCTTTTGTTAGTTTCTTGACCATCTGCCATTTTAGGAGTCACATAAAAGCTCAGACCATTCCTGGGATGGTACTGACCTTACAATATAATTCTGCGACCAAACACTACCTCTTCTGATGAATAATACCTCTCTATACCTAATTGGGAAGGCTTCCAAAAAGAAACAAAAAGACATTCAGGCATTGTGATCTCCTTGCATTCCCCAAAACAAATGGTAAATATTGGAGTGGGACTTTCTGATGGATCATTTTTTCCCAGGTCCCGCAACCCAGTCCACCTCAGTCCAACTCCTAATAGTGTAGATACTGGGGAAGAACCAAAGTGAAATCTTACCAGAGTTGGTCACCACGAAACTGAAGAAAAGGAATACCAGCATCTGGGCAGTAAGAAGTCTCTCTAAGACCATGCTGACATCACTAGTCCTATTGCTGTCTTGAAAGCATGAAGTCGTCTTGAAAGACCCCAGAGCACTGAATGAGGGATGTACAGTAAAAGGAGAGGAGTATATAGACTCAGCTCCTGACCACGCCACCTGTACTGGGAGCCAATAGAAACTCCCTTTGCCATTTCAGACAGTATCAGAGACTAGATCTGCCACAATCTGAAATTCAAAAACCAATTAAATTGCTACCCCTACAAATCTCCTTATATGAGAGAAGAGGTCTTTGTGATGAAAATTCTGTCTGTGAAGATAAGAATTAAGCATGCATTACAGAAGGGGGTGAAAAAACTACATCTATGTGACTCTAACTCATTTGTGAGGTCCATCTCACTTTCACAGTCAACAAAATATGAATCCAGTCATAATCGGTAATGTGGCCAGTCACTCAGTGCACTGCATGGGCCAGACCAAGAGTCATCTTTGATATACCTTTTTTTGAACATATATTAAGTGGACCACTTCTCATTAGAGGCAACCCAGGTAACACTTTAAAAAGAAAAAAAAAGTTAATTTCGATTTACAATGGGGACCAAGAAAAAGAAGTAATTTGGGAATTGGAGAAAATCAATAACCTCAGCTAGGACTAAGAGTGAAGAATGTAGAATTTGCAGGGAAGCAGACAAAAGCATCCTAGACAAAGAGGCCACTGGACTTAAGGAATTTATACAAGTATCTCAGGGAAACTGTGATTCAATGGCACAAATGTGTACTAAATGCTAAATATGTAGAAGACCCTGTGCTGGGTTCACTCTTAATTTGGACATCACTGGTCTCTGAACTAGGTTTTACTGAGCCCCGTGTGACTTGCTACCTTACCGAAATCCACACACCTTGTGCTATTTTTGATCTCAAGAAGTCTGACTAAAGAGAACAATTAAGAAGACAACTTTCTATGAGGATTTGGGCAACATTATCCAGGAGACAGCCAGCATAGGTTCTTGGGCAATGGTGGGAAATAAGAAACAAGTGCACATAAGGCTGGGCTGTGTAAGTATTGAGAGTTGGTGATAATCTAATGAAGTAAAATATGTGTATGTGTGAATGTGTGTGTGTGTCTGTGTGTATGTATAAAAACATGATTAAACTATTCTGTCTCCTCCATTTCTTATCGGCACTAGCACAGGTTGTTCTCTAGGCCTGGAACTACCTGCCTTGTGTTTCTGTTTCCTTAATTCCTGCTCTCCCTTCCAGATCCACCTGAGGCGCCTCTTCCATGAACCTTTCCCTCTTTTCAAACTTTTTCTATCACCTTTTTTAGACTCCTCTTTTGTACCAATTGTTGTGACTGTGTTCAACATCCCAGTGACTTCTTTCACCAAAATACCCCTCCTTGGTCACTACTCATATAAGAGTGTTCTTTTCTCTTAGTAGAGGTGGAACTCATTTTCTGCATCTGTAGCTTGTGAGATTAGTAAAGGTCTGGTACATGTAATGTGAGTAATCAATGACCATCCACTCATTCATTCTGCAGTATTAAATACTGGAAAGAGCAGTGGCAATTTTAGGGTTCACTGTATACTAGATGTTTGACAATGGGCAATATCACTGCATCTCAATAGAATTGTTTATATGTAACCCCTGGTCCAGAGTCCACTGGCTTGGCACTCCTTTAATGGTGGAAATGGAGGCCCTGTCCTTCACGAAAAGTAGGGCTAAATTGGGAGCCTTCTTCAATCTCTTTCAGACTCTTAAGCTTCAAGTCACTTTGGGTGTTTTTTTGTTTGCAGCTTAAAGGGGCAATATCGAAGAAGTCAATCACATTTTAGCTTTCTGAAATAAGAGACTCTAGAAACTCATGAGAAGAGCTGGTAATCTCCATGACATCCATGTCCTCAGCTTGCTACAGTGGAATCCTCAGGCAGTTTCCCCTTGGGTGAGATCTGTAAATCTCTTTGTTAAGCTGAGTTAATTTCTTTCAGGATGAAAAAATCTTTCACGCCATATACACTCTATATCCTCCTATGTATATCTTCTCTAATATCTGTTTTGTGACTGATTTGGATGAATGAGTTTCATTGCTATGGACATTCATAGTGGAACTGGTATTTGGTTTGAAAAGGATCAAGCCTTGCATATAAAAACTAGGGATTCCCCTCCACCTTCCCCCAAAATACTCAGATGGTGACCAGAATTTAAATTGAATCTCATAATATCCTCTGGACAATTATTTTAGCATTTTTATTTAAGATTTTGAGTTTCGTATTCTATCCCTGTCTCTCTCTTTACCCTCTTCGCTCCCTGAAGCAGCATGCAATCAGATATAGGTTATACATGCAGAATTATCTGTAACATTTCTATACTAGTCATTTTGTACAAGATGATTAAAATGAGAGAAAAGTAAATAAGAGAAAGAAAGTGAAAAATATCATGCTTCAGTCTGTATTCAATCAATATCAATTCTTTCTCTTGAGTCAGAAAATGGTGTATAGCACTGTATTTGCTCATCTTGATCAGAATACTCTCAAAGACTGGTTTGACCAAAATGGAGAGGAAATTTGAAAACTGCTAAATGAAAAATGAGAACTCCAGGGAATTTACCAGCACAATAGTGGCAAATTTCCCATTAGAATAGATTTGACAGCAGATGGACTTATCAATTAGATAGGACTTAACTCTGAGATTGACCCTGGTATCTTAACAAATGATGCATATATCCTCCCCATGCAAATGGAACCCAAATCCTGCTGACTGCACAAAGGAGAACCATTTAATACTTCTAGTGGAACAACAATTTTCATTTTAAATTCAATGATAGTAATTGTAGCTTTCAGACTTTAAAAAATGAAGAAAAAATCTCTGCCCACAACTTAAAATGAAGCCTAAAGCCGTATATAGCTAGGAACTAGTTAACTTCTCACTTGGGAAATTATTTTGAGGAACAGTCCAAGTGAATTCATAGATATACGCTTTATTCCCTATGAGCCTTTAGTAGGATGCTTTTTCCTTCAAAAAGGGTACAACAAGAACTATTCAGTCTCTCCCATCATCACAACCATCTTTGTGTGTCATTATTTTCAAAATCCTAGGGTTATAGTGACTATTCTTGGTTATTCAGCTGATCTATCCACAGATATCCAAGTCATCTCATAACTGACAAGCAGCTGTGACAAAGTAAGCAGGATGTTAAGACCTCTGTAATTCACAGTGATTAAAACCACAGAATAACAACTCTGTGAGCCTTTCAAGGCTATAAGCTTTGAAGAATCATAGAATTTTCTAATTAGAAGAAACGTCAAAAATCTCCCATTCAACTACCATTTTAGTAGACATGTAGTGCCTGGAATATCTCGGTCTCACTCATATGCCCCTCAAATTAGCAACACAAGAATCAAGGTATTCAAAAATAATAGATAATAAGCTCACATAAATATGTGTGCTTTTATCCATCAATCAAAAAAGGGATATGGCCAGTTCAACACACAAAAGCATTGATGAATAATGAATAATAATAACAGTAGCAAAGAATATTTCCTCCATAAATTTGGAGCAGAGTATCCCACAAATGCACAAATCATGTGTGGGAAGTGTGGCCACGCACAGATGTAATACATGAGTGGACATATGTTGCAAGAGCAGATGTTTATAAGGACTTGTCTCTAAAGTGCAACCATAAAGAGGGCACAGGCATAGAAAGCAGCTCCTGACCCTGTCAGTGCAGGCTTTTTTGGGTGTTCTCATGACATCATTGCTATGCTCTTTCTCCCTGCTGGATGTTGCTCTATGGTAGGGTTGTAACACCGTCAACCACTTCAGAGAATGTGGCAATGATTCTCCACTCTATTCATGATAACATTATCTAGCCCTTTCATGTCAGACCATTTAAATTGTTTTTGAAGGAGGCAGAAATTCTATATTTTCAAGAATCTACAAGAGGTTCATTGTATATGCTTGATGAAGGGATGGTAAGAATGAAAGGACAATATAACAGAGCTGCCAACTTCAGAGACATTCACGAGGAAATAAGACATTGGGTGGAAGGTGAGGGAAGGAAAGGATATGTGAAGTGCTAATATCATAGAAATATTAAAAACTGACGTCACAGAATGAGAACTAATATTGGATCTATGAAATTAAAACAATAATATTTACAGTAATGTTGAATGATATGTAAAGTATAAATACAAGGGAAGGATGGAATTTCAGAGGATCAGGAAATTCAATAAAGATCAGTCAGTTAAGAAATATTAATGAAGTACATACTGTGTACCAGACACTATGCTAGGTGCAAAGTGCACAAATACAAAGAATGAAACAATTCCTACTCACTTGAGGAACAATTATATTTCATTGCAGACCCTGATAATTTGCTCAGAAAGGGTCTAATTATGTATGAGCTTGAAATGACAAATGAGGGACTTTATTGGATATTGGATGTAAAAAAGGAGTTGATTAAACCCTGGAATTTACTGAGTAGGAGTAATGGTGAAGTCAGAAGTAACCCTAGAGGAAAGGAGCTTTAGAGGAAGGGAAATTATATAAAAGAAAGACAGATTTGAGAGGGCTTCAAATGCCTGGAAGTCAAACTGCTTTCCATGATCAGACTTTAGTAAGATCATTTTGGGCAGAAGGAGTAGAGGAGGGACTTCAACTGATGTTTAATATTAAATTCAAAATAAACCATTTTCAAATGTAAAAATCATTTTTCTTTGAAATGATGAAAAAGGTACAGTTAAGTTTAATTTTGATATCATACCTATAACCATCTGACTGAGATAGAAATAAACGAGTTATAAAAAGTGGGGAGGCTGAGGACTCAGGGTTTTGAGATATTTGAAGAGACAAAACATGTACACTGAAGTTCTTTAGTATGGGAGAAGAGTCAGAGGAGAAAGACTCTGAGCCAAGAACTAAACTCTAGCTTGAAAGCTAGAGTATTATATCCAACCTCTTGTCCCTTGTTGTTGGAGAAAGAGGAGGGAAACAATGGAAAAACATTTATTATCTACCTACAATATGCCAAGTACTATGCTATGTGCTTTACAAATATTATCTCTGGTGACAATCTGTGAATTAGATGCTAATAAGAACCTCATTTGGGGTGGGAACAACTTGGTGGTACAGTGAATAGAACATTGAACCTGGAGTCACAAGGACCTGAGTTCAAATCTGGATTCAGACACTTGACACTTACTACAAGTGTGACTCTGGGTAAATCACTAAACCCCAAATGCCACAATAGAAACAAAGGACCCACTATAGCAGTTACAGAAATAGAGGAAGACTTATTAAATGACTTGCCAGAGTCCTTCAGTTCATAAGCATCTGAGGTTAAAATTCAATTCAAGAGGAATCTTTAATGTTTACTCTAGCTCTTGATGTGTCTTCATATGTAGAAGACACAAAGGGAATTTCCTGTCAGGGGGAAAACCAAAAGACTTTTCCTCTAACCTTAAGCAGCCAGGACAGTGTCAGCAGGAGGATATTTGTATGGAGATAATTGGTTTGGTGGTATTTGTGATTGAATCCACATTTACCTATTACATATGTGACTTGCAAGGGTCTACCTGCTGAAAGTTATCAAAGACAGCTGAAAGATCAGGGAATTGTGAGATTTTCTGCTCCATTTGCTTAGTAGCTAGGTCACAGATCACCAAAGGAGGGAGAAGTTATTACCAACTCCAATACAACCAGCTATGGAGCTTTTTGAGAAATCAGTAAATGAAAGTATCTTCATTCCCTTGTTTAAGGCAGAGTGGTGCTGAATCTCGTCACCTGTCCTGTCCTACTTGAGTAGGTTACTTAGTATTTGGTAAGTGTAAACAACGTAAGATAAACTTTGGGGCAACCTACTCTTTAACATTTTTCCAACACAGAACAGGGAAGAACCATGGCCCTGGGGCCCACTCTCACTTAAGGCTGTTAGGTAATAAAAAGTACTTATATTTATTTAGTACTCTGTGTTTGTAAAGTGATTCAAGTATATTATTTCCTTAGTTCTTAATTTGATTATTCCTTTTAATTTAGTCTTATTAATCTAATTTACCAAGAACAAAACCAAGAGGGAAAATAACTTGCTCTCTACCGGTCTCTATCTCTCTGTCTCTACTTGTTGCACAAAGTTTGGATTCACTCAAAGGGCCACACTTGAAGACCTGGAGGGCCACATGTGGCCTTAAGGCCTCAACCTCCCCAGCCCTGCAATGTCCCTTTCTAAAAACTGACTAACTATGACTAATATACTGGTAACAACTATTAATCATTGGATTATTATAAGCACACTGGGAAGGACTGATGAGCTGTAATGTTAGAAAATAAGACAGTATTTATTGACTGCTTACAATGAGCCTGGTGATGCCCCCAGAGTCCTTCAGAGGTCCCTAAAATCCTGAGAGTATAAATAAGTATCTGCCTTCTGAAGCCCTACCAGTGTGACTAGGAGCCGAGAGAATGTGCTCCAGAGCATGTGCTACAAATAAAAATGCATAATTTTGTTTACTGTGATTTATAAAAAGCCAGAGTAAATAGTGAGGTAGCCATAGCATTCCTGATTTAAAGAAAAGCATTCAATTACATGAGCAGTTCTTTGTCTTTAGTTTCCTTTTTTCTTTCATTTATTTATATATTTATTTATTTCACTTTCAACATTCATTTGCACAAAATTTTGGATTCCAAATTTTCTCCCCTTTTGTCCCCTCCCCCCACCCCAAAACACCGAGCATTCTAATTGCCCCTATCACCAATGTGCTCTCTCTTCTATCATCCCTCTCTGCCCTTGCCTCCATCTTCTCTTTTGTCCTGTAGGGCCAGATAACTTGCTATACCCCTTTACCTGTATTTCTTATTTCCTAGTCGCAAGAACAGTATTGGACAGTTGTTCCTAAAATTTTGAGTTCCAACTTCTCTTCCTCCCTCCCTCCCCACCCCTTCCCTTTGGAAGGCAAGCAATTCAATATAGGCCAAATCTGTGTAGTTGTGCAAATGGCTTCCATAATAGTCGTGTTGTATCAGACTAACCATATTTCCCTCCATCCTATCCTGGCCCCCATTACTTCTATTCTCTCTTTTGATCCTGTCCCTGCCCATGAGTGTTGACCTCAAATTCCTCCCTCCTCCCCATGCCCTCCCTTCCATCATCCCCCACTTTCCTGTATTGTAAGATAGGTTTTCATACCAAAATGAGTGTGCATTTCGTTCCTTCCTTTAGTGGAATGTGATGAGAGTAAACTTCATGTATTTCTCTCACCTCCCCTCTTTTTCCCTCCACTAATAAGTCTTTTGCTTGCCTCTTTTATGAGAGATAATTTCCCCATTCCATTTCTCCCTTTCTCCTCCCAATATATTTCTCTCTCAATGATTGATTTCATTTTTTTAAGATATGATCCCATCCTCTTCAATTCACTCTGTGCACTCTGTCTCTATGTGTGTGTGCGTGTGTGCATGTGTGTGTGGTGTAATCCCACCCAGTACCCAGATACCAAAAAGTTTCAAGCGTTACAAATATTGTCTTTCCATGTAGGAATGTAAACAGATCAACTGTAGTAAGTCCCTTATGACTTCTCTTTTCTGTTTACCTTTTCGTGCTTCTCTTCATTCTTGTGTTTGAAAGTCAAATTTTCTTTTCAGCTCTGGTCTTTTCATCAAGAATGCTTGAAAGTCCTCTATTTCATTGAAAGACCATTTTTTCCCCTGAAGTATAATACTCAGTTTTGCTGGGTAGATGATTCTTGGTTTTAGTTCTAGTTCCTTTGACTTCTGGAATACCCTATTCCACGCCCTTCGATTCCTTAATGTAGAAGCTGCTAGATCTCGTGTTATCCTGATTGTATTTCCACAATACTTGAATTGTTTCTTTCTAGCTGCTTGCAATATTTTCTCCTTGACCAGGGAACTCTGGAATTTGGCCACAATGTTCCTAGCAGTTTCTCTTTTTGGATCTCTTTTAGGCAGTGGTCTGTGGATTCCTTGAATACTTATTTTGCCCTCTGGTTCTAGAATATTAGGGAAGTTTTCCTTGATAATTTCATGAAAGATGATGTCTAAGCTCTTTTTTTGACCATGACTTTCAGGTAGTCCCATAATTTTTAAATTGTCTCTCCTGGATCTATTTTCCAGGTCAGTTGTTTTTCCAATGAGATATTTCACATTATATTCCATTTTTTCACTCTTTTGGTTTTGTTTTGTGATTTCTTGGTTTCTCATAAAGTCATTGGCCTCCATCTGTTCCATTCTAATTTTGAAAGAACTATTTTCTTCAGTGAGCTTTTGAACCTCCTTTTCCATTTGGCTAATTCTGCTTTTGAAAGCATTCTTCTCCTCATTGGCTTTTTGAACCTCTTTTGCCAGTTGAGTTAGCCTATTTTTCAAGGTGTTATTTTCTTCAGCATTTTTTGGGGTCTCCTTTAGTAGGGTGTTTACTTGTTTTTCATGCTTTACTTGCATCTCTCTCATTTCTCTTCCCAGTTTTTCTTCCACCTCTCTAATTTGATTTTCAAAATCCTTTTTGAGCTCTTCCATTGTCTGAGCCCATTGAGTGGGCTGGGATACAGAAGCCTTGACTTCTGTGTCTTTTCCTGGTGGTAAGCATTGTTCTTCCTCATCAGAAAGGAAAAGAGGAAATACCTGTTCACCAAGAAAGTAACCTTCTGTAGTCTTATTTTTTTTTTCCTTTTTTCTCGGCATTTTCCCAGCCAGTGACTTGACTTCTGAATATTCTTTTCACACCCACTTTGCCTCCAGATCTGCCCAGCCAGAGCTTGGGATCTGAGATTCAAATGCTGCTTCCCAGCCTCAGGGCTTTGGCGGGGCGGGGCTGCTATTCAGTGTGAGATTAAGTTCAGGTGCTCAGGTGGGGGCAGGGCCGCCTCACGGGCTCAGTTCCCTCAGTGGGTTTATGTGAAGACCTTCAACAACGGATCCGAGCTCCTGCCTGCTTGGGGAGCTCCTGTCTGATGCTGCCTCTGCTGTTGCCTCCTGAGGGGGCCTGAGTTATGGGGGCACCCCACTCCCCTCTCGGCAAGCCGAGAAGACCCTCTTATTAACCTTTGAGCACCATGGGTGGAGGGACCTGCACAGCTGCTGGAGATTCCATCCCTGAAGCCTGCTCAGATCCCGCTCCTCTTGGTGCCACGTGGCCGACGCAGGGTTGGGCTCGGCTCCAGGTCCACAGCATGACAGACCTTTTGCAAGAGGTTTTCAGGGCTCTTTGGAACAGAAATCTCCTCTGCTCCATTGTTCTGTGGCTTCTGCTGCTCCATAATCTGTTGGGAGATCTTTTTTACAGATATTTCATGGGCTGTGGGTTTAGAGTTAGTGTATGTGTGTCTTTCTACTCCACCATCTTGGCTCAGCCTGTCTTTAGTTTCAAAGTGGACCAATGACATCCTGGGGAGATGTGTTCACTTGCATGTGAATTGCATTTAAGTGAAAAAACCATCAAAATCATCCACTGCAATATTGTCCATTTATCTTGACTTTTTTCTTGTCGCAGGACATGAATGACTCTGGAGAAGAAAGTGAGGCTAATGATTTTCTGCAAGCCTGCCTCACTTCAATACAGCCAGTATCCCTTCCCATAGCCTTCTCCCTGATGGGTTTGAAAAGAAAAGCTTGCCCAGTGACAGAGAAAAAGAAATGACTAGAAAGAAAGCCCAGTCTGACCGTGAGGGGAGGAAGGGGGAGGGAAGAAGAAGAAGAACTTGGGAATGAGTGGTGTTGCCCATTGTGAGGTTGGGAGCCAGACAAAGGGTGAACAAGGCCTCTCTGCCCCAGCACAATAACCATTATTCTCAACATGTTCTAGACATACACAGTGCATACACTAGGATACCTGATCCCAGAGGAAAGCTTCTCATAAGTCCTATGTGACTGGCCATAGGTATGAGGTACTAATGAACTGTCATACATTATAATGTTCATTATTCTATGTCATAGACAGAGCAGGAATTGAAACTATAAATGCATAAAATAGCTGCTTTTGATGTGCTTGTTGACAGAAGAATATGTATGAATCGAGCATAAGGCAATGAATGAAGTACAATGAATGGGACAGAGCAGGTAGGACAGGGCTTGGAAGGGGCAGGGAAAGGAGGAGCTGCGAGATGAGTTAATTTAATACAAATATTTTTCACTCTAAGTTGTAACCAGTGAGACTTTTAAAAAATTCAAGAGACACAGTTTCTGGGTAATTAGTCATTCTGTTAATAATACTAGTATATTATCACTAAAAAAAGGTCAGTGAAACTCTCAGTTGCTAAATAGCCTTATGGAAACTTTTCAGTGTTGATAAGAACTTGGAAGAGAGGGTTTTCCTGAGGTGACTTTGATGAGTTAATAACTAATGAAGGAGAATGAATATTGTAATAAGAGGTGGACCTGTTCTAATGAAGGATGGAGGATATGACTTTGATCATCTAATTTACTTCGAAGTCACACCCTGCTTTGGGCAATTCAAACAAAGAATTTACTCCCATTTAATCCTGAGTAGAATACTACCAGCAGGAATTCACTTAGATAAGATGGTCTAAGTTGCTTATATTTATGACCAAAGTCAATAATGTCCTTGAACAACTTAGTTTCAAACAAATAAATAGGACAGGGAATCTCCCCCATACTTGCATATTAATAACCATTTCTCTCACCAGTCAGTTCAGAGGTAAAATGTTAAAGCAAAAGTCTGAGTTATGATGTAAATTGGACCATGGGTGATTCCTGAAAGAAGGGAGGTTCTTATAGAAGATAGCAGTAGAGAATGAAAAGAACTAGGATCAAGAATTCAAAGTTTTCTGTCCAGCTGAGAGTGAACAGGAGATCTCCATGTCTGCAGGAGTAAAGGAGAAGACTAGCTTATGTAGACTGGCAATTGAAAATAAAATGTGCTTCTCTGAAGAGGTGTATTCTCTATAGTCCAGAGAACATGCCTGGATTTCTGATAAAGCACCTTTGCGTACACAGAAGTTTTCTGAGCTGTTGAGAAGGCTGATAATGCTATTGAGGAAAGGTAGCAAGATAAATGAAGTCACAATGTGGTTAAAGGAAGAAAACATAGAGAGCAGAGATTACAGAAAAAGATAGAGGTAAAAGGACGTTTAAGAATGTAGACACAGGAAAACAAAAAGGTTAAATTTCAGAATTTAAAGTTCTGAAGTTAAAACATTTTTGATAGAGGCAAAAGGCTTACCCTACTGGGCAAGTTTAGGATAGTGGAGAGGTGTTTACCACATGTGAAGAGGAAACCCTCAACATTGTCATCTCAAGTTAGATTGCTTGAGAGCAGGTGAATTCTAAAACTATTCCAGATAACACAGGAAACTGATTCTACCTCAATTCAGTAAACATTTATTAAGAGACTGTTTGTAGCTGATGTATTAAAGTCACATCTGAGGGACACCAATCTCAGCTTCATCATATCCGAGGTCCTCAGTGGGCATTGGTAGGGCATCTTCTCCCATCCTGGAGTCAGGGGATCCCCCAGAGAACTCAGGAGACTGACCTAGAAACAGGAAAATGGGGCTGAATTTGTAGCTTTGTCTAAAGAGAAGAAAGGAGCCTTTGGTGGTGACAGAGGAGGGTGAAAGTAATGCCTCCTTCAAGACCTGGGTAAAGAGTCTTTTCTCAGTCATGATGCACTGAGAACAAAGGAGTAGGAGTGGGCAGGACTGAGACTGGGAGATGCAAATGCTTCTCTCTACAATGAGGGTGGATTAGGGACAAAAGGAATGCGAGCCTGAAGGAGGCAGGTTCAGAACCCCAGTGCGGGCTCATTTTCTTGCTCAGCAGCATCATTTTGGGTCCAATTGGACCAGATACATTTGAAAAATGTCATTATAGACAGTCATTGTTGTACTGATGAAATCTTTTTGTCGTGTTATTTATTTGTGTACATATGCATATATAGAGAGAAACACATGTCTATACAATTGAATGTATATAAGCATGTGTGTATATGTGCACATGCATGTATGAGTCCATGTGAATAGATAGTCATACCTGTATATAGACATGTTTGTGTTTGCACATGTGTATGTGTAGCCAGTGTCACCCCCTCCTCTTCCAAAATAAGTTAATCCACAGCTAGAAGTTTCACTTCTCAGGTCAATAAGTCTGTTGGAAACCACTCACCAATGTTTGACGCCCTGTGCTCATCCCATTCATTAGTAGGTCCCAAGGTACCCCCCTCATTCTTCTGGGTGACAGGGAAAATTTCAGGCCCAGAGAATTCTTCAGCATCATCATAACCATCACCTAGAGGATCATCAGGCCAACCTGAGATATCTGAGGAACAGATGATAGTTTTGTTTTCAACATAATTTTTCTGAAAGTGAGGGGAGGTCCTTGTGCATGTGAAAACAAGTGTAATTTTATTTTTTAAGATATAAGGGAGTGTCAGGAGATGTTCAAAACTGAATTCAGGTGAAGGAGAAGAAGACAACTTATGGACAGAGTCAGGGGCTTTGTCTTGCACTAAGGATTACCAAGGTGGGAAAGGAGGCATATGTCCCTCATATAGGACAATGATTTCAGTCCCCTTAGTGATTTTCCTTTCATTTATTTTAGCTTCAAAAGTCTGCTCTCTTAATTTCTATTTTCTCACTACTTATCACTGGCCTCAGCTTCAAGGAGGAAATCACTTAGCCCAGAATCTTCAGCCCTGTCATAATTCAATTCATGTTGCTCTGGTGATAGTGACGTTGAGACAAAATATACTAGAGAGAGTGAGCTGATTCTCTGAATCATGCCGCAGATTCTGATGCATCTTTGATCATTACTGTGACCTAGAAATTCAGCCCTGTTACACACTCAAGGGCCTAGTCACCGATCAAATAAAACATGGCTCCCATCCTCCCTATCCCTGAATCATATGTCTTGTCTCAGTCCAAATTTCTATCTCCCAATCAAGTTTGGAGCGAGAGAGTATCAAGCTGCCACTGAGGGTGTTCTAAAAAGCTTTGCCTAGGGAAGTACTGAAGTCTTGATGGTAGCTCTTATGCCATTTTCCTCAAACTCTCCAAATGTGGGTAGTGAAGAGTTTGATTGAAAAGACAATTATAATGTGAAACAAGTTATGTTCTAAAAGATACAGCATGTCACTGGAGATGTTGTCCTAAGAGAAGTGTATTGTTCTTCCTGCAGAGTAGGGACAAAAGTGTGGAGAACTGAAAGTTTGTTAGGGAAGGAAGGTCCCAGAACTGGCCAGAGAGAGACTGTGGCTCTGTTCATAAGGAACAGTATAATTCATGTGGATATAAAAGCCCTAAAGGTATCCAAGGGGGTTTCCATCCAAAGCTTCATGTTATTTACTTTTAGGTAAATTAAAACCTTCTTCCTACAATTCTGTTGTTACCAAGAAACCTCCAGGTTTAGAGGGAATGGTATAACAGTGTTAACTAAGAATGATGTTATTGAATTGGTTATCCTCTGAGAGAAATGAAATCATTGCATATTTGAACTGACCCTATCCTGAACTTCTAGGCAAAATAATCAGAGGTATCCAGATTGACAACAGAACATCAGGATGAAAAGAATAGAGAGCTCTGAACACTTTCCATCAAGAGATGAAGCTCACAGCCCCGAATTGGACTGGAGGACCTGCCAGCCTATGTAGAGAATGGAAAATTGAAACAAAAATGTTATGGGACCAGGGGGAGCCACAGATGGCAGGCACAGGCAGAGATTTCTGAAGATGCCAAGGCCGTAGATAACGATCAAAGCATATAATTTATGCCCAGAATGTCAAAGGGAGGAGGATGGGCTGACAATAGACATACCTGAGCTGCTCAGAAGGTCCTTCTTGACCCTTGTCAGATAGTAATCAATCTATTGGTAGGCAGCTTCATAAGGAGAATCGCCATATCTGGACAAAGCTGGGATAAATGGCCGTGGATCAGAAATTTGGCCTGAGACCATTGTGTCACATGTATTTGCCTTAGGGGCCCTCCTCAATATACTTTCTGATCACATTCAAGCCACATCATCTTTCTCATATCGATGGTAGCTCTGCCTAATCCCATGTTGTATGACCTTGGTTGGAATATCATAACTAACGCAAGCTATGCTCACAGTTCAACCTCTTCCAGGTCAATGAGAGTTGGAGCAACTTGGGGCTTGAAAAACAGAGGAAAGCATGTGAGTCACATGCAGTCCTGAAGTACTTTATTTGACCTTGTCCAAAATCCCTATCCCCATTAATTCCTTCCTTCATTCACCCACACCCTTGCCCATGTGATTCAGTGCCCCAGAGATTGCCCACCTTGCTGCTGGATTCGCCCTCTATGTATCTCAATCCCTAGGAGGATAAAGACCAGGAAGAGAAGGGCCCCTAAAATGAGGCAGACGATCTCAAGCAGAGAGAATGTTTCAGAGTTCAAAGGGGTGGAAACTGTCTTAGTGATTGGTCCTTTGGAGAAGAAGAATCATAAAGCTCTGAATCCTGGAAGTTGTCAAAAGTCCCAGGATATTTCACTGAGTTGAGTATGGAGAGGTGAAGAAAAACTGAGGCTCACCTTCAACTTGAAAATCCCCCAACTGGGGAATTCTCCCCTCACCTAACTGCTCTGTAGAAGGTCCTGGGATAGAGCTGGATACCCAAGAAAGGACAGTGAAGGAACCATCCATCTTTATGGGGACTGAGCTCCAGATCTCCAGAATGGAAACTGGCAAGATGGTGACATATTCTTGAAGAATATTTTGTGGACCCTCCCAATCCCAACCTCCACCCCAACCCCTACCCCACAAGCTACTCAGCAGATTCTCAGGATTGTGGGACAGTAGATCTCCTCAGAGATGAAAGAATCCCATAAGGTCATGCATGGGCCTGGGAAGGTTTGTGCTGTCAAAGGAACCCAACCATAATAGGAGAGGACTAAGGGAGGGGTAGAGCAGTGTACTTTTTGTGATAGATGCCAATGTTGTCCTCCCAACTGAAAAAAATAGGAGAAAAAAAATATCTGAAGAATGAGTAGAGATCAGGATGGGCATGGCTTCTGGATCCTGCTTTGAACCCACTATGATATGAACATCCTTCCACAATTCTCCATCCAAACAACTTAGGAAAGTTCCGAGATTTCCTCAATCCCCTTCATCCAGCTCAAGCTTAAGAGACATAGACACCATGTGTACTGGAGTCAGAGGATCTGTGCTATAGTCAAATTCGAAATCCAGTTGCTAAAATTGGAAATTTGTGGAAAGACCACATATTCTCTAATAAATTTCTAGAGGTACCACCACTATCCCCACCCCAACCTCTAGGTCACAAGTTTCTCAGCAGATTCTCTAACCAAAAAAATTAAATTCTCTAAGAGATGAAAGATTCCTTTGGGAATGCTTGTCTCCTTTAACCTTCCTCCTTGACCACAGATATCTCAGGCTTAGTGTGTCCAGAGCAGCACTCATCATCTCCTGTTATTCTCCTCCTCAAACCTTATCCACCTTCCAATCTTCCAGGTTACTATTGAAGGCACTATCACCCTCCCAATCACTCAGACATACTTTCTTGGTGCTATCCTTAAACTCTCCTTTAGCTTTGCCCATAGATCCAATTAGGTAGAAAATCTTTTCATTTCTATGTCCTCAAATTCTCTTCTCTCCACAATACAGCCACCACTCTAGTTCAGGTCCCCAACATCTCCAGTACTATTGTACAGTTTTCTCATTGGCCCTCCTCATTCAAATCTATCCTTTAATCAGCAGCTAAAGTGTTTATTCCAGAACAGGGGAGCAGCAACTGAGACCTCAGGCTACATATGATCCTCCAGGTCCTCAAGTGCAACCCTTTGCCTAAATCCAAAATTAAGAGAAGAAATCCTCTCACTGAAAGGATTTATCCTATTAACCTTGGACTCAGTCAAAAGAACACATCCAAGGACCTGGAATGAAATATCCAAGGACCCAAGACCACAGGTTTGCCACTCCTGTTCTAGAGAATATTTTTGGCCTCATGACTTTTATTCTTGCTAAATCAATTTTCAATCATGTGTAATTCTCTGTGACCCCAACTGGGTTTATTTGGCTGGTATGCTTGAGTGTTTTGTCGTTTCCTTCTCTACCTTATATTAGACTTCACGAACTGAGGCAAACGGAAATAAGTTACTTGCCTAGGTTCACACAGCTAGAAGGTGCCTGAGGCCAGATACACCTTCAGGAAGACGATTCTTCCTGACTCCAGTTCTGCACCACCTACCTGCCCACATCATGGTCAACAAAGTCTTGTGACTTCCAGGATGCAGTAGAATTCCCCTGTGCTTCACACTTCTTCTCAACTTGGTCTCATGATACCTTTCCCCAATTGTTATACACCCTTCCACTCCCCACATTCTACTGATCAGCTATCGAGGCCTGTTCCCTGTACCTCACTTATGATACTCCATCTCTGTACCTGAATCGTAGCTTTCTGGCTGTCCTTACTTGAAATGCTCACCCTGTTTACCTCCACTTCTTGACATGCTTACTTCAAGATCCAACTCAAATACTTTCTTCTAAAGGAAGATTTCTGGAGACACGCCAGATGCTTGAGTTTTCCTTACCTCCATTGTACTCTGCATGTGTCTTCTATGTATCTAGTTATTTATCTGCTGTCTAGGCCATCATATTGTAAAGCTGCCTGAAAGCAAGGAATGTTTTTGCCCATCTTTTTATGGCCAGGACTTAACATAGTGTCTAGTACATTGTAAGCACTTATGCCTAAATTCTAATGGATTGATTGGTTTTGAGCCACTCTGAGGTAGTCTAGACCTGAGAGGGAGGATGGCTGAATATTGTACCTTATTTGATAGCAAAGAGGTACTAGGTGGTGCAATGGATAGAGCCCTGGGCCTAGAAGATAAGGAAGACCTGAGGTCAAACACATGCTCCTATCCTACCTGAGTGACCCTGGGCAAGTCACTTTACCCTTATTGGCTTCAGTTGCTCATCTCTAAAATGAGAACACACTGGTGAAGGAAACGGCAAACTGCACCAGTATCTTTCCCAAGGAAGTCCCATGAGCTATTCTTCATGGAGTCATGAAGAGACAGACATCAATTAATAACCTGATAACAAGATCATCCTGTCCTTTTCACTGGAAGGAAAGAAACAACTGGAGTTGGAGTAGAGAACACACTGGGCCTGTGGGCTCTGAATTCTGCTGGAGGCATCTCATGTAAATATCTACCCAAGTTACACTATGGAAACAGCTCAGAAAGGTTCCCAAATTCCTCCATGCCTTCCCCCCAGCACAAGCTTAGGGAGAGAGCTGGAGGGCACAAGAAGGCTTGTAAATTTGGGAGTCACAGGACCTATGTTCAAAAATTTCCCAGGAAGTTATACTTGCTAGCCTCTGGGACCTTATGGCAGGAACATGACCCAGCTGGACATCTATTTCCTCCTCTGCAAAGCAAAGAGATGAGAATGATGACCATTCATTTCACTTTTATTTTCAGTTCTAAATTTTATGACCCAGCAATCAAATTACAGCCTTCCCTGGTACCAGAGGACAGGCCTGTGGGAACTCTAATGAGATGCACATTCTAGCACTGTGCTCCAGCTCAGTATCTGTCCTCAGAGCTCCCAGCCCTATCTTATGTCCTTCACACTCACCTGAGCACATGACACCAGCATCCTCCTCATGCTTACAATCATTCTGCCCCCAGAGCCTTGCAGGGCAATCCCACAGAGAGGACTCCATCCCTCTGTACTGCACATCATCCAACCAGATGGTGCCATTTCCTGGGCCAAATGCAGGCCATTCCAGGTCAGCCAAAGCAGAGCCACAGCCCAGCTGCTGAGAAACCACATTAGCATATGCTAGGTCCCATGAGTCATCACATACCATCCCCCAGGAGCCATTGTGCCAGATATCCACTCGTCCAGAGCATAGGGTCTCTCTTCCCCTGAGTCGGAGTTTGTCTTTGTCTGGAAAGGAAGCAGAATTGACTGGTAAACTCTCAGCCAGTAAATGAGCAACCTCAGAGAGCCCTAGGTATAGAGAGAAATGAAATAAGATACCTGTGCAGGGACCAGATGTTGGGTAGTCAGTTACCTTCATTCCTGCAGGGAGAAGACATTAGGAAAGTTTGGGTTAATAATAATCCTAAAATATCATTTGGGTGCTAGATTTTGCTGTTTCAGGGAAGTTTACCCAAAGATGCCTTAATTCAGTCCTGAAATACAGAATAGCATCATCTTCACCTTTGTGACATTCAGTGATCAACTGAATTCATACTCTAAGCTATTGACTGAGTAAAAATACATGTATAAATATAAAATACTAAGTGCCTGTCTTTAGGTAGTTCAGAGTGTGATTAGACAGGAGGGACCTGAACATAAAGTAGAGACTATGTAAGGAAAGACATCAACGTAGCCCAGGGAGAGAGTGAAGAAGTCTGAGGCAAAGGGAGGGGGCCTGCTAGATAAGACAGTGCTGGAGAAAAGAAGAAGAGAGTGAATAGCCATGGGGATGAATAGTGATATCCTTCGTTTTGTAATAGGATGAAAAGAAGAAAAATGGGTCCTGTTACAAAGAAGTTTTGAAGACAATGGGATGGGAACGAAATGAATGCCAGTCATATCTCATCAAACTGCTCAGAGAAGTAGATGGCTCAGTTATTTGCTCTAAATATGCAGTTATGGGTTTGAGGGGAGCAAAAGTCAAAGTGAATGTGTCAAAAACCATTTTTTAAAAACTAGTATTTTCAGGAGGAATCATAAAACAAACCAAACTGTAATACAAAAGACATTGATCTGCTACATTCTGCAATCCAATTCCACAGTTCTTTCTCTGTATGTGGAAGGCATTTTTCCTTAAGAGACCACTGGAAATTTTTTAAGTCCTTGCATTGCAATGAAGATTTATGATTTCTCCTATTCATTAAATTCTTCTATGCAATATGAGTAATGTGAAAATGTATTTAATAGGAATGTAAGTGTAGAACCTACGTAAAATTGTATGCCATCTCAGGGAGGGAGGGGAGAGAGAGGAGAGAAAGACGAAAAGAGGAAAAAAATTCAAATTATATGTTAGCAATTGTAGAACAGTGAAAAAAAATTAAATAATAAAAAAACACTGTGTTCCAATCACTGTCCTAAGCCCTGGTGATACAAAGAAGCTGAAAGTCTAATTGGAGGAGCCAATGTGAAAAAATCTTTGTGCAAAAATGATTTATATAGAAAAAATTTGGGAAAATTAATTAATAAAGGGACAGCATTAGCATTAATGGCTGGGTTATAAGAGGCTTCTGTGTGGAAGGTAGGAATGTACCTGGGACCTGAATGAAGCAGCTAGGTGATGCAATGGATAGAGTGCTGTGTCTGGAATCAGGAAAATCATCTTCCTGAGTTCAAATTTCACCTCAGACACTTGCTGGCTGTGTGACCCTGGGCAAGTGACTTAACCCTGTTTCTTGCAGTTTCCTTAACTGCAAAATGAGCTGAAGAAAGAAATGGCAAAAGCACTTTGACAAGAAAACTCTGAATGGGGTCAGGAGTAATTGGTTATGACTCAAATGACTGAATAACAACAACAACAAATGAAGCCAGGGAAACAAGAGGATGAGGAAGGAGAGAATTACAGACGTGGGGAGGATCAGAGAAAGTGCACAGTCAGGAGACAGAGTGCCTTGTACAAAGAACAGCAGAGATTAATGTCACTGAAATGAATTGTATATAGAGGGAAGGAAAGTATTATGAATATAGAAAGAGAGGAGGGGGTCAGGAGAGGAAGAGCTTAAAATGAGACTATGTGATGTGGGATCCCAGAGAGAACAAGGAGTCCCTAAAGATATTGCTTGTGAACAGCGTGATCAAGTGGTCAGATTGGTTCTTTAGGAATGTAAATGTAACAGTTGAGTAGAGGATGGACTGCAAGGAAGACAGACAGAGTGATTGATTAGAAGGCTCTTCCAAGCACCCAGAATTGGACTGGATCACTGTGGCAGCGGTGTCAGAAAGAAGAAGGGGGTGTGGATTAGAGATGATACAAAAAGAGCATCCACAGGACTTGCAGCACTGCATGTGGGTAGTGTATCAATTAAGGAGGCATAAAAGGATTCACTTGCTCCACTGAAGGTATGGTTAAGCTTAGCTCACATACTGTGATAAATTCAGTTAGCATGATTTCATGATTTTCTCTAGTTTCATTCAGATTTCTCTGAGCAGGAGCAAAGGCAGTGGATGATGGAAATAAACAGAAAATGAGGCTTGGGATGGTAAGTTTGGACATAGTAAAAGGGGCAAGAAACTCAAGTGAAAAGGATGGAAAGACAAATGATTCAATTCACCAAGGAATCAAGAAGGAGAGTTTAGCCAATGTAAGAATCATGACCCTGGAAAAAGCTGAAGAATGGAGGTCGTGCTGAGGATGAAGAACAGTGTTAGGGGATTGTAAGGTAGAAAGAGAGTTGTAGTGACCTTTAATTATGAGCAGATAAAGGAATTTCAGAGTTCAAAAACATATGAGTAGAACTCTTGTAGGTGATACCATGATCAAGAGTATGACCACATTTTTGTGTCTCTAAGTTGGATAGAGACCTTTGGGAATGAATCTAGTGAGGAACTGAGAGTTTAGGTTGCTTGAGGAAAGATTTAGTGTACTATTAGATAGGAAACATGGTGGAAAGGCTGACTCAGAACTTCTTCACATTAAGGTATTGATATGAGAAAATAAAAAAAAAAAATTGAAACCTTTGTCCCATTACTGCTCCCAACCTAGGTCACTTCCACTCTTTATTTGGATGGATTAAATCAAATTGGGGTTTATATCTTGTCCACACATTGAATCCACTTGGACTAAAAAAAAATTTCATTAAGAATGAGTCAAAAGGAAGAGACAGATGATAGCTAACTTCACATGTGATAATGGCTTCTTCTCCCTGCTGGCAAGAATTCTGGTCCCAGGATTGAATAGGACAATGCCAGAGGAAAGATTCTTGGCCCTGGCAGGTGATTTTGTCAATCCACCTGACCTTCTAATTTCTTGGGGGTCTATACAGTGCTTCAATATGTCCCTCAGCACCACAACTCAGGTGTCTGCAAATCACTGATAAGGTATTGTCATCCATGGTGTTGGAACAAATACTACCCCATGTTCCATTGTAGAAAACTTGTAACCAACCAGAGCACTCACGGTCCTCACTCACCAATCTCAGGTCCAGGAATTCTGTAAATGAAAAGGAAAGTATGGCACAATCAGAGAGGACATTTAACACACTATTCTCTTGGTCTCTTCCCTCTGGAAACTGTATTATGTTCCTTGATTCTGCTGAGAAGTCTCCACTGGAAAGACACAGACGCCAGTCTTTCTTTTTGCACTATTACTTGCTCTATATTTCTGATCATTTCTCTCTGTTTTGCTTCCCCCTCTAATAAAGACAGGAATGCCTTTATTGTGATTTCACTACTGACTTTCACAGTTTCAAAATCAATGTGAATTTTTTAAGCACCAACATACAGCAAATTAGCAGACACATATTGTATATGTACTCTATGAATAGCACTCTACTAGGAATATAGGTATAAGAACACATATGCATACACACATACATGGACATATATGTATATATTTGTGTACATACATGCATATGTATATACATGTAAATATATACATATATACATACAGACATGCCTAAAGCAGTAATATACACACACAAATAAAGGAGTAGATCCACCTATACTATTGTGCTAGCTGAAAATTTCACCCTTCAGATAAGAGGCCTGGCAATGAAACTGAACTCTAAGGATAGCTGTGCTTGGGTCAGTTAATCTTCCTTCCTGTATGAATCAGCTGCTTCTCCATCTTTAAACCCCACCTCCTCTGTGTTCCCATAAGTCCCTCAGTGTTACTGGGGTGTGTGTAAAGCAGACCTGAGCAGAGAACACTTGCATCCTCTTTGTGTCTGCAGTCATGCATTCCCCAACGGAGGGAAGGGCATTCCCCCAGGTGGGATTCATTTCCAGAGCAGCTAAGCTCATCTAGCCAGATGGGCCCTGAGCCTTGTCCAAAGTGAGCAGAAATCATGGCTTCAAGGGCCACTCCACAGCCCAGCTGCCTGCACACCACGTGGGCATCTCTCAGGTCCCAAGTATCATCACAGATGGTTCCCCAGGTCCCATTGTAAAAGACTTCAACTCGACCAGAGCAAGGCCCTCTTCCATTCAACAGACGAAGCTGTCCATTTTCTACAGGGAGAAATTCAAATTGATTGCTTGTTTTCCCAAAGAAAGAGTAAGATTCCACAACTTCCTTTCTTTCTTCCTTTCTTTCTTTGTTTGTTTGTTTGTTTCTTTCTTTCTTTCTTTCTTTCTTTCTTTATTTATTTATTTATTTATCTATCTATCTATCTATCTATCTATTTATTTATTCATTCATTTATTTATTTATTTAGCTTTGGACATTCATTTTCACAAAATTTTGGGTTCCAAATTTTCTCCCCTTTTGTCCCCTCCCCCCACCCCAAAACACCGAGCTTTCTAGTTGCCCCTAACTGCCAATCTGCCCTCTCTTCTTGCAGAAGAACTTCATCATTTGTGGAAATTGATTTCATGAGGTGCAGTTGGTGAGAACTGGAGAGAAGAGAAATTCTGGTCTTCTGGCTCAGTATGTCTTTCTTGCACACCAGAATGTCTCTTTTCTGCAAATTTCACCAACTCTGACCCTCATGAAATCAATTTCCACCAATGAGAAGATTTTTTGCAAATGGCCCTTTGAGACAAGGAAGCCAATTTTCAAAGAACAGAGTCCTGGAATTTTATTCTTAGAGGACTGTGACTGCCTAATATTGAAATATATCTCAGTATTTTTTATCTTCTTTAATCGGTTCTATCATTGTTGAGCAACCATCGTGAGAATTTAGACATTTCCTAGTCCTTCCTGTATAACTTTGCTTATTTTTAGTACTTCCTACCAATGCCCAGAGCTACTATATCCATTTTCACTATTGGTACTACATATTAATGTAAGCCTAATTTGCTTTAAAGTACTTGATGGATCACAATACATCTTCCCCACCTGGGAATTTCCAAAGAAAATTCATAAATGAATGATCACTTATATAAAGTAAATATGTAAAAAACCATACAGGATTCCCAACAGTATGGTTAGAATTTTTTATATTTACTATCAGAAAAAAGAGGTCATAGCACTCTTCTCATTACTGAAAAAAATCACCAGATTATTGATGTACGTACACTTCTATTTTTTCCCTTCTTGCACATATCAATGGTTTCAATGGACCCCTCACCTAGAGATACGCTTGGAGTACAAATTATAAATTTATCTTCACTAACCTGAGCAGACCACAGAGGCAACTTTTCCTTTGGAACATGGAGAAGTCCCCAGAACAGTAACATAATAATCCCATAAATGAGACTCAATCCCTGTGCAAAAAAATGTGTCCCCTATGATCTGTCACTTCCAAAATGTACATCTTCTGGAGGTTTCATGGCAACACCACAGTGGAGCTGATGGCAGAGAACGTTGGCATCTGCCAGATCCCAGTGGGAGTCACAGAGTGTTCTCCAGGTCCCCAAAACTTGGATCTCCACTCTCCCTTCACAATTGGAGCTTCCATTCATGAGACAAAAGTCTGTGTACCCTGGAAGAAGAATACAGGCTTTTAGAAAAGTCATGGCAAATTTCTAATCTCAGTGTCAAGTACAATGTGTGAGCAGGATAAATATATTGTATAAGTTGTACTTGAACAAATGACTCCAACATCCATGCTTGTGACTGCATTTTCCTTGTGGAATTGGTACTGTGGGACACTGTGACAGAAATGCTTCACTTCCATTACACTGCAATTCTTTATCCCAGATGAGTCCATTTCCTTTTCCAAAGTGAGCTCTTTTCATGATGGAGACTGCCGTCCCACATTCTAACTCAGCACAGATGACTTTGGCAGTAGAAAGAGTGAAATTCCAACCACAGACTGTGCTCTGTTGTGTTCTAAAATTGACTTCTACCCTCCCATTACAAGGCCCATCTCCTGCAACCAGCTTCACAAATCCTGGAAAGACAAGAAAGAACACCAGTGAGTATCCCTGAATGCTAAGATTTCTCTCATGAGGAAAGAGACACAATTAATTATGTGAGATTTTTATCTCACACATTCCCAAATGAGAAGAAGCTGAAGAAGTTTCCTTAACTGAGCACAGAACAATTAATCCCTTGGAAGTATTTTGACTATGATTAAACCTGAAATCAAACTAAATGTACTTAATTCCTGGTACTCTTTGGGAGAGCTTGTCTCACATATGTAAGGAAATGCAACCTTGCTACTCTTTTCAGGAGGGGAGAGATATGTGGAAACAGTATGTATGGATGCCCTCCAGCCAAGGAGGAGAAATCGACCCATATGATATCTCACAATCAGAGAAGGAACCACGTCTTCTACCCCAAAAACATGGTTACTCTGAATAGAATTTATTTTTAATTTTCTAGGACTATGTTCCTTTTTTCTTCCTTTTATTCAGACAAAACACACTGAAGTAGCCTATATGCCAAATGTGGTATTCAAGAAAAAGTTTATGAATTGTCCAAGGTTGTGTCTACATTTCTGTACCCCATATTTCAAATACAGTTTTCATATTTTTCAATGGTTAATTTCCTACTACTGAAATGTTTGAGCATTAGGATTCAGGTTCTAAGAAATGAGGATATTATTAAACATGCACTCCTTTAACTATGAGGGCCCATTATCACAGTAAGAGATCAGGGAGGAAGAAGAGAAAAGAACATTTTTGAAACACAACAGCAAGTACACTGAAGTTGAATAGTTTAATAAACTTATGTAGATTTGTGAATTGTGGTGCTGGGCCATCATGAATTTGTCAGAGAGTCAGAGACAGTCAGAGAGAGACAAAGAGAGGGACAGAGACAGAGAAAGATAGATAAACAGAGAAAGAGAGAGACAGGGACAGAGAGACAGGGAGAGGTAGAGACAGACATGAACATAGACAGAGAGAGAGACATGGGGGGGAGAGGGAAGGAAAGGGAGAGGGAGAAAGAGGAAATAGAAAAAAAGAGATAGAGCATGAGAGAAAAAAGAGGAAAACAGGTGACATTTGTGCTGACTTGGAAAAGAAGTAATCACTTCTCCCATTGAATCTATTTTATGATTTGATAGTCCTACTCTGCACAAACTATTCTCCTCAGTCTCTGAGTCTCAAACAAGTCCACAATACCTTGACAGTTAGAGAATTTCATGGATATGATTATGAGCAGATATTTTGTGGCTTTGGTGGTGGACTATGGTAAGGACAGAGTAGATGTTGTTGGTTGCCAGAAAACCATCGTTGGCAGGGATCAGAAAAGCTTCTATTTTCTTTATAATCAGAAAATTATGTATTTAGAGCAGGAGCCCCAAGATCAATCTCTCCGGGCTACACTGAGAGTGTAGTTGATGCAGGTTAGTCATATTAGGTCCCTTCACCCATAGGATTAGTAGCAACATGGACACGGAAATAACTAGAGGAAATGATTGATAACAGTGAATGAAACACCAACTACAAATGATCTCTTCCAGCTTCTGAAGTTAGTGTTATAGCTGCTACTCACAACTGGCATATTCCCATATGCTAGACTTGTTTGCTTTAGAATGGAGACTCTATCACCCTCTGTCTAACTTTGTCCTTTTTGACATGGCAATATTTGCTTAAAACACAGTCAATCACACACACAAGCACACACACACATATGGATATACAATTATTTGTTTACATGTGTGTGCGCATTTGTGTGTGTGTGCATTGTGTGTGTGTGTGTGTGTGTGTGTATTTCAATTATTTATTCCCTTAAACCTAGCAGTTACATGATGAAGGAGTCAGAAGGAAACCTCTGACTGCCTGGTACAAGGGTATTCAGGCTTAAATATGTTCTCTGTTGGAGACAGAGAATCTCAAAATATCTGTGTCCCTCAGATTTATGGTCCCCATATGTTTTAACTATACCATGAGAAAGGATTTTCCTTAGTTGAACAGGCTGTAACACACTTGATACAGGACAAATGACAAAGTAGAGTTAGATGGAGATTGAGATCCCCAGATGTCTGTTTCCTCTGTCTCTGTATATTAAGATAAAAAACAATTCCACTACTGTGGTTGTAGGCATCATGTCATAAACAGGTCTTTGAAGTTACTGACACATGAAAGGACATTTTTAGAGAAAACCAAAGGGTCTGATTAGTTAGTTCATGCTTTGGACCAATTGCAAGACCAAAAATAATATTAAATATTATCATTCCTTAGTACAAAACTGTACAACTCAGAAGGTAGAGTCAAGTTTACGGAACAAGAATTAGCACACAGAGTACTCCCTGAAAAACTCCTCCAAGCAGATATACAAAATGTGACAATGTTCTGAAAGAGAAAATATAAGAAAAAGTGAGGATTAGGCATTTTTTTTCCATCTTGGTTCAGGAGAGTGGGTCAGACAGAAAAATCTGCAGATACTAGTTTGACCAGGAATTTGTATATCATGGAGAGCTCCCGAAAAGGGACAGATCTGCCCCATATATTTTATTAAAGCAGATCTGAAAGGTGTCCAAATCTCCTACATACTGTCTCTACAATACCTGCCTGGAGAAAGCTCAGGAGGACAGAAGAGATATTTTAGTTCTGAGTCACACCATCTGTGTTCAAAAATTTCAGAGCAAATGATTCTTATTAGTTTGTGTCACCTTATGAAAGTCCAATAATCTCACTGGGGTTCCATTTCCTCCTTTGTAAGGTAAAGACATTCAGATGATTACCAATAGTTTTAATTTCACTTCTAAATTCTATGACTCCAGAAGCAGATTATAGCTTCCCTTGGTACCATAGGACAGATTGTGGAAGTTCCGTTTATATGCAACCTCGATCTCTATGTCTTCCAGATCAATATGTATTCTCAGAGTTGCCACCCCCATTTTATGTCCTTCACACTCACCAGAGCATATGACACCAGCATCCTCATCATGAGTACAGTAATCTTTTTTTTTTTTTAGTTTAACTTTTAACATTCATTTTCACAGAATTTTGGGCTCCAAATTTTCTCCCCCCTTTATCCCCTCCTCCCACCCCAAAACACCAAGCATTCCAATTGCCCCCATCACCAATCTGCTCTCTCCTCCATCCTTCCTCTCTGCCCTTGTCTCCATCCTCTCCTCTGTCCTGTTGGGCCAAATAACTTTCTATACCTCTTTACCTGTATTTCTTATTTCCTAGCGGCAAGAACAGTACTCGACAGTTGTTCCTAAAACTTTGAATTCCAACTTCTTTTCCTCCCTCCCTCCCCACCCCCTCCTTTTGGAAGGCAAGCAATTCAATATAGGCCACATCTGTATAGTTTTGCAAATGACTTCCATAATAGTCGTGTTGTATAAGACTAACTATATTTCCCTCCATCCTATCCCGCCCCCAATTACTTCTATTCTCTCTTTTGATCCTGTCCCTCCCCATGAGTGTCAACCTCAAATTGCACCCTCCTCCCCATGCTCTCCTTTCCATCATCCCCCCCCACCCTGTTTATCCCCTTATCCCCCACGTTCCTGTATTGTAAGATAGGTTTTCATACCAAAATGAGTGTGCATTTTATTCCTTCCTTTAGTGGAATGTGATGAGAGTAAACTTCATGTATTTCTCTCACCTCCCCTCTTTTTCCCCAAACTAAAAAAGTCTTTTGCTTGCCTCTTTTATGAGAGATAATTTGCCCCATTCAATTTCTCCCTTTCTCCTCCCATATATTTCTCTCTCACTGCTTGATTTCATTTTTTTAAGATATGATCCCATCCTATTCAATTCACTCTGCGCACTCTGTCTCTATGTGTGTGTGCGTGTGCATGTGTGTGTGTGTAATCCCACCCAGTACCCAGATACTGAGTAGTTTCAAGAGTTACTAATATTGTCTTTCCATGTAGGAATGTAAACAGTTCAACTTTTAGAAGTCCCTTATGACTTCTCTTTGCTATTTACCTTTTCATGCTTCTCTTCATTCTTGTGTTTGAAAGTCAAATTTTCTTTTTAGCTCTGGTCGTTTCATCAAGAATGCTTGAAAGTCCTCTATTTCATTGAAAGACCAATTTTTCCCCTGAAGTATTATACTCAGTTTTGCTGGGTAGATGATTCTTGGTTTTAGTCCTAGTTCCTTTGACTTCTGGAATATCCTATTCCACGCCCTTCGATCCCTTAATGTAGAAAACTCATTCCCTTCGCATAGTGCGTGATTTGAAAAGATGATCCCATTTGTTGGGCCAAATACAGCCCCTCGAACAGCAGCCACAGCAGAGCCACAGCCCAGCTGCTTACAAACCACATTAGCATCTCTTTTCTTCCACAAGTAATTACATACAGTCCCCTAGGTGCCATTGCGCCAGATCTCCACTCGACCAGAGCATGGGGTCTTGCCTCCCCTGAGTCAAACTTTCTCTGTATCTAGAAAGGAAGCAGAATCTCTTGTTACCCTCCCAACTGGGAAATCAAGAAGCCGTGAGAGCCTCAGGTATGGACATGGAGGAACTGAGATGCCTGTGCAGTGACTACAGGTTGGACAGTCAATTTCCTCCTTACATATATCATCTTAGTATAAAGTTCTTTTCATCTTGTCTCCTCCAACAGACTTTCAACTCCTTGAAGGCAAAGACTGCTTTCTTGCCTTTTTTTTGATAACACCAGGTTTTAGTACAGTGGCTGGCACATAGCAGTAGCTTTAAAAATGATTACTGACTTTGCACAAACTAGCTATATAGAAGACAAATTTGACACCTTTGAAGTGGCAGATTCAAGATGCTGGAGGGAAGGCAAGGATTCACCTAAACTCTCCCAAATTCCTCTCAAAACTACTTAAAAATAATTCCTCAAAATACATTCTGGAGCAGCAAGACCAATAAAAGCAGTGGGTGAAACAACATTCCACCCCAAGACAAACTGAAAAGGTAAGACAAAAATTCTGTCTCAAGGGTAAGATGAAAATCCAAGGTATGCCACACATGAAAGTGAAGCCCTAGGTCCTTGTACAACACAGAACTGGCAAACCATACCCAGCACTGGCTCATAGCAGACCTTGCCATCAACTGTATTTGTAGAAGTATCTTCCAGACCTCTTGGTCCACAGATGATAAGAGTACTAGACAATTGGTCAGAAGGGGATTACAAGAGACTCTTTGCTGGCACTGAGTACAGAACTCTGCTGCATTGCTCATACTCAATTCCAAAGTCACAGTCCTAGGACAATGAGAAGCATGTACACATTCGAGATCCTAGCCAAAGGAAAGTGGAACCATAGTGGGAATTCCAGGACAGGAACTGCAATTATGGTCACTCACAGGCCAGAACACAGGTCAAGTGGGCAGTGGTGTTTGAGATAGTGTCCTGTGCACCATTGGGACAGAGGCAAAATTTAACATGCAGTTAAACACTGATAAGTGAATATGCACCTATAAAAAAGAAGAGGAGAGCAGAGTAGGTTAAAAACCAGAATCCTACGATATATTATTGACACAAAATACAATTGAAGCAGAGACACATATGCTGAGTAAAGGTAAAAGACTAGAGCAGAATATATTATGTTTAAACTGAAAAAAAAAATCAAAAGCAGAGGTAGCAGTCATATCTCAGGCAAAGCAAAAGTAAAAATAGATCTAATTAAATGAGATAAGCAAGGAAACTATATCTTGTTAAAAGCTTCTATAGATAATCAAGTCATATCACTACTAAATATATATGCACCAAATGGTATAGCATCCAAATTTTTCAAGGAAAAGTTAAACGAATTACGGGAAGAAAAAGACAGTGAAACTATACTAGTGGGGGACATCAACTTTCCCCTCTCAGTATTAGATAAATCTAACCAAAATGTAAGCGAGAGAAGTAAAAGAATTCAATAGGCTGTTAAAAAACTAAAATATAATAGATCTTTTTCTCAGCAGTACATGGCACCTACAGAAAAAGCAACCATGTATTAGGGCATAATACCTCAGAACCAAATGCAGAAAAGCAGAAATATGAAAAGAAATCTTTTTCAAATCTTAATGAAATAAATATTGCATTCAATAAAGGAATATGGAAGCATTGACTAAAAATTGACTGGAAACTAAATAATCTAATCCAAAAACGTGAGTGTGTCAAAGAAAAAAATCATAGAAACAGTGATTTTCATTAAGGAGAATGACAGTGACACAACATACTAAAAGTTAAAGGATTCAGTCAAAGCAGCATTTTGAGGAAACTTTATATCTCTAAAGGTTTGCATCAACAAGCAGGGAAAGAAAAAAGCAATGAAGTGAACATACAACTTAAGCAACTAGAAAGAACACAACTTAAAATCCACAATATAAAATCATGAAAATCAAAGGAGGGAAGAATGACATTGAAGGTAAGAAAAAATTAAAGAAATAAATTGAAGACCTATTTTTGGGAGTAGGGGAAATAATAAAAGAGACAATTTTTGGTAAATTTGATTTTTTTTAAAAAAGAAAAAAAAACCAAATCACCACTATCAAAAATGAGAAGGTTCAATTCTTTACCAATGGAAAGAAAATTTAGGAGCTATTTTGCCCAATTCTGTGCCAATAGATCAGACACTCTAAGTGAAATGGTTGAAATTTATAAAGATGAATTTCCCAGATTAACAGAGTAGGAAATAGAATATTTAAATAATCCTTTAAGTCTTAAGAAACAAATGTTAAAAATTGTTTTACGTGCAACTGGGAGAAAACAAAAGACTGAAAAAAAGGTTTTTTTTAAGTCTCCTTTTTTTAAGTCCTCATAGTTTGAGACCATCCAGTCTCAAACACTCAACACACTTCCTAGCTGACCTTGGGCAAGTCACTTAACCTCAACTGCTTTACCTTCTCCCCTCCAAAAAAAAAAAAAATCCCCAGAACCATTTGGATTCACAAGTGAATTCTGCCAAACAAAAACTAATTCCAATGCTGTCTAAACGCTGTGGGAAAATGAGCAAAAAGGAATTCAAACTAATCCCTATTATGACACAAGTATGACCCTCTTACATAAACCAGGAAGAGTGAAAACAGTGAAAGAAAAGGATAGATCAATTTCGCTAGTGAATATTGATGAAAAAATTTTAAATAAAATACTAGCAAGGAGATAATAGAAATATATCATAAAGTTATTAACATACTATAAGCATGTGAAATTTATACCAGGAATTTAGAGCTGTTTTAACATTCAGAAAAGCATGAAAGTGATTGACTATATAAATAACAAAACAAAAATCTTATGACAATCTGAATAGATGCAAAAATAATTTTGGCAAAATGCAACGCTCGTTCTTATTAAAAACTTTGAAAAGCATATGAATAAATAAAGATTTCCTAAAAATGATGTAGGGTTTATCTAAAACCAAAAGTGAGTATTATCTGTAGTGGGGATAACTTAGAAGCCTTCCCAATGAAGTCAGGAATGAGACAAGTATGCCCATTCTTAAGACAATATTATTCAACATTGTAACAGAAATGCAAGCTATAGCAATAAGCAAAGGAAAAGAAGTTGAAGGAATAAAAGAGGCAATGAGGAAACACAATCATCACTCACTTCAGATGATATCATTATATACTTGGAAAATCCTACAGCGTCAACTAAAAATAATAGTTGAAATAATTACAACTTTAGGAAAGTAGCAGGATATAAAATAAATCCACATAAATCATCAGTATTTCTATATATTACCTACAAAGTCCAGCAGCAAAAGATGGAAGAAGAAATCTCATTTAAAATAATGGCAGATAATATCAAATACTTGGGAGTCCACCTGCCAAGACAAACCCAAGAACTATATGAACATGGTTACAAAACATATACCATGCAAATAAAGTCAGACAAATAATTAGGAAAAAATTATTTGCTCATGGGTAGGATGCGACAAAATAATAAACTGACAATTATGCCTGAACTAGTTTACTTATACAGTACCATACCAATCAATCTACCAAAAATATTTTTAAAGCTACAGAAAGTGATAAAATTAGTCTAGACGAACAAAAGGTTAAGAATAAAAAGGAAATTAATGTGAAAAAATTGTGAAAGGAGGTGATGTAGCCGTACTAGATCTCAAACTGTATTGCGAAGTGGCAATCATCAAAACAATCTGGTACTGGTTAATAAAAA